>NC_090449.1:67059536-67395964 GCF_031143425.1 Pleurodeles waltl
AATTTGCAGCTTTCTTTATTAGGAGCATCCCCTGTGGGCTGGCTATTTGCCCATTTTCTGGCTGCACTGACTACGATGGAATCTGGGGGTAACTGCTGTGAAATAAAGACTGGATCAGGTGGTTATGCTTTATATTGAAAATGTCACTTACCCAGTGTACATCTGTTCGTGGCATCAGTCGCTGTAGATTCGCATGTTTTGCATAGCTCGCCATCTGGTGTTGGGTCGGAGTGTTACAAGTTGTTTTTCTTCTAAGAAGTCTTTCGAGTCACGGGACCGAGTGACTCCTCCTTTTGTCTCCATTGCGCATGGGCGTCGACTCCATCTTCGATTGTTTTTCCCCGCAGAGGGTGAGGTAGGAGTTGTATTGTAGTAATAGTGGCCATGCAATGGAGTGACTAAGTATGTACCTATTTAAGGTTAAAATAATATATATACAAATAGTTGAAGGTACCTTCCGAACTGCTACAGGCTCCCGGGGAGGCGGGTGGGCACATGCGAATCTACAGCGACTGATGCCACGAAAAGATGTACACTGGGTAAGTGACATTTTCAGTTTGATGGCATCTGTCGTTGTAGATACGCATGTTTTGCATAGACTAGTAAGCAGTTATCTCCCCAAAGCAGTGGCTCAGCCTGTAGGAGTGGGAGTAGTCTGAAACAATGTTCTTAATACGGCTTGACCTACTGTGGCTTGTTGTGCGGATAACACGTCTACACAGTAGTGCTTGGTGAATGTGTGAGGCGTAGACCATGTGGCGGCCTTACATATTTCTTGCATTGGGATGTTTCCTAGAAAGGCCATGGTAACACCTTTATTTCTGGTTGAGTGTGCCCTTGGTGTAATGGGCAGTTGTCGTTTAGCTTTAAGGTAGCAGATTTGGATGCATTTAACTATCCATCTGGCTATACCTTGTTTTGATATTGGGTTTCCTGCATGAGGTTTTTGGAATGCAATAAATAGCTGTTTAGTTTTCCTGATTGTAGGAAGTTGGCTCTGTATGTGCTATTTCAAAGTAAGGAATAGCATGCACAGAGTCCAAGGGTTCCCCTTAGAGGTAAAATAGTGGTAAAAAGAGATAATACTAATGCTCTATTTTGTGGTAGTGTGGTCGAGCAGTAGGCTTATCCAAGGAGTAGTGTTAAGCATTTGTGGTACATACACATAGACAATAAATGAGGTACACACACTCAGAGACAAATCCAGCCAATAGGTTTTGTATAGAAAAATATCTTTTCTTAGTTTATTTTAAGAACCACAGGTTCAAATTTAACATGTAATATCTTGTTTGAAAGGTATTGCAGGTAAGTACATTAGGAACTTTGAATCATTTCAATTGCATGTATACTTTTCAAGTTATTCACAAATAGCTATTTTAAAAGTGGACAGTGCAATTTTCACAGTTCCTGGGGGAGGTAAGTTTTTGTTAGTTTTACCAGGTAAGTAAGACACTTACAGGGTTCAGTTCTTGGTCCAAGGTAGCCCACCGTTGGGGGTTCAGAGCAACCCCAAAGTTACCACACCAGCAGCTCAGGGCCGGTCAGGTGCAGAGTTCAAAGTGGTGCCCAAAACGCATAGGCTCCAATGGAGAGAAGGGGGCGCCCCGGTTCCAGTCTGCCAGCAGGTAAGTACCCGCGTCTTCGGGGGGCAGACCAGGGGGGTTTTGTAGGGCACCGGGGGGGACACAAGCCCACACAGAAATTTCACCCTCAGCGGCGCAGGGGCGGCCGGGTGCAGTGTTAGAACAAGCGTCGGGTTCGCAATGGAAGTCAATGAGAGATCAAGGGATCTCTTCAGCGCTGCAGGCAGGCAAGGGGGGGCTTCCTCGGGGAAACCTCCACTTGGGCAAGGGAGAGGGACTCCTGGGGGTCACTTCTGCAGTGAAAGTCCGGTCCTTCAGGTCCTGGGGGCTGCGGGTGCAGGGTCTTTTCCAGGCGCCGGGACTTAGGTTTCAGAGAGTCGCGGTCAGGGGAAGCCTCAGGATTCCCTCTGCAGGCGGCGCTGTGGGGGCTCAGGGGGGACAGGTTTTGGTACTCACAGTCGTAGAGTAGTCCGGGGGTCCTCCCTGAGGCGTTGGTTCTCCACCAGCCGAGTCGGGGTCGCCGGGTGCAGTGTTGCAAGTCTCACGCTTCTTGCGGGGAGATTGCAGGGTTCTTTAAAGCTGCTCCTTTGGATAAAGTTGCAGTCTTTTTGGAGCAGGTCCGCTGTCCTCTGGAGTTTCTTGTCGTCGTCGAAGCAGGGCAGTCCTCAGAGGATTCAGAGGTCGCTGGTCCCTTTGGAAGGCGTCGCTGGAGCAGAGTTCTTTGGAAGGCAGGAGACAGGCCGGTGAGTTTCTGGAGCCAAGGCAGTTGTTGTCTTCTGGTCTTCCTCTGCAGGGGTTTTCAGCTAGGCAGTCCTTCTTGTTGTTGCAGGAATCTAAATTCTTAGGTTCAGGGAAGCCCTTAAATACTAAATTTAAGGGCGTGTTTAGGTCTGGGGGGTTAGTAGCCAATGGCTACTAGCCCTGAGGGTGGGTACACCCTCTTTGTGCCTCCTCCCAAGGGGAGGGGGTCACATCCCTAATCCTATTGGGGGAATCCTCCTTCTACAAGATGGAGGATTTCTAAAAGTCAGAGTCACCTCAGCTCAGGACACCTTAGGGGCTGTCCTGACTGGCCAGTGACTCCTCCTTGTTTTTCTCATTATCTCTCCTGGACTTGCCGCCAAAAGTGGGGGCTGGGTCCAGGGGGCGAGCATCTCCACTAGCTGGAGTGCCCTGGGGCATTGTAACACGAAGCTTGAGCCTTTGAAGCTCACTGCTAGGTGTTACAGTTCCTGCAGGGGGGAGGTGTGAAGCACCTCCACCCAGAGCAGGCTTTTGTTTCTGTCCTCAGAGAGCACAAAGGCTCTCACCGCATGAGGTCAGACACTCGTCTCTCAGCAGCAGGCTGGCACAGACCAGTCAGTCCTGCACTGAACAATTGGGTAAAATACAGGGGGTATCTCTAAGATGCCCTCTGTGTGCATTTTTTAATAAATCCAACACTGGCATCAGTGTGGGTTTATTATTCTGAGAAGTTTGTTACTAAACTTCCCAGTATTCAGTGTAGCCATTATGGAGCTGTGGAGTTCGTTTTTGACAGACTCCCAGCCCATATACTCTTATGGCGACCCTGCACTTACAATGTCTAAGGTTTTGCTTAGACACTGTAGGGGCATAGTGCTCATGCACATATGCCCTCACCTGTGGTATAGTGCACCCTGCCTTAGGGCTGTAAGGCCTACTAGAGGGGTGACTTGCCTATGCCACAGGCAGTGGGAGGTTGGCATGGCACCCTGAGGGGAGTGCCATGTCGACTTAGTCATTTTCTCCCCACCAGCACACACAAGCTGGCAAGCAGTGTGTCTGTGCTGAGTGAGGGGTCCCTAGGGTGGCATAAGACATGCTGCAGCCCTTAGAGACCTTCCCTGGCATCAGGGCCCTTGGTACCAGGGGTACCAGTTACAAGGGACTTACCTAGGTGCCAGGGTTGTGCCAATTGTGGAAACAATGGTACATTTTAGGTGAAAGAACACTGGTGCTGGGGCCTGGTTAGCAGGGTCCCAGCACACTTGTAAAGAAATGGCTCCCTGTTGCAGTTACCCCCCACTTTTTGCCTGATACTGATGCTGACTTGACTGAGAAGTGTGCTGGGACCCTGCTAACCAGGCCCCAGCACCAGTGTTCCTTCACCTAAAATGTACCATTGTATCCACAATTGGCACACCCTGGCATTCAGATAAGTCCCTTGTAACTGGTACTTCTAGTACCAAGGGCCCTGATGCCAAGAAAGGTCTCTAAGGGCTGCAGCATGTCTTATGCCACCCTAGAGACCCCTCACTCAGCACAGACACACTGCTTACAAGCCTGTGTGTGCTGGTGAGAACAAAATGAGTAAGTCGACATGGCACTCCCCTCAGGGTGCCATGCCAGCCTCTCACTGCCTATGCAGTATAGGTAAGACACCCCTCTAGCAGGCCTTACAGCCCTAAGGCAGGGTGCACTATACCATAGGTGAGGGTACCAGTGCATGAGCACTGTGCCCCTACAGTGTCTAAGCAAAACCTTAGACATTGTAAGTGCAGGGTAGCCATAAGAGTATATGGTCTGGGAGTCTGTTTTACACGAACTCCACAGCACCATAATGGCTACACTGAAAACTGGGAAGTTTGGTATCAAACTTCTCAGCACAATAAATGCACACTGATGCCAGTGTACATTTTATTGCAAAATACACCCCAGAGGGCACCTTAGAGGTGCCCCCTGAAACTTAACCAACTAGCTGTGTAGGCTGACTGGTTCCAGCAGCCTGCCACACTAGAGACATGTTGCTGGCCCCATGGGGAGAGTGCCTTTGTCACTCTGAGGCCAGTAACAAAGCCTGCACTGGGTGGAGATGCTAACACCTCCCCCAGGCAGGAGCTGTGACACCTGGCGGTGAGCCTCAAAGGCTCACCCCTTTGTCACAGCCCAGCAGGGCACTCCAGCTTAGTGGAGTTGCCCGCCCCCTCCGGCCACGGCCCCCACTTTTGGCGGCAAGGCTGGAGGGAACAAAGAAAGCAACAAGGAGGAGTCACTGGCCAGTCAGGACAGCCCCTAAGGTGTCCTGAGCTGAAGTGACTCTAACTTTTAAAAATCCTCCATCTTGCAGATGGAGGATTCCCCCAATAGGGTTAGGATTGTGACCCCCTCCCCTTGGGAGGAGGCACAAAGAGGGTGTACCCACCCTCAGGGCTAGTAGCCATTGGCTACTAACCCCCCAGACCTAAACACGCCCTTAAATTTAGTATTTAAGGGCTACCCTGAACCCTAGAAAATTAGATTCCTGCAACTACAAGAAGAAGGACTGCCTAGCTGAAAACCCCTGCAGAGGAAGACCAGAAGACGACAACTGCCTTGGCTCCAGAAACTCACCGGCCTGTCTCCTGCCTTCCAAAGATCCTGCTCCAGCGACGCCTTCCAAAGGGACCAGCGACCTCGACATCCTCTGAGGACTGCCCCTGCTTCGAAAAGACAAGAAACTCCCGAGGACAGCGGACCTGCTCCAAGAAAAGCTGCAACTTTGTTTCCAGCAGCTTTAAAGAACCCTGCAAGCTCCCCGCAAGAAGCGTGAGACTTGCAACACTGCACCCGGCGACCCCGACTCGGCTGGTGGCGATCCAACACCTCAGGAGGGACCCCAGGACTACTCTAAGACTGTGAGTACAAAAACCTGTCCCCCCTGAGCCCCCACAGCGCCGCCTGCAGAGGGAATCCCGAGGCTTCCCCTGACCGCGACTCTTTGAACCTAAAGTCCCGACGCCTGGGAGAGACCCTGCACCCGCAGCCCCCAGGACCTGAAGGACCGGACTTTCACTGGAGAAGTGACCCCCAGGAGTCCCTCTCCCTTGCCCAAGTGGAGGTTTCCCCGAGGAATCCCCCCCTTGCCTGCCTGCAGCGCTGAAGAGATCCCGAGATCTCTCATAGACTAACATTGAAAACCCGACGCTTGCTTCTACACTGCACCCGGCCGCCCCCGCGCTGCTGAGGGTGAAATTTCTGTGTGGACTTGTGTCCCCCCCGGTGCCCTACAAAACCCCCCTGGTCTGCCCTCCGAAGACGCGGGTACTTACCTGCAAGCAGACCGGAACCGGGGCACCCCCTTCTCTCCATTCTAGCCTATGTGTTTTGGGCACCACTTGGAACTCTGCACCTGACCGGCCCTGAGCTGCTGGTGTGGTGACTTTGGGGTTGCTCTGAACCCCCAACGGTGGGCTACCTTGGACCAAGAACTAAGCCCTGTAAGTGTCTTACTTACCTGGTTAAACTAACAAATACTTACCTCCCCTAGGAACTGTGAAAATTGCACTAAGTGTCCACTTTTAAAACAGCTATTTGTGAATAACTTGAAAAGTACACATGCAATTTTGATGATTTGAAGTTCCTAAAGTACTTACCTGCAATACCTTTCGAATGAGCTATTACATGTAGAATTTGAACCTGTGGTTCTTAAAATAAACTAAGAAAAGATATTTTTCTATACAAAAACCTATTGGCTGGATTTGTCTCTGAGTGTGTGTACCTCATTTATTGTCTATGTGTATGTACAACAAATGCTTAACACTACTCCTTGGATAAGCCTACTGCTCGACCACACTACCACAAAATAGAGCATTAGTATTATCTATTTTTACCACTATTTTACCTCTAAGGGGAACCCTTGGACTCTGTGCATGCTATTCCTTACTTTGAAATAGCACATACAGAGCCAACTTCCTACATTGGTGGATCAGCGGTGGGGTACAAGACTTTGCATTTGCTGGACTACTCAGCCAATACCTGATCACACGACAAATTCCAAAATTGTCATTAGAAATTGATTTTTGCAATTTGAAAAGTTTTCTAAATTCTTAAAAGACCTGCTAGGGCCTTGTGTTAGATCCTGTTTAGCATTTCTTTTAGAGTTTAAAAGTTTGTAAAAGTTTGAATTAGATTCTAGAACCAGTTGTAGATTCTTAAAAAGTATTCCAACTTTTAGAAGCAAAATGTCTAGCACAGATGTGACTGTGGTGGAACTCGACACCACACCTTACCTCCATCTTAAGATGAGGGAGCTAAGGTCACTCTGTAAAATAAAGAAAATAACAATGGGCCCCAAACCTACCAAAATACAGCTCCAGGAGCTTTTGGCAGAGTTTGAAAAGGCCAACCCCTCTGAGGGTGGCAACTCAGAGGAAGAGGATAGTGACTTGGAGGACAATTCCCCCCTACCAGTCCTATCTAGGGAGAACAGGGTCTCTCAAACCCTGACTCCAAAAATAATAGTCAGAGATGCTGGTTCCCTCACAGGAGAGACCAACACCTCTGAAATCACTGAGGATAACTCCAGTGAAGAGGACATCCAGTTAGCCAGGATGGCCAAAAGATTGGCTTTGGAAAGACAGATCCTAGCCATAGAAAGGGAAAGACAAGAGATGGGCCTAGGACCCATCAATGGTGGCAGCAACATAAATAGGGTCAGAGATTCTCCTGACATGTTGAAAATCCCCAAAGGGATTGTAACAAAATATGAAGATGGTGATGACATCACCAAATGGTTCACAGCTTTTGAGAGGGCTTGTGTAACCAGAAAAGTGAACAAATCTCACTGGGGTGCCCTCCTTTGGGAAATGTTCACAGGAAAGTGTAGGGATAGACTCCTCACACTCTCTGGAAAAGATGCAGAATCCTATGACCTCATGAAGGGTACCCTGATTGAGGGCTTTGGATTCTCCACTGAGGAGTATAGAATTAGATTCAGGGGGGCTCAAAAATCCTCGAGCCAGACCTGGGTTGATTATGTTGACTACTCAGTGAAAACACTGGATGGTTGGGTAACTGGAAATGAAGTGTGTGACTATGTTGGGCTTTATAATTTGTTTATGAAAGAACACATTTTAAGTAACTGCTTCAATGAAAAGTTGCATCAGTATCTGGTAGACCTAGGTCCAATTTCTCCCCAAGAATTGGGAAAGAAGGCAGACCACTGGGTCAAGACTAGGGTAACCAAAACTTCCACTGGGGGTGACCAAAAGAAAGGGGTTACAAAAACTCCCCAGGAGAAAGTGGGTGACACTAGAAACAAAGAAAAAGAGTCCTCTGTAGGCCCCCAAAAACCAGAACAGGTGGGTGGGCCCCAAGACACAACCCAAAACAAAGGTGGGTACCAGGGTAAGAACTGGGATGCCACTAAGGCATGGTGCCACAACTGTAAACAGTCTGGGCACCACACCAAGGACACTTCTTGTCCCAAAAACGAACCCCAGAACAAGATTCCAGGGGTAACCAGTGTAGCCATGGGAGATGACTCCTCAGATGAGGAGGTCTTCATAGCCTTCAACTGGAAACAGGGCCCAACAGGTGAGTTGGAGATTCCAGAGGGAAGTAGACACTTCCACCACCTACTGGTGAATGGAATCCCAACCACGGCCCTGAGAGACACTTGTGCCAGTCACACTATTGTGCATGACAGGCTGGTGCTCTCAAACCAGTACATCCCAGGTGAGACTGCCAGGGTAAGAGTTAGCCTAGACAGGGTCACTAAGAGGCCTGTGGCTTTAGTGCCCATAGAAGTGGGTGGCACTCTTAGCTGGAGAAGGGTAGTAGTCAGTACAGACCTCCCCCTTGATTGTCTCCTTGGAAATGACTACCCAGAGGTTAGTCAGAGCTCAAGAGAGGAACTGGTCCAGTGCCAGTCCTCTCCCAAGGTTTCTGGAAGTCCTGCCTCTGCAGTAAATGCAAGCAGGCCCCAGAAGAAGAAGAAAAGAAAACAGAGTAGGAAGGGTGGACAACCTTTAACCAAGGTTACAGCAAGCCAGGGAGATTCTGCTCCAGTAGGGGAGAACTCCAAAAATGGCCCTGATAAAGTCCAACCTGACCCACAAGAAGTCCTGGCTAGTCAGGCAACTGTTAAACCTGAGTGGGTGGCTCCTCAGCTAACAGAAGAAAGAGTGGAAGAAGGGTGTTCACTACAAGATGTGGTAACCCCCCACTCCAATACAGCAGACAGGCAACCTGAACCCAAAGAAGCCTGTAACTTAGCCCCTTCCCTTTTAGGTGAAGAGCTAAAGGTGTGGTTCTGGGCACTGACAGCTGTCAGTGGCCTCTGCTGGGTGTTAGCCTTTATGGCTGCACTATCCTTGGCATGGTGGTCTGACCCCATGCCAAATAACAAGTTAGGCCCCCTGACCCTGTTGGTCATGGTGGGGTTACTCCAGCTCTGGGTAACCTCTTTGGGTAAGCTAGGGGTGACCTTGGCTAAGATAAGATTAGCAGAGGTGGATACCTCTGACCTCAAAATAGAGAGAATGGGTGAAGACATAAAAAGCACAGACAAGAGGCAGTTCAGACTAGGTCCTATCACTGTGGAAGTGGGTCAGTTCCCCAGAGGGAATGACCTGAACAGGAGGATGTCAGGCAGAGTAGGCCCTGCAACAAACCAGCCATTTCCTCTACTCTTCCTCGCCTGACAGACTAGGAAGACTCTTCCAGCGTTGGCTGAGTCTCCTGGCCTGTGGGCTGGGGGGGGCTTGTGTAAAGAAATGGCTCCCTGTTGCAGTTACCCCCCACTTTTTGCCTGATACTGATGCTGACTTGACTGAGAAGTGTGCTGGGACCCTGCTAACCAGGCCCCAGCACCAGTGTTCCTTCACCTAAAATGTACCATTGTATCCACAATTGGCACACCCTGGCATTCAGATAAGTCCCTTGTAACTGGTACTTCTAGTACCAAGGGCCCTGATGCCAAGAAAGGTCTCTAAGGGCTGCAGCATGTCTTATGCCACCCTAGAGACCCCTCACTCAGCACAGACACACTGCTTACAAGCCTGTGTGTGCTGGTGAGAACAAAATGAGTAAGTCGACATGGCACTCCCCTCAGGGTGCCATGCCAGCCTCTCACTGCCTATGCAGTATAGGTAAGACACCCCTCTAGCAGGCCTTACAGCCCTAAGGCAGGGTGCACTATACCATAGGTGAGGGTACCAGTGCATGAGCACTGTGCCCCTACAGTGTCTAAGCAAAACCTTAGACATTGTAAGTGCAGGGTAGCCATAAGAGTATATGGTCTGGGAGTCTGTTTTACACGAACTCCACAGCACCATAATGGCTACACTGAAAACTGGGAAGTTTGGTATCAAACTTCTCAGCACAATAAATGCACACTGATGCCAGTGTACATTTTATTGCAAAATACACCCCAGAGGGCACCTTAGAGGTGCCCCCTGAAACTTAACCAACTAGCTGTGTAGGCTGACTGGTTCCAGCAGCCTGCCACACTAGAGACATGTTGCTGGCCCCATGGGGAGAGTGCCTTTGTCACTCTGAGGCCAGTAACAAAGCCTGCACTGGGTGGAGATGCTAACACCTCCCCCAGGCAGGAGCTGTGACACCTGGCGGTGAGCCTCAAAGGCTCACCCCTTTGTCACAGCCCAGCAGGGCACTCCAGCTTAGTGGAGTTGCCCGCCCCCTCCGGCCACGGCCCCCACTTTTGGCGGCAAGGCTGGAGGGAACAAAGAAAGCAACAAGGAGGAGTCACTGGCCAGTCAGGACAGCCCCTAAGGTGTCCTGAGCTGAAGTGACTCTAACTTTTAAAAATCCTCCATCTTGCAGATGGAGGATTCCCCCAATAGGGTTAGGATTGTGACCCCCTCCCCTTGGGAGGAGGCACAAAGAGGGTGTACCCACCCTCAGGGCTAGTAGCCATTGGCTACTAACCCCCCAGACCTAAACACGCCCTTAAATTTAGTATTTAAGGGCTACCCTGAACCCTAGAAAATTAGATTCCTGCAACTACAAGAAGAAGGACTGCCTAGCTGAAAACCCCTGCAGAGGAAGACCAGAAGACGACAACTGCCTTGGCTCCAGAAACTCACCGGCCTGTCTCCTGCCTTCCAAAGATCCTGCTCCAGCGACGCCTTCCAAAGGGACCAGCGACCTCGACATCCTCTGAGGACTGCCCCTGCTTCGAAAAGACAAGAAACTCCCGAGGACAGCGGACCTGCTCCAAGAAAAGCTGCAACTTTGTTTCCAGCAGCTTTAAAGAACCCTGCAAGCTCCCCGCAAGAAGCGTGAGACTTGCAACACTGCACCCGGCGACCCCGACTCGGCTGGTGGCGATCCAACACCTCAGGAGGGACCCCAGGACTACTCTAAGACTGTGAGTACAAAAACCTGTCCCCCCTGAGCCCCCACAGCGCCGCCTGCAGAGGGAATCCCGAGGCTTCCCCTGACCGCGACTCTTTGAACCTAAAGTCCCGACGCCTGGGAGAGACCCTGCACCCGCAGCCCCCAGGACCTGAAGGACCGGACTTTCACTGGAGAAGTGACCCCCAGGAGTCCCTCTCCCTTGCCCAAGTGGAGGTTTCCCCGAGGAATCCCCCCCTTGCCTGCCTGCAGCGCTGAAGAGATCCCGAGATCTCTCATAGACTAACATTGAAAACCCGACGCTTGCTTCTACACTGCACCCGGCCGCCCCCGCGCTGCTGAGGGTGAAATTTCTGTGTGGACTTGTGTCCCCCCCGGTGCCCTACAAAACCCCCCTGGTCTGCCCTCCGAAGACGCGGGTACTTACCTGCAAGCAGACCGGAACCGGGGCACCCCCTTCTCTCCATTCTAGCCTATGTGTTTTGGGCACCACTTGGAACTCTGCACCTGACCGGCCCTGAGCTGCTGGTGTGGTGACTTTGGGGTTGCTCTGAACCCCCAACGGTGGGCTACCTTGGACCAAGAACTAAGCCCTGTAAGTGTCTTACTTACCTGGTTAAACTAACAAATACTTACCTCCCCTAGGAACTGTGAAAATTGCACTAAGTGTCCACTTTTAAAACAGCTATTTGTGAATAACTTGAAAAGTACACATGCAATTTTGATGATTTGAAGTTCCTAAAGTACTTACCTGCAATACCTTTCGAATGAGCTATTACATGTAGAATTTGAACCTGTGGTTCTTAAAATAAACTAAGAAAAGATATTTTTCTATACAAAAACCTATTGGCTGGATTTGTCTCTGAGTGTGTGTACCTCATTTATTGTCTATGTGTATGTACAACAAATGCTTAACACTACTCCTTGGATAAGCCTACTGCTCGACCACACTACCACAAAATAGAGCATTAGTATTATCTATTTTTACCACTATTTTACCTCTAAGGGGAACCCTTGGACTCTGTGCATGCTATTCCTTACTTTGAAATAGCACATACAGAGCCAACTTCCTACAACACTTCTCAGTCAAGTCAGCATCAGGATCAAGCAAAAAGTGGGGGGTAACTGAAACAGGGAGCCATTTCTTTACACAAGCCCCCCCCAGCCCACAGGCCAGGAGACTCAGCCAAAGCTGGGAGAGTCTTCCTAGTCTGTCAGGCGAGGAAGAGTAGAGGAAATAGGCTGGTTTGTTGCAGGGCCTACTCTGCCTTACATCCTCCTGTTCAGGTCATTCCCTCTGGGGAACTGACCCACTTCCAGTGATAGGACCTAGTCTGAACTGCCTCTTGTCTGTGATTTTTATGTCTTCACCCATTCTCTCTATTTTGGGGTTAGAGGTATCCACCTCTGCTAATCTTATCTTAGCCAGGGTCACCCCTAGCTTACCCAAAGAGGTTACCCAGAGCTGGAGTAACCCCACCATGACCAACAGGGTCAGGGGGCCTAACTTGCTATTTGGCATGGGGTCAGACCACCATGCCAAGGATAGTGCAGCCATAAAGGCTAACACCCAGCAGAGGCCACTGACAGCTATCAGTGCCCAGAACCACACCTTTAGCTCTTCACCTACAAGGGAAGGGGCTAAGTTACAGGCTTCTTTGGGTTCAGGGTGCCTGTCTGCTGTATTAGAGTGGGGGGTTACCACATCTTGTAGTAAACACCCTTCTTCCACTCTTTCTTCTGTTAGCTGAGGAGCCACCCACTCAGGCTTAACAGTTGCCTGACTAGCCAGGACTTCTTGTGGGTCAGGTTGGACTTTATCAGAGCCACTTTTGGAGTTCTCCCCTACTGGAGCAGAATCTCCTTGGCTTGCTGGAACCTTGGCTAAAGGTTGTCCACCTTTCCTACTCTGTTTCCTTTTCTTTTTCTTCTGGGGCCTACTTGCATTTACTGCAGAGGCAGGCACTCCAGAATCCTTGGGAGAGGACTGGCACTGGACCAGTTCCTCTCTTGGGCTCTGACTAACCTCTGTGTAGTCATTTCCAAGGAGACAATCAAGGGGGAGGTCTGTACTGACTACCACCCTTCTCCAGCTAAAAGTCCCACCCACTTCTATGGGCACAAAAGCCACAGGCCTATCAGTGACGCTGTCTGGGCTAACTCTTACTCTGGCCATCTCACCTGGGATGTACTGGTTTGAGAACACCAGACTGTCATGCACAATAGTGTGACTGGCACAAGTGTCTCTCAGGGCAGTGGCTGGGATTCCATTCACCAGTAGGTGTTGGAAGTGTCTACTTCCCTCTGGAATCTCCAACTCACCTGTTGGGCCCTTTTTCCAGTTGAAGGCTATGAAGACCTCCTCATCTGAGGAGTCATCCCCAATGGCTACACTGGTCACCCCTGGGATTTTGCTAGGGGGTTTGTTATTGGGACAAGAAGTGTCCTTGGTGTGGTGCCCTGTCTGTTTACAGTTATGGCACCATGCCTTAGTGGCATCCCAGCTCTTACCCTGGTACCTACCTTTGTTTTGGGTTGTGTCTCTGGGCCCACCCACCTGGTCTGGTTTTTGGGGGCCTACAGGGGACTCTTTTTCTTTGTTTCTAGTGTCACCCACTTTCTCCTGGGGAGGCTTTGTAACCCCTTTCTTTTGGTCACCCCCAGTGGAAGTTTTGGTTACCCTAGTCTTGACCCAGTGGTCTGCCTTCTTTCCCAATTCTTGGGGAGAAATTGGACCTAGGTCTACCAGATACTGATGCAACTTTTCATTGAAGCAGTTACTTAAAATGTGTTCTTTCATAAACAAATTATAAAGCCCAACATAGTCATACACTTCATTTCCAGTTACCCAACCATCCAGTGTTTTCACTGAGTAGTCAACATAATCAACCCAGGTCTGGCTCGAGGATTTTTGAGCCCCCCTGAATCTAATTCTATACTCCTCAGTGGAGAATCCAAAGCCCTCAATCAGGGTACCCTTCATGAGGTCATAAGATTCTGCATCTTTTTTAGAGAGTGTGAGGAGTCTATCCCTACACTTTCCTGTGAACATTTCCCAAAGGAGAGCACCCCAGTGAGATTTGTTCACTTTTCTGGTTTCACAAGCCCTCTCAAAAGCTGTGAACCATTTGGTGATGTCATCACCATCTTCATATTTAGTTACAATCCCTTTGGGGATTTTCAACATGTCAGGAGAATCTCTGACCCTATTTATGTTGCTGCCACCATTGATGGGTCCTAGGCCCATCTCTTGTCTTTCCCTTTCTATGGCTAGGATCTGTTTTTCCAAAGCCAATCTTTTGGCCATCCTGGCTAACTGGATGTCCTCTTCACTGGAGTTATCCTCAGTGATTTCAGAGAGGTTGGACCCTCCTGTGAGGGAGCCAGCATCTCTGACTATTATTTTTGGAGTCAGGGCTTGAGAAGCCCTGTTCTCCCTAGATAGGACTGGTGGAGGGGATTCTTCCTCCAGTTCACTATCATCTTCCTCTGTGTTATCCACAGAGGGGTTGGCTCTATCATACTCTGCCAACAGCTCTTGGAGCTGTGCTTTGGTAGGTCTGGAGCCCATTGTTATTTTTCTTATGTTACAGAGTGACCTTAGCTCTCTCATCTGGAGATGGAGGTAAGGTGTGGTGTCGAGTTCCACCACATTCACATCTGTGCTAGACATTATGCTTCTAAAAGTTGGAATACTTTTTAAGAAACTAAAACTGGTTCTAGAATCTAATTCAAACTTTTACAAACTTTTAAACTCTGAAAGAAATGCTAACAGGGACTAACACAAGGCCCTAGCAGGACTTTAAAGAATTTAGAAAACTTTTCAAATTGCAAAAATCAATTTCTAATGACAATTTTGGAATTTGTCGTGTGATCAGGTATTGGCTGAGTAGTCCAGCAAATGCTAAGTCTTGTACCCCACCGCTGATCCACCAATGTAGGAAGTTGGCTCTGTATGTGCTATTTCAAAGTAAGGAATAGCATGCACAGAGTCCAAGGGTTCCCCTTAGAGGTAAAATAGTGGTAAAGAGAGATAATACTAATGCTCCATTTTGTGGTAGTGTGGTCGAGCAGTAGGCTTATCCAAGGAGTAGTGTTAAGCATTTGTTGTACATACACATAGACAATAAATGAGGTACACACACTCCGAGACAAATCCAGCCAATAGGTTTTGTTATAGAAAAATATATTTTCTTAGTTTATTTTAAGAACCACAGGTTCAAATTTCACATGTAATATCTTGTTTGAAAGGTATTGCAGGTAAGTACATTAGGAACTTTGAATCATTTCAATTGCATGTATACTTTTCAAGTTATTCACAAATAGCTATTTTAAAAGTGGACACTTAGTGCAATTTTCACAATTCCTGAGGGAGGTAAGTTTTTGTTAGTTTTACCAGGTAAGTAAGACACTTACAGGGTTCAGTTCTTGGTCCAAGGTAGCCCACCGTTGGGGGTTCAGAGCAACCCCAAAGTTACCACACCAGCAGCTCAGGGCCGGTCAGGTGCAGAGTTCAAAGTGGTGCCCAAAACGCATAGGCTTCAATGGAGAGAAGGGGGCGCCCCGGTTCCAGTCTGCCAGCAGGTAAGTACCCGCGTCTTCGGGGGGCAGACCAGGGGGGTTTTGTAGGGCACCGGGGGGGACACAAGCCCACACAGAAATTTCACCCTCAGCGGCGCGGGGGCGGCCGGGTGCAGTGTTAGAACAAGCGTCGGGTTCGCAATGGAAGTCAATGAGAGATCAAGGGATCTCTTCAGCGCTGCAGGCAGGCAAGGGGGGGCTTCCTCGGGGAAACCTCCACTTGGGCAAGGGAGAGGGACTCCTGGGGGTCACTTCTGCAGTGAAAGTCCGGTCCTTCAGGTCCTGGGGGCTGCGGGTGCAGGGTCTTTTCCAGGCATCGGGACTTAGGTTTCAGAGAGTCGCGGTCAGGGGAAGCCTCGGGATTCCCTCTGCAGGCGGCGCTGTGGGGGCTCAGGGGGGACAGGTTTTGGTACTCACAGTCGTAGAGTAGTCCGGGGGTCCTCCCTGAGGCGTTGGTTCTCCACCAGCCGAGTCGGGGTCGCCGGGTGCAGTGTTGCAAGTCTCACGCTTCTTGCGGGGAGATTGCAGGGTTCTTTAAAGCTGCTCCTTTGGATAAAGTTGCAGTCTTTTTGGAGCAGGTCCGCTGTCCTCGGGAGTTTCTTGTCGTCGTCGAAGCAGGGCAGTCCTCAGAGGATTCAGAGGTCGCTGGTCCCTTTGGAAGGCGTCGCTGGAGCAGAGTTCTTTGGAAGGCAGGAGACAGGCCGGTGAGTTTCTGGAGCCAAGGCAGTTGTTGTCTTCTGGTCTTCCTCTGCAGGGGTTTTCAGCTAGGCAGTCCTTCTTGTTGTTGTTGCAGGAATCTAAATTCTTAGGTTCAGGGAAGCCGTTAAATACTAAATTTAAGGGCGTGTTTAGGTCTGGGGGGTTAGTAGCCAATGGCTACTAGCCCTGAGGGTGGCTACACCCTCTTTGTGCCTCCTCCCAAGGGGAGGGGGTCACATCCCTAATCCTATTGGGGGAATCCTCCTTCTACAAGATGGAGGATTTCTAAAAGTCAGAGTCACCTCAGCTCAGGACACCTTAGGGGCTGTCCTGACTGGCCAGTGACTCCTCCTTGTTTTTCTCATTATCTCTCCTGGACTTGCCGCCAAAAGTGGGGGCTGGGTCCAGGGTGCGGGCATCTCCACTAGCTGGAGTGCCCTGGGGCATTGTAACACGAAGCTTGAGCCTTTGAAGCTCACTGCTAGGTGTTACAGTTCCTGCAGGGGGGAGGTGTGAAGCACCTCCACCCAGAGCAGGCTTTTGTTTCGGTCCTCAGAGAGCACAAAGGCTCTCACCGCATGAGGTCAGACACTCGTCTCTCAGCAGCAGGCTGGCACAGACCAGTCAGTCCTGCACTGAACAATTGGGTAAAATACAGGGGGTATCTCTAAGATGCCCTCTGTGTGCATTTTTTAATAAATCCAACACTGGCATCAGTGTGGGTTTATTATTCTGAGAAGTTTGATACTAAACTTCCCAGTATTCAGTGTAGCCATTATGGAGCTGTGGAGTTCGTTTTTGACAGACTCCCAGCCCATATACTCTTATGGCGACCCTGCACTTACAATGTCTAAGGTTTTGCTTAGACACTGTAGGGGCATAGTGCTCATGCACATATGCCCTCACCTGTGGTATAGTGCACCCTGCCTTAGGGCTGTAAGGCCTACTAGAGGGGTGACTTACCTATGCCACAGGCAGTGGGAGGTTGGCATGGCACCCTGAGGGGAGTGCCATGTCGACTTAGTCATTTTCTCCCCACCAGCACACACAAGCTGGCAAGCAGTGTGTCTGTGCTGAGTGAGGGGTCCCTAGGGTGGCATAAGACATGCTGCAGCCCTTAGAGACCTTCCCTGGCATCAGGGCCCTTGGTACCAGGGGTACCAGTTACAAGGGACTTACCAAGGTGCCAGGGTTGTGCCAATTGTGGAAACAATGGTACATTTTAGGTGAAAGAACACTGGTGCTGGGGCCTGGTTAGCAGGGTCCCAGCACACTTCTCAGTCAAGTCAGCATCAGGATCAGGCAAAAAGTGGGGGGTAACTGCAACAGGGAGCCATTTCTTTACACTGATGCTCTTTGTTCTGTCAATCTAATACATTAATGCTCTTTTGACATCTAAAGTATGTAGTGCCCTCTCAGCTACGGAATCTGGCTGTGGGAAGAACACTGGAAGTTCCACTGTTTGATTTAGATGGAACGGTGAAATAACTTTTGGTAGAAATTTAGGATTAGTCCTTAGGACGACCTTATTTTTGTGTAGTTGTATAAAAGGTTCTTGTATTGTAAATGCCTGAATCTCGCTTACTCTTCTTAGAGAAGTAATGGCGATGAGAAATGCAACCTTCCATGTTAGGAACTGTATTTCGCAGGAGTGCATGGGTTCAAAAGGTGGACCCATAAGCCTAGTTAAGACAACATTTAGGTTCCATGAAGGAACAGGTGGTGTTCTTGGTGGAATAATTCTTTTAAGGCCCTCCATGAATGCTTTAATGACTGGTATCCTATATAGGGAAGTTGAATAGGTAGGCTGCAGGTATGCAGATATTGCTGCAAGGTGTATTTTAATGGAAGAGAAAGCTAGGTTAGATTTTTGTAAGTGAAGCAAGTAACCCACTACATGTTTTGGGGTTGCGTGTAATGGTTGGATTTGATTAATATGGCAGTAGCAAACAAACCTCTTCCATTTACTGGCATAGCAGTGCCTGGTGGATGGCCTTCTGGCTTGCTTTATGACTTCCATACATTCTTGGGTAAGTTGTAAGTGTCCGAATTCTAGGATTTCAGGAGCCAGATTGCTAGATTCAGCGATGCTGGATCTGGGTGTCTGATCGTTTGGTTGTGTTGTGTTAACAGATCCGGCCTGTTGGGCAGTTTGATGTGGGGTACTACTGATAGGTCTAGCAGCGTTGTGTACCAGGGTTGCCTTGCCCAAGTTGGTGCTATTAATATGAGTTTGAGTTTGTTTTGACTGAGTTTGTTTACCAGATAAGGAAGGAGAGGGAGAGGAGGAAAAGCGTAGGCAAATATCCCTGACCAGTTGATCCATAGGGCATTGCCGTGGGACTGCCTGTGTGGGTATCTGGATGCGAAGTTTTGGCATTTTGCGTTCTCTTTTGTCGCAAACAAGTCTATTTGAGGTGTTCCCCAGAGCGTGAAGTAAGTGTTCAGAATTTGGGGGTGAATTTCCCATTCGTGGACCTGTTGGTGATCTCGAGAGAGATTGTCTGCGAGTTGATTCTGAATTCCTGGGATAAATTGTGCTATTAGGCAAATTTGGTTGTGAATTGCCCAACGCCATATCTTTTGTGCCAGCAGGCTCAATTGCGTTGAGTGCGTCCCCCCTTGTTTGTTTAGATAATACATTGTTGTCATGTTGTCTGTTTTGACGAGAATGTATTTGTGAACTATTATTGGTTGAAAAGCCTTTAGTGCTTGAAAAACTGCTAGCAGTTCTAGGTGATTTATATGCAGTTTTGTTTGATGTACGTTCCATTGTCCTTGTATGCTGTGTTGATCGAGGTGTGCTCCCCACCCTGTCATGGAAGCATCTGTTATTACGTATTGTGGCACTGGGTCTTGGAAAGGCCGCCCTTTGTTTAAATTTATATTGTTCCACCATAGAAGCGAGAGGTAAGTTTGGCGGTCTATTAACACCAGATCTGTAAGGTGACCCTGTGCTTGTGACCACTGTGATGCTAGGCACTGTTGTAAGGGCCTCATGTGCAGTCTTGCGTTTGGGACAATGGCTATGCATGAAGACATCATGCCTAGGAGTTGTAATATCATCTTTGCTTGTATTTTTTGTGTTGGATACATGCGTTGTATGATGTTGTTGAAATTTTGAATTCTTTGTGGACTTGGAGTGGCTACTCCTATTGTTGTGTTTATTATGGCTCCTAGGTATTGTTGTACCTTGCGCGGCAGAATGTTGGATTTTGCGAAGTTGACTGTGAACCCTAGTTTGTAGAGGGTTTGTATGATTTGATTTGTGTGGTGTGAGCACGTTATTAACGAATGGGTCTTGATTAGCCAGTCGTCTAGATACGGGAATACATGTATTTGCTGCCTTCTGATGTGTGCAGCGACTACTGCTAGACATTTGGTAAAGACTCTTGGTGCGGTTGTTAAACCGAAAGGCAGTACCTTGAATTGGTAGTGTATTCCTTTGAATACAAACCTTAGGTATTTCCTGTGCGATGGATGTATTGGTATATGGAAATACGCGTCTTTGAGGTCTAATGTTGTCATGTAGTCGTGTAGTTTCAGCAATGGTAACACTTCTTGTAGTGTGACCATGTGAAAGTGGTCTGATTTGATGTGTTTAGTATTCTTAGGTCTAGGATTGGTCTTAGCGTTTTGTCCTTCTTTGGTATCAAGAAGTACAGTGAATAAACTCCTGTGTTTATTTGTGTGTTTGGTACTAACTCGATTGCTTTCTTTTGCAATAGTGCTTGAACTTCTATCTCCAGGAGCTCGGAATGATGTTTTGATAAATTTTGTGCTCTTGGTGGTATGTTTGGAGGGAATTGTAGAAATTCTATGCAATAACCATTTTGGATAATTGCTAGAACCCAAGTGTCTGTAGTGAATTCCTCCCATGCTTTGTAATAATGACCTATTCTTCCCCCCACTGGTGTTGTGTGGAGGGGGTGACATGTGAGTCACTGCTTAGTTGTAGGGGTTTTGGGGCTTTGAAATTTTCCCCTATTCCTAGGGAATTGCCCTCCTCTATATTGGCCCCGAAAGCCTCCCCTGTACTGTCCCTGGTAACTGGATGGTGTTGCCTGTGAGGTGCTGGCTTGTGTGGCCTGACCCCGAAACCCCCCTCTAAAGGGTGTTTTGCGGAAGGTGTTGTAATTTCCTCTGCTCTGCGGGGAGTAGAGTGCGCCCATGGCTTTAGCAGTGTCCGTGTCCTTTTTAAGTTTCTCAATCGCCGTGTCCACTTCTGGACCGAACAGTTCTTTTTCGTTGAATGGCATATTGAGAACTGCCTGCTGAATCTCTGGTTTAAACCCAGACGTTCGTAGCCATGCATGCCTTCTGATGGTCACAGATGTATTTATTGTTCTTGCAGCTGTGTCTGCTGCGTCCATGGAGGAGCGTATCTGGTTGTTTGAAATGTTCTGTCCTTCCTCAACCACTTGCTTTGCCCTCTTTTGTAGGTCTTTGGGTAGATGTTCAATGAGATGTTGCATTTCATCCCAATGGGCTCGGTCATAGCGCGCAAGTAGTGCCTGTGAGTTAGCGATGCGCCACTGGTTTGCAGCTTGTGCTGCGACTCTCTTTCCAGCTGCATCGAACTTGCGGCTTTCCTTATCTGGGGGTGGTGCATCCCCAGATGTGTGGGAGTTGGCCCTTTTCCTAGCTGCTCCTACAACGACAGAATCTGGTGGCAGCTGTGAAGTTATGAAAATAGGGTCTGTAGGAGGCGCTTTATACTTTTTTTCCACCCTTGGTGTGATTGCCCTACTTTTGACCGGCTCCTTAAAGATGTCTTTTGCGTGCCGAAGCATACCAGGGAGCATAGGCAGGCTTTGGTAGGAGCTGTGGGTGGCGGAGAGGGTGTTGAATAGAAAGTCATCCTCGACTTGTTCTGAGTGGAGGCTTACATTGTGGAATTGTGCTGCTCCAGCCACCACCTGAGAATATGCAGTACTGTCTTCTGGTGGTGATGGCTTAGTAGGGTATGCCTCCGGACTGTTATCTGACACAGGGGCGTCGTACAAGTCCCATGCGTCCTGATCCTGGTCACCTTGGCTCATGGTGGTGTGAGCCGGGGAATGTGATGGAGTTTGTGCTGGTGAGACGTGAATTATAGGTGGAGGAGAGGGTGGCGGAGTAACCTTTTTCACCATTTTTGTTTGTGGTGTTTGGTCAGTTTGAAATTCCAGTCTTCTCTTTCTCCTAATAGGGGGAAGGGTGCTTATCTTTCCTGTCCCCTGCTGTATAAAAATACGTTTCTGCGTATGGTCTACATCGGTGGATTGCAGGTCTTCCTCAAACCTATGCTTTCGCATTTGGGAGGTGATTGATTGCTCTTCTGTATAAGAGCCTGAAACTGGGTCAGTTGCAGGTTGTTTTGGCACCGAAATCCTGTCTGCATCTTTTTTCGGCTCCGAGGTGACTTTTTTTCTTTTTCGGAGTCGAAACATCTCGGCGTCGATCTTCATCGGTGCCGCTGTCTCGGCGTCGAGCCGTGTCTACACCGCTATCTCGGTGTCGATGTATGTCTCCAGCACTTTCTCGGTCCCGAGAAGGCTGCGTGCCGGTGTCTCGACACTGTTTGGGCCTTTTTCGGTGCCGACGGTCGGTCACCGAATTTATGGGTGGAGCCATGGTCTGGTGGCAGTGGCGTCCCCTGGGCCTTGACAATCTTCTTATGAGTGGTTTTCGACGTCTTACTCACGGTTCGTGGATCGTCGAATTCCTCGGAGTCCGATTCGTGTATCGAAAAGGTTTCTTCCTCTTCCTGTACCTCGAACTCTCGGTGGGCTGTCGGCGTGGACGCCATTTGAAGTCTTCTGGCTCGACGGTCTCGGAGTGTTTTTCGGGACCGGAACGCACGACAGGCCTCGCAAGTGTCTTCACTGTGCTCAGGTGACAGGCACAGGTTACAGACCAAGTGTTGGTCTGTATAGGGGTATTTGTTGTGGCATTTGGGACAGAAACGGAACGGGGTCTGTTCCATCGGCGTTCTTCTACACGCGGTCGGGCCGAGCAGGCCCCGACGGGGGATCGAAAACTACCCCGGAGGGCTCCGGAACTCTTCGATCTTCGATGCGGTGTTGACTCCAACTACGCCGATCCCGAACCCAACAATACCGACGAAAATCTTCCGAAATGTTGCTGTCTTTCCGTTCCGAAACTCGGAGCGACAGGAACACGTCCGAACCCGATGGCGGAAAAAAAACAATCGAAGATGGAGTCGACTCCCATGCGCAATGGAGACAAAAGGAGGAGTCACTCGGTCCCGTGACTCGAAAGACTTCTTCGAAGAAAAACAACTTGTAACACTCCGACCCAACACCAGATGGCGAGCTATGCAAAACATGCGTATCTACAGCGACAGATGCCATCGAACATTCTTTTTAATCTATTCTAGGTGTTAATACCCTGGTCTTCACTGGTTCTTTGAAAATGTAATCGGCATGTTTTAACACACCCGGTAACATTGGCTAACACTGATATTGTTTGTAAGTTGAAGAAAGTGTTGAATAGAAAATCCTCTTCTACGGGCTCACAGTGCATCTGTACAATGTGATAGGCGGCTGCTCTGGAAATGACTAGATTATAGGCTGTGGTATTCTCAGGTGGAGACAGTCTTGTGGGATACAAATCAGGATCATTGGGTGGGATTGGGTCAGTCACACATATCCCCTGACCCATATTGTAAATACTACCACCCATATAGACCCATGTGGAGAGGCATGAGATTGTGTGGGTGAAATGGGTGGAGTATGAGGTGGTGGTGAAGAGGGAAGGTAAGTTGAATGTGGTGGAGAAAGTTGTACAGTCTTTGGCTTCTCTATGTTTAAAGATATTGGAAGGTGAAGGGCCAGTATGCAAACTCTTTTGGAATGCTAGTTTCCTCTTTGTAATTGGAGGCGGAGAGGCAATCTTTCCAGTCTCTTTCTGGATTTGAATCCTCCTTTGTTTTTGGTCCATGACCTCAATAATGGGTCTAATGTCCGTTTCATCTGCCTCCTGTTCTGAAGATGAAACCTGTTTTCTGCCACCTAATGAATGCTCTGAAAGCTTGGTGGCAGCATGTTTCATAAAGGCCGAAAAAGTGGTTTGACCGGTAGGGGAAAGTGATTTCGGCTCCGAAGAGGGGCTTTGATGTTTCAACTCCAAAGAGGAGCATCGATGTTTTGGCTCCGATGTGGTATAAAGCCGTCTCAATTCTGAAGTGGAAGCCTCCATCTTTCGACTCAATGCCGAAACAGGTGCCACAGTCTGTTCGTGGGAGTGAGTCTTGGCCTTTTTCGGTGCCTAACCCAAAGGTCGATCGACGATCTGTTGTTTTCGGGCCAAACCACGGCCAGCAAGCAGTGGTAGACCCAAGACCTTCTGTACTTACGTACTGAGCCGCAGTGAGTACCTGGCTGCCCTCATCTGAATATCGGTCAGAGTCTTGAACGGTGACTGTAATCTGTGTCTGTTCCTCACCAAAGATGTCTGCCGTTTGTTCGCCATCTCTAACTGCCATGCTCTTCGATCTCATAAGGTCTTTTTTGATAGAAAGGACACACACGCCTTGCAGGTCTCTTTGAAGTCAGGAGAAAGGCAGAGGTTGCACAACAAATGCTGGTCGTTGTAGGGGAACTTGGCGTGGCACCAAGGACAGAATCGAAATAGAGTCCGATCCATGAGTCTATGACGCAGTAGGCCCGAAAAGGCCAGAGAAGGGCGTTTAATTGATCCTGGTGCTACAATCGGAGCGAGTGTAGTCAGAAACAGGTTAGAAAACAATACCGACATTAAGGAAAAGGAAAGAGAAGTTCAGATAGTACCGAACCACAAGTACCGGAGAGAGAGGGAACATGTCCGAACCAGACAGCGGAAAAAAAACAATCCAACAAACGAGTCGATGCCCATGCGCAACATCACTGAGAGGAGTCACTCGATCTCGTGACTCGAAAAAAGCTTCTTTGAAGAAAAACAACTTGCAACACTCAGAGTCCAACACTAGATGACAATATATGCACAGCATGTGTATCTGCAGCTACACATCATACCATAGAACATTATATATATATATATATATGGAAATATGCACATATACATACAAAAAGTGAAATAAATAAGATGCAAAGAGAAGCTTGAAATTAATGAAAACATTTCTGGGATCAAAATAAAACATGTATAAAATATTATTGTAAAATAGTTCTAAATTTATGTAAGGAAATGCCTCCTTGGCATGGTTGCCCCCTGACTTTTTGCCTTTGCTGATGCTATGTTTACAATTGAAAGTGTGCTGAGGCCTGCTAACCAGGCCCCAGCACCAGTGTTCTTTCCCTAACCTGTACTTTTGTATCCACAATTGGCAGACCCTGGCATCCAGATAAGTCCCTTGTAACTGGTACTTCTAGTACCAAGGGCCCTGATGCCAAGGAAGGTCTCTAAGGGCTGCAGCATGTCTTATGCCACCCTGGAGACCTCTCACTCAGCACAGACACACTGCTTGCCAGCTTGTGTGTGCTAGTGAGGACAAAACGAGTAAGTCGACATGGCACTCCCCTCAGGGTGCCATGCCAGCCTCTCACTGCCTATGCAGTATAGGTAAGCCACCCCTCTAGCAGGCCTTACAGCCCTAAGGCAGGGTGCACTATACCATAGGTGAGGGTACCAGTGCATGAGCATGGTACCCCTACAGTGTCTAAACAAAACCTTAGACATTGTAAGTGCAGGGTAGCCATAAGAGTATATGGTCTGGGAGTTTGTCAAACACGAACTCCACAGCACCATAATGGCTACACTGAAAACTGGGAAGTTTGGTATCAAACTTCTCAGCACAATAAATGCACACTGATGCCAGTGTACATTTTATTGTAAAATACACCACAGAGGGCACCTTAGAGGTGCCCCCTGAAACTTAACCGACTATCTGTGTAGGCTGACTAGTTTTAGCAGCCTGCCACAAACCGAGACATGTTGCTGGCCCCATGGGGAGAGTGCCTTTGTCACTCTGAGGCCAGTAACAAAGCCTGCACTGGGTGGAGATGCTAACACCTCTCCCAGGCAGGAATTGTCACACCTGGCGGTGAGCCTCAAAGGCTCACCTCCTTTGTGCCAACCCAGCAGGACACTCCAGCTAGTGGAGTTGCCCGCCCCCTCCGGCCAGGCCCCACTTTTGGCGGCAAGGCCGGAGAAAATAATGAGAAAAACAAGGAGGAGTCACTGGCCAGTCAGGACAGCCCCTAAGGTGTCCTGAGCTGAAGTGACTCTAACTTTTAGAAATCCTCCATCTTGCAGATGGAGGATTCCCCCAATAGGGTTAGGATTGTGACCCCCTCCCCTTGGGAGGAGGCACAAAAAGGGTGTACCCACCCTCAGGGCTAGTAGCCATTGGCTACTAACCCCCCAGACCTAAACACGCCCTTAAATTTAGTATTTAAGGGCTACCCTGAACCCTAGAAAATTAGATTCCTGCAACTACAAGAAGAAGGACTGCCCAGCTGAAAACCCCTGCAGCGGAAGACCAGAAGACGACAACTGCCTTGGCTCCAGAAACTCACCGGCCTGTCTCCTGCCTTCCAAAGATCCTGCTCCAGCGACGCCTTCCAAAGGGACCAGCGACCTCGACATCCTCTGAGGACTGCCCCTGCTTCGAAAAGACAAGAAACTCCCGAGGACAGCGGACCTGCTCCAAGAAAAGCTGCAACTTTGTTTCCAGCAGCTTTAAAGAACCCTGCAAGCTCCCCGCAAGAAGCGTGAGACTTGCAACACTGCACCCGGCGACCCCGACTCGGCTGGTGGCGATCCAACACCTCAGGAGGGACCCCAGGACTACTCTGATACTGTGAGTACCAAAACCTGTCCCCCCTGAGCCCCCACAGCGCCGCCTGCAGAGGGAATCCCGAGGCTTCCCCTGACCGCGACTCTTTGAACCTAAAGTCCCGACGCCTGGGAGAGACCCTGCACCCGCAGCCCCCAGGACCTGAAGGACCGGACTTTCACTGGAGAAGTGACCCCCAGGAGTCCCTCTCCCTTGCCCAAGTGGAGGTTTCCCCGAGGAATCCCCCCCTTGCCTGCCTGCAGCGCTGAAGAGATCCCGAGATCTCTCATAGACTAACATTGAAAACCCGACGCTTGTTTCTACACTGCACCCGGCCGCCCCCGCGCTGCTGAGGGTGAAATTTCTGTGTGGACTTGTGTCCCCCACGGTGCCCTACAAAACCCCCCTGGTCTGCCCTCCGAAGACGCGGGTACTTACCGGCAAGCAGACCGGAACCGGGGCACCCCCTTCTCTCCATTCTAGCCTATGTGTTTTGGGCACCACTTTGAACTCTGCACCTGACCGGCCCTGAGCTGCTGGTGTGGTGACTTTGGGGTTGCTCTGAACCCCCAACGGTGGGCTACCTTGGACCAAGAACTGAACCCTGTAAGTGTCTTACTTACCTGGTAAAACTAACCAAAACTTACCTCCCCCAGGAACTGTGAAAATTGCACTAAGTGTCCACTTTTAAAACAGCTATTTGTCAATAACTTGAAAAGTATACATGCAATTTTGATGATTGGAAGTTCCTAAAGTACTTACCTGCAATACCTTTCGAATGAGATATTACATGTAGAATTTGAACCTGTGGTTCTTAAAATAAACTAAGAAAAGATATTTTTCTATATAAAAACCTATTGGCTGGATTTGCCTCTGAGTGTGTGTACCTCATTTATTGTCTATGTGTATGTGCAACAAATGCTTAACACTACTCCTTGGATAAGCCTACTGCTCGACCACACTACCACAAAATAGAGCATTAGTATTATCTATTTTTACCACTATTTTACCTCTAAGGGGAACCCTTGGACTCTGTGTATGCTATTCCTTACTTTGAAATAGCACATACAGAGCCAACTTCCTACATTGGTGGATCAGCGGTGGGGTACAAGACTTTGCATTTGCTGGACTACTCAGCCAATACCTGATCACACGACAAATTCCAAAATTGTCATTAGAAATTGATTTTTGCAATTTGAAAAGTTTTCTAAATTCTTAAAAGACCTGCTAGGGCCTTGTGTTAGATCCTGTTTAGCATTTCTTTTAGAGTTTAAAAGTTTGTAAAAGTTTGAATTAGATTCTAGAACCAGTTGTAGATTCTTAAAAAGTATTCCAACTTTTAGAAGCAAAATGTCTAGCACAGATGTGACTGTGGTGGAACTCGACACCACACCTTACCTCCATCTTAAGATGAGGGAGCTAAGGTCACTCTGTAAAATAAAGAAAACAACAATGGGCCCCAAACCTACCAAAATACAGCTCCAGGAGCTTTTGGCAGAGTTTGAAAAGGCCAACCCCTCTGAGGGTGGCAACTCAGAGGAAGAGGATAGTGACTTGGAGGAAAATTCCCCCCTACCAATCCTATCTAGGGAGAACAGGGTCCCTCAAACCCTGACTCCAAAAATAATAGTCAGAGATGCTGGTTCCCTCACAGGAGAGACCAACACCTCTGAAATCACTGAGGATAGCCCCAGTGAAGAGGACATCCAGTTAGCCAGGATGGCCAAAAGATTGGCTTTGGAAAGACAGATCCTAGCCATAGAGAGGGAAAGACAAGAGATGGGCCTAGGACCCATCAATGGTGGCAGCAACATAAATAGGGTCAGAGATTCTCCTGACATGTTGAAAATCCCCAAAGGGATTGTAACTAAATATGAAGATGGTGATGACATCACCAAATGGTTCACAGCTTTTGAGAGGGCTTGTGTAACCAGAAAAGTGAACAGATCTCACTGGGGTGCTCTCCTTTGGGAAATGTTCACAGGAAAGTGTAGGGATAGACTCCTCACACTCTCTGGACAAGATGCAGAATCTTATGACCTCATGAAGGGTAACCTGATTGAGGGCTTTGGATTCTCCACTGAGGAGTACAGGATTAGGTTCAGGGGGGCTCAAAAATCCTCGAGCCAGACCTGGGTTGACTTTGTTGACTACTCAGTGAAAACACTAGATGGTTGGATTCAAGGCAGTGGTGTAAGTAATTATGATGGGCTGTACAATTTATTTGTGAAAGAACACCTGTTAAGTAATTGTTTCAATGATAAACTGCATCAGCATCTGGTAGACCTAGGACCAATTTCTCCCCAAGAATTGGGAAAGAAGGCGGACCATTGGGTCAAGACAAGGGTGTCCAAGACTTCAACAGGGGGTGACCAAAAGAAAGGGGTCACAAAGACTCCCCAGGGGAAGGGTGATGAGACAACCAAAACTAAAAATAGTAAAGAGTCTTCTACAGGCCCCCAAAAACCTGCACAGGAGGGTGGGCCCAGAGCCTCTTCACAAAACAATGGGTACAAGGGTAAAAACTTTGATCCCAAAAAGGCCTGGTGTCATAGCTGTAAACAGCATGGACACCAAACTGGAGACAAGGCCTGTCCCAAGAAAGGTTCCACTCCAAACTCCCATCCAGGTAACACTGGTATGGCTAGTCTCCAAGTGGGATCAACAGTGTGCCCAGAGCAAATCAGGGTCCACACTGAAGCTACTCTAGTTTCTGAGGGTGGGGTGGATTTAGCCACACTAGCTGTCTGGCCGCCTAACATGCAAAAATACAGACAGCAACTCTTAATTAATGGGACTAGAATAGAGGGCCTGAGGGATACAGGTGCCAGTGTCACCATGGTGACAGAGAAACTGGTTTCCCCTGGCCAATACCTGACTGGAAAAACTTACACAGTCACCAACGCTGACAATCAGAGAAAAGTACATCCCATGGCAATGGTTACTTTAGAATGGGGAGGGGTCAATGGCCTGAAACAGGTGGTGGTCTCCTCAAATATCCCAGTGGACTGTCTGCTTGGAAATGACCTGGAGTCCTCAGCATGGGCTGAGGTAGAACTAAAAACCCATGCAGCAATGCTGGGTATCCCTGAACTGGTGTGTGTGAAAACAAGAGCACAATGCAAGGCACAGGGTGAAAAAGTAGAGCTGGAGTCTGGAAAAATGGCCCAGCCTACCAAGAGAACAGGAAAGTCAGTTGGGAAACCAACTGCAACACAGCAAAAGAAAGGGAACCTCTCTTCTCAGGAAGAAGTTCTGCCCTCTGAGGGAACTGAGCCTTTGGAGCTTGAACCTTACCAGGTTGAGCTCTTAGGCCCAGGGGGACCCTCCAGGGAGGAGCTGTGTAAGGGACAAGAAACCTGTCCCTCTCTTGAAGGCCTTAGGCAGCAAGCTGCTGAAGAGTCCAAAGGCAAGAAAAATGGAACCCATAGGGTCTATTGGGAGGATGGACTCCTGTACACTGAGGCCAGAGACCCCAAACCTGGTGCCACTAGGAGAGTGGTAGTGCCTCAGCTGTTCAGAGAGTTCATCCTAACATTGGCCCATGACATTCCCCTTGCTGGACATTTGGGACAAACCAAGACGTGGGAGAGGTTAGTCAACCACTTCTACTGGCCCAATATGTCCAACATGGTTAAGGAGTTTTGCCTCTCCTGCCCCACCTGTCAAGCCAGTGGTAAGACAGGTGGGCATCCAAAGGCCCCCCTCATTCCACTTCCAGTGGTGGGGGTTCCCTTTGAAAGAGTGGGTGTGGACATAGTTGGTCCACTGGAACCTCCCACAGCCTCAGGAAATATGTATATCCTGGTAGTAGTGGATCATGCTACCAGGTATCCTGAAGCTATTCCCCTTAGGTCGACTACTGCCCCTGCAGTAGCCAAGGCCCTCATTGGTATCTTTACCAGAGTGGGTTTCCCTAAGGAGGTGGTGTCTGACAGAGGTACCAACTTCATGTCAGCATACCTAAAGCACATGTGGAATGAGTGTGGAGTGACTTATAAATTCACTACACCATACCATCCACAAACTAATGGCTTGGTTGAGAGATTCAACAAGACATTAAAAGGCATGATCATGGGGCTCCCAGAAAAGCTCAAAAGGAGATGGGATGTCCTCTTGCCATGTCTGCTTTTCGCTTACAGAGAGGTGCCACAGAAGGGAGTAGGATTCTCACCCTTTGAACTTCTGTTTGGTCATCCTGTAAGGGGACCACTTGCCCTTGTTAAAGAAGGCTGGGAGAGACCTCTCCACGAGCCTAAACAGGACATAGTGGACTATGTACTTGGCCTTCGCTCTAGAATGGCAGAGTACATGGAAAAGGCAACCAAAAACCTTGAGGCCAGCCAACAGCTCCAGAAGTTTTGGTATGACCAAAAGGCTGCACTGGTTGAGTTCCAACCAGGGCAGAAAGTCTGGGTTCTGGAGCCTGTGGCTCCCAGGGCACTCCAGGACAAATGGAGTGGCCCTTACCCAGTACTAGAAAGGAAGAGTCAGGTCACCTACCTGGTGGACCTGGGCACAAGCAGGAGCCCCAAGAGGGTGATCCATGTGAACCGCCTTAAGCTCTTCCATGACAGGGCTGATGTGAATCTGTTGATGGTAACAGATGAGGATCAGGAGGCAGAGAGTGAACCTCTCCCTGATCTTTTGTCATCAGACCCAAAAGATGGCACAGTAGATGGAGTGATCTACTCAGACACCCTCTCTGGCCAACAGCAAGCTGATTGTAGGAGAGTCCTACAACAGTTTCCTGAACTCTTCTCCTTAACCCCTGGTCAGACACACCTGTGTACCCATGATGTGGACACAGGAGACAGCATGCCTGTCAAGAACAAAATCTTTAGACAGTCTGACCATGTTAAGGAAAGCATCAAGGTGGAAGTCCACAAGATGCTGGAATTGGGAGTGATTGAGCACTCTGACAGCCCCTGGGCTAGCCCAGTGGTCTTAGTCCCCAAACCTCACACCAAAGATGGAAAGAAAGAGATGAGGTTTTGTGTGGACTACAGAGGGCTCAATTCTGTCACCAAGACAGATGCTCATCCAATTCCAAGAGCTGATGAGCTCATAGACAAATTAGGTGCTGCCAAATTCCTAAGTACCTTTGACTTGACAGCAGGGTACTGGCAAATAAAAATGGCACCTGGAGCAAAAGAGAAAACAGCATTCTCCACACCTGATGGGCATTATCAGTTTACTGTTATGCCCTTTGGTTTAAAGAATGCCCCTGCCACCTTCCAAAGGTTGGTGAATCAAGTCCTTGCTGGCTTGGAGTCCTTTAGCACAGCTTATCTTGATGATATTGCTGTCTTCAGCTCCACCTGGCAGGATCACCTGGTCCACCTGAAGAAGGTTTTGAAGGCTCTGCAATCTGCAGTCCTCTCTATCAAGGCATCCAAATGCCAGATAGGGCAGGGAACTGTGGTTTACTTGGGCCACCTTGTAGGTGGAGGCCAAGTTCAGCCACTCCAACCCAAGATCCAGACTATTCTGGACTGGGTAGCTCCAAAAACCCAGACTCAAGTCAGGGCATTCCTTGGCTTGACTGGGTATTACAGGAGGTTTGTGAAGGGATATGGATCCATTGTGACAACCCTCACTGAACTCACCTCCAAGAAAATGCCCAAGAAAGTAAACTGGACTGTGGAATGCCAACAGGCCTTTGACACCCTGAAACAGGCAATGTGCTCAGCACCAGTTCTAAAAGCTCCAGATTATTCTAAGCAGTTCATTGTGCAGACTGATGCCTCTGAACATGGGATAGGGGCAGTTTTGTCCCAAACAAATGATGATGGCCTTGACCAGCCTGTTGCTTTCATTAGCAGGAGGTTACTCCCCAGGGAGCAACGTTGGAGTGCCATTGAGAGGGAGGCCTTTGCTGTGGTTTGGTCCCTGAAGAAGCTGAGACCATACCTCTTTGGGACTCACTTCCTAGTTCAAACTGACCACAGACCTCTCAAATGGCTGATGCAAATGAAAGGTGAAAATCCTAAACTGTTGAGGTGGTCCATCTCCCTACAGGGAATGGACTTTATAGTGGAACACAGACCTGGGACTGCCCATGCCAATGCAGATGGCCTTTCCAGGTTCTTCCACTTAGAAAATGAAGACTCTCTTGGGAAAGGTTAGTCTCATCCTCTTTCGTTTGGGGGGGGGTTGTGTAAGGAAATGCCTCCTTGGCATGGTTGCCCCCTGACTTTTTGCCTTTGCTGATGCTATGTTTACAATTGAAAGTGTGCTGAGGCCTGCTAACCAGGCCCCAGCACCAGTGTTCTTTCCCTAACCTGTACTTTTGTATCCACAATTGGCAGACCCTGGCATCCAGATAAGTCCCTTGTAACTGGTACTTCTAGTACCAAGGGCCCTGATGCCAAGGAAGGTCTCTAAGGGCTGCAGCATGTCTTATGCCACCCTGGAGACCTCTCACTCAGCACAGACACACTGCTTGCCAGCTTGTGTGTGCTAGTGAGGACAAAACGAGTAAGTCGACATGGCACTCCCCTCAGGGTGCCATGCCAGCCTCTCACTGCCTATGCAGTATAGGTAAGCCACCCCTCTAGCAGGCCTTACAGCCCTAAGGCAGGGTGCACTATACCATAGGTGAGGGTACCAGTGCATGAGCATGGTACCCCTACAGTGTCTAAACAAAACCTTAGACATTGTAAGTGCAGGGTAGCCATAAGAGTATATGGTCTGGGAGTTTGTCAAACACGAACTCCACAGCACCATAATGGCTACACTGAAAACTGGGAAGTTTGGTATCAAACTTCTCAGCACAATAAATGCACACTGATGCCAGTGTACATTTTATTGTAAAATACACCACAGAGGGCACCTTAGAGGTGCCCCCTGAAACTTAACCGACTATCTGTGTAGGCTGACTAGTTTTAGCAGCCTGCCACAAACCGAGACATGTTGCTGGCCCCATGGGGAGAGTGCCTTTGTCACTCTGAGGCCAGTAACAAAGCCTGCACTGGGTGGAGATGCTAACACCTCTCCCAGGCAGGAATTGTCACACCTGGCGGTGAGCCTCAAAGGCTCACCTCCTTTGTGCCAACCCAGCAGGACACTCCAGCTAGTGGAGTTGCCCGCCCCCTCCGGCCAGGCCCCACTTTTGGCGGCAAGGCCGGAGAAAATAATGAGAAAAACAAGGAGTCGTCACTGGCCAGTCAGGACAGCCCCTAAGGTGTCCTGAGCTGAAGTGACTCTAACTTTTAGAAATCCTCCATCTTGCAGATGGAGGATTCCCCCAATAGGGTTAGGATTGTGACCCCCTCCCCTTGGGAGGAGGCACAAAAAGGGTGTACCCACCCTCAGGGCTAGTAGCCATTGGCTACTAACCCCCCAGACCTAAACACGCCCTTAAATTTAGTATTTAAGGGCTACCCTGAACCCTAGAAAATTAGATTCCTGCAACTACAAGAAGAAGGACTGCCCAGCTGAAAACCCCTGCAGCGGAAGACCAGAAGACGACAACTGCCTTGGCTCCAGAAACTCACCGGCCTGTCTCCTGCCTTCCAAAGATCCTGCTCCAGCGACGCCTTCCAAAGGGACCAGCGACCTCGACATCCTCTGAGGACTGCCCCTGCTTCGAAAAGACAAGAAACTCCCGAGGACAGCGGACCTGCTCCAAGAAAAGCTGCAACTTTGTTTCCAGCAGCTTTAAAGAACCCTGCAAGCTCCCCGCAAGAAGCGTGAGACTTGCAACACTGCACCCGGCGACCCCGACTCGGCTGGTGGCGATCCAACACCTCAGGAGGGACCCCAGGACTACTCTGATACTGTGAGTACCAAAACCTGTCCCCCCTGAGCCCCCACAGCGCCGCCTGCAGAGGGAATCCCGAGGCTTCCCCTGACCGCGACTCTTTGAACCTAAAGTCCCGACGCCTGGGAGAGACCCTGCACCCGCAGCCCCCAGGACCTGAAGGACCGGACTTTCACTGGAGAAGTGACCCCCAGGAGTCCCTCTCCCTTGCCCAAGTGGAGGTTTCCCCGAGGAATCCCCCCCTTGCCTGCCTGCAGCGCTGAAGAGATCCCGAGATCTCTCATAGACTAACATTGAAAACCCGACGCTTGTTTCTACACTGCACCCGGCCGCCCCCGCGCTGCTGAGGGTGAAATTTCTGTGTGGACTTGTGTCCCCCGCGGTGCCCTACAAAACCCCCCTGGTCTGCCCTCCGAAGACGCGGGTACTTACCTGCAAGCAGACCGGAACCGGGGCACCCCCTTCTCTCCATTCTAGCCTATGTGTTTTGGGCACCACTTTGAACTCTGCACCTGACCGGCCCTGAGCTGCTGGTGTGGTGACTTTGGGGTTGCTCTGAACCCCCAACGGTGGGCTACCTTGGACCAAGAACTGAACCCTGTAAGTGTCTTACTTACCTGGTAAAACTAACCAAAACTTACCTCCCCCAGGAACTGTGAAAATTGCACTGTGTCCACTTTTAAAACAGCTATTTGTCAATAACTTGAAAAGTATACATGCAATTTTGATGATTGGAAGTTCCTAAAGTACTTACCTGCAATACCTTTCGAATGAGATATTACATGTAGAATTTGAACCTGTGGTTCTTAAAATAAACTAAGAAAAGATATTTTTCTATATAAAAACCTATTGGCTGGATTTGCCTCTGAGTGTGTGTACCTCATTTATTGTCTATGTGTATGTGCAACAAATGCTTAACACTACTCCTTGGATAAGCCTACTGCTCGACCACACTACCACAAAATAGAGCATTAGTATTATCTATTTTTACCACTATTTTACCTCTAAGGGGAACCCTTGGACTCTGTGTATGCTATTCCTTACTTTGAAATAGCACATACAGAGCCAACTTCCTACAATTTATTTTTTGAAAAAGATGTTTTGGACAACCATGTTAGCACAAAGAACCCTAAGAATCTTCTGGACATAAACTATGCCCAAGGAATCAAAGTAATTTGTAGATTGATCTTTGGTGTCCACCTACTAGTACAGAACTGTGACGCAAGAATCAAGAAGCACCATTTACACAGGGTCTGTCAATAACCCAATGAATAGTGTGTGCGCACTGGGCTCAGAGAGGAGATGCAGAGTCTTAGGAACAGATACCTTATGTAATGAAGTTTAGTGGTTCTATGACCCATAAAAGAATCAAGTGGAAGAAACCTGGTTTCTGGAGGAATCAATAGCTTACATCAACAGCCAGTTTGTTAATCAGAAACAATGCATAGCCGGATACTCTAAATAACCACAAAAAGGCACAATCAATAAATATTGTGTTTTGATTCAATAAATGAAATAAGTAACATTGGGCATCATCAGCGCAAACGCTACACCATTTAATTGACCAGAACAGTGTTCGGGTTCAAGTACTCACAATGTGCACACAAGAAACAAAAGTGTATAACAAAAACAGAATGAAGCAAAGCACAGCTGATGTATGTTTGTGCAGATGCTCAGTATTTAATATTTATGTATGTATTCTGTAAAGCCAAGTTGCCCCAAATTGGCTGCATTTCAACCTATAATTAGTCAAGGGCCATCACCGGGACAAATCTGAGAAGAAGTAGTATGGACCAGTTGTCACAAGGATCAAGAAGGGCCGAATAGATCTGAATATAGTATTCCGTATTCGCACATTTAATTGCAGCAGCCACATGTTTAAGAGGAGGGCTTTGGGCACTGGCACGTTTATATTTGCAAATTAGGCACTGGTTCTATCATATCCGATTGTAAACAATTTCCTGCTTATACAAGTTGATTCCACAAGGACCCATTGTTCTTTGTACTTTACTATTGCTCCTGGTTTGTGGTGGGTTGACAGGCTGCTCCTGTGCTTCATATACCATAAACGAATCAAGACATAATTCAAACATACGTCTAAAGTTCACCATGGAATTAAAGATGATAGAATCCAGGAGGGTTAAGGGACAATTTATATATGGGTCAGTGTGCTCCACCAATGAGTGAAAGGTGTCAGAACACAACGACTGTAAATATATACCAATGTACATGAGTCAATGGACTCTATCAATGATTGGAGAGCTTATGTCTCTGGAAACCAGACACCATTTGTACATAAATCTATGGTTTCTGCCCAGAAATGGCATTCAGTGTTAAGGCAGAGAACACCTGTAAATAGTCAGTGTAAGGAAATGCCTCCTTGGCATGGTTGCCCCCTGACTTTTTGCCTTTGCTGATGCTATGTTTACAATTGAAAGTGTGCTGAGGCCTGCTAACCAGGCCCCAGCACCAGTGTTCTTTCCCTAACCTGTACTTTTGTATCCACAATTGGCAGACCCTGGCATCCAGATAAGTCCCTTGTAACTGGTACTTCTAGTACCAAGGGCCCTGATGCCAAGGAAGGTCTCTAAGGGCTGCAGCATGTCTTATGCCACCCTGGAGACCTCTCACTCAGCACAGACACACTGCTTGCCAGCGAGGACAAAACGAGTAAGTCGACATGGCACTCCCCTCAGGGTGCCATGCCAGCCTCTCACTGCCTATGCAGTATAGGTAAGACACCCCTCTAGCAGGCCTTACAGCCCTAAGGCAGGGTGTACTATACCATAGGTGAGGGTACCAGTGCATGAGCATGGTACCCCTACAGTGTCTAAACAAAACCTTAGACATTGTAAGTGCAGGGTAGCCATAAGAGTATATGGTCTGGGAGTCTGTCAAACACGAACTCCACAGCACCATAATGGCTACACTGAAAACTGGGAAGTTTGGTATCAAACTTCTCAGCACAATAAATGCACACTGATGCCAGTGTACATTTTATTGCAAAATACACCCCAGAGGGCACCTTAGAGATGCCCCCTGAAACTTAACCGACTGTCTGTGTAGGCTGACTAGTTCCAGCAGCCTGCCACACTAGAGACATGTTGCTGGCCCCATGGGGAGAGTGCCTTTGTCACTCTGAGGCCAGTAACAAAGCCTGCACTGGGTGGAGATGCTAACACCTCCCCCAGGCAGGAGCTGTAACACCTGGCGGAGAGCCTCAAAGGCTCACCCCTTTGTCACAGCACCGCAGGACACTCCAGCTAGTGGAGTTGCCCGCCCCCTCCGGCCCGGCCCCCGCTTTTGGCGGCAAGACCGGAGAAAATAATGAGAACAACAAGGAGGAGTCACTGGCCAGTCAGGACAGCCCCTAAGGTGTCCTGAGCTGAGGTGACTAACTTTTAGAAATCCTCCATCTTGCAGATGGAGGATTCCCCCCAATAGGGTTAGGATTGTGACCCCCTCCCCTTGGGAGGAGGCACAAAGAGGGTGTACCCACCCTCAGGGCTAGTAGCCATTGGCTACTAACCCCCCAGACCTAAACACGCCCTTAAATTTAGTATTTAAGGGCTACCCTGAACCCTAGAAAATTAGATTCCTGCAACAACAACAAGAAGGACTGCCCAGCTGAAAACCCCTGCAGAGGAAGACCAGAAGACCACAACTGCCTTGGCTCCAGAAACTCACCGGCCTGTCTCCTGCCTTCCAAAGAACTCTGCTCCAGCGACGCCTTCCAAAGGGACCAGCGACCTCTGAATCCTCTGAGGACTGCCCTGCTTCGACGACGACAAGAAACTCCCGAGGACAGCGGACCTGCTCCATAAAGACTGCAACTTTGTTTCCAGAAGCAGCTTTAAAGAACCCTGCAACTCCCCGCAAGAAGCGTGAGACTTGCAACACTGCACCCGGCGACCCCGACTCGGCTGGTGGAGAACCAACACCTCAGGGAGGACCCCCGGACTACTCTCCGACTGAGTACCAAAACCTGTCCCCCCTGAGCCCCCACAGCGCCGCCTGCAGAGGGAATCCCGAGGCTTCCCCTGACCGCCACTCTCTGAAACCTAAGTCCCGACGCCTGGAAAAGACCCTGCACCCGCAGCCCCCAGGACCTGAAGGACCGGACTTTCACTGGAGAAGTGACCCCCAGGAGTCCCTCTCCCTTGCCCAAGTGGAGGTTTCCCCGAGGAAGCCCCCCCTTGCCTGCCTGCAGCGCTGAAGAGATCCATTGATCTCTCATAGACTAACATTGCAAACCCGACGCTCGTTTCTACACTGCACCCGGCCGCCCCGCGCCGCTGAGGGTGAAATTTCTGTGTGGGCTTGTGTCCCCCCCCGGTGCCCTACAAAACCCCCCTGGTCTGCCCTCCGAAGACGCGGGTACTTACCTGCAAGCAGACCGGAACCGGGGCACCCCCTTCTCTCCATTCTAGCCTATGCGTTTTGGGCACCACTTTGAACTCTGCACCTGACCGGCCCTGAGCTGCTGGTGTGGTGACTTCGGGGTTGCTCTGAACCCCCAACGGTGGGCTACCTTGGACCAAGAACTGAACCCTGTAAGTGTCTTACTTACCTGGTAAAACTAACAAAAACTTACCTCCCCAGGAACTGTGAAAATTGCACTAAGTGTCCACTTTTAAAGTAGCTATTTGTCAATAACTTGAAAAGTATACATGCAATTGAAATGATTCAAAGTTCCTAATGTACTTACCTGCAATACCTTTCAAACAAGATATTACATGTTAAATTTGAACCTGTGGTTCTTAAAATAAACTAAGAAAAGATATTTTTCTATAACAAAACCTATTGGCTGGATTTGTCTCTGAGTGTGTGTACCTCATTTATTGTCTATGTGTATGTACAACAAATGCTTAACACTACTCCTTGGATAAGCCTACTGCTCGACCACACTACCCCAAAATAGAGCATTAGTATTATCTCTTTTTACCACTATGTTACCTCTAAGGGGAACCCTTGGACTCTGTGCATGCTATTCCTTACTTTGAAATAGCACATACAGAGCCAACTTCCTACAGTCAGGCAGGGGTGCTGCCTCTGGTCTTATCTACTGGAGTGGATTTATGGGATGCAGTGATGATTTAATCCTTAGTAGGCTGGGAGCTACTAGGGGGCCCAAGTTGAGTGGGTATCCAGGGAGGCCAGTTTGGTGAACACACAACTTTTATAGGAGACTCACAAATTAAATTGTGAAAGTTGGAAGGTGAAGGAAGAAAAACTGAATGGGATGGAGCAGAGCTTCTGGTTCTAGGCTCTTTCGAAGCACAAAGCGGCGACAGCAAGACACTTTCAACATTCCACCAATTAACTTAATGACAGGACTAGACACCTTGCAAGAAGGGATTATGTAGATCAAGGTATACATCAATCACCAACGATGTAGTATGATTGGCTAGACAGAAGGCATGTAATGTACTGACGTAGCTGTCCAATGGAATACCACGACCCAGAGGCAGTTAGCGAGACACAGGAGAAGCTAGATACTATGGCTACCACCATAACCAGAAGGAAGAAAAACTGCAAAAAAAAGTTTTAAAACAAAGCAAAAAAAACACAAAACATGAAGTCACATAAACCACGTGTGCCTATAAATCACAATCTCCAAAAGGTGAAAAAAGGAAGAGAGAAAAAAAAAAAGGATGGGTTCTGGGAAAGTTATACAGCTTATGAGTTTGCTGCACCATGTATTTTACTCCATTACAAACGCAAACATGGTGAATGGAAAAAAAAAAAAGGGTAAGTGCAGTGGGAGAGACCTCTAAAGGAGAGGACTGTGACAATTTGGGCATCCAAAGGGAAGACCAGGTCGAAGGATTAGTTGGCAGACCAATGAGTTAGAGCAGGTGTCACCAACCTTTTCAGTAATAGAGCTTATTATGTTGAATGAACGTTATTCCAATCTAATGATGTTGTAGGTGTTGTAGTGATCACCACATCACAAGATTACATCAGTGACCACCCCATGCAAGGCTGTTAGCAGTAATTTCCTACAGCATCAAGCAAGGTTTCCAGTAGTAATGGAAACATTTTTTAATTGAGAATAAGTATACATGAATAATACATAACACCTTTAGCTCCAATGCCCTTGCCATCAAGGTAATATGAGGAATAGGTCTGAGCAATGCCACATGATTTATCACCCACATTTCTTTTTTATGGCAAATTCAGCCATTTCTCGCCAAATGTCAGCTTATGAGTTCTGAAAATACACGCATATGTCTCGAGTGCATATTTTTTAATTTTGTTGTACTTACATTTCAACCAAGAAAATGTTTCAAATTTAGTACGGTGGGCTACACACAGGAGAACTAATTATATGTAGCTGGTGAGCTACCAGTAGCTTGCAAGCTACTTGTTGGAGATCCCAGAGTTTGAGTCTATGATACAACCATAAACAAGGGGAGGAAGCAGATGGGGGAAAAAGAATCTGCGAAAATACATACATGCACACAAACACTTGCACCCACAAGGCAAAATTCCTAATGCACATTATCATGAGTAACAATTTAAATTGTGTCAAACAATTCAAGCGTTCAACTTTCACACATTTTAGAGCTCAATGAAGGCCTTGCGCATGTTGTCATCATGAGGATCAGTAATGGGCCAGACACAGAAGTCGGTTTCTTGGCACAAAGTTTCTTTATCACTCCATCTCTTAAGTGACACTTATTCTTCAGGTCATGTAATCCATTACTTTCTTACAAGGGGACAAGGTATACCTCAAAATCACATCATGGATATATGAACGTGAGGTCTACCTTTCAAATCATAAACGTAGCAGAAATTCCCATCATCTTGGAACAGTAAATATAAAAATAAAAAACTAAGTGCACCAAAGTGTGTTTTTTTATTTTTTTTAAAGAAAAGAAAAAGAAAGGAGGGTAGGGAAGATAGTGGGCACAGGGGTAATGAAGAAAAGGTTGACGAGCAACAGAGAAGAAACTATTCCTAAGTCCTCTGTATGCATTGGTATTGTCCACACAAGGTCTTCAACAACTGTCAGCAAAAGGCTGTAGGAGGAGCCCTAAAAATTAAGGATGCCAAATTTGAATCAACACGAAAACCCTCTGCAAGCACCTAGATTTAATCAAAAGGGAGCTTTAATTAAGTCCTAAGTGAACTGAGGTAACAAAGGGCCAGCAGAAGTACAATTAAATAAAAGTCACTCTGACATGCTCAATGGAGATATCCATGGGAAAGGATTACATCGCCCATTAAGGCAAATTATGTGTAAGTGCACTAACGTCTATGTAAAGCCATCAGTATTTTTCATTGTACTTACATGTGCAGAGATTTTTGTGCCTTCACTACCTCTTCCTTGGAACTGTAACGAACCAGCGCATTCCCGTGGGGAAGGTTAAGGTGGAATGTTATCAGTGGCCCATGCTGCATGCACAAGGTTCGCAGAGTAGAGCCGTCGATCTAAACCCAACGAAACAAAAATCAATTAGAGTTCTTAGACCTTAACACAACAGTGGCACTGCATTTGTTTGAGGTCATTGGACAACCTATTTTCACAGGTACAGGACACATCCTGGATGCGTCTTAAAATGCTTTGAAGAAAATGAGATTGTAGATACTAAACAAAGCATCAGCAATCTCCTCAAAGCAGAAAGCCCCAATGTACACTAAAGGAGACCACATATCTAGTATCATACAAATTCACAATTCAGCATTCAGAATCTTCAGCTTAACGAAACAATGCAGAGCATCCACGCCATTGTTATGCAAGTCCACATCCCAAAGAACAAGTTACTTACCTTTAGTAATCCTCTTTCTGGTGGATACTCTAATCACAAGTTGCTCACCTTCAGAATTATTCCCAGACTAGATCCTGAAGCTTTTCATGGCAGTGCTCCCGTTCCGCTATGGAAGTGACCAAACGGAGCAGACATCTACGCCACACACACATGCACATCAGTTTCTTTCTTAATTCTGTTCAAAACCTCAGATGTGAAGCCCAAAATGTAATCAACGGTTTGAGAGTGCAGATCTCTAGATTGGGACATGGGAAGAGAGACCATTCCACAGAACGGGGAGGTGGGAGGGAAATGAGGGATCTGTGGTTAGAAAGTATCCACCAAAAAGAGGATTAACGAAGGTAAGTAACTTATTTGGATATGGGCTTGCATACCACAGACATGGATGCTCTGTTGCATGGTCTCATTAAACTGAATGCTTGTCAGGAGATTCTGGATGATGAATCGTTAAGTAGCATGATTCTTGTGATGGATACTTCTAACTGCAGAACCCTCAACTCTACAGCGGATACCAAAGCAGTACCTCCCAAGGTGGAAGGTCTGTGGAATGGGTTTGGGCCCAAAAAGTCCTGCACGTCAGACCTAGCAGTAATTCATCGTGAATATGTACACAGATGCCCATGTTGCAGCCAAACTAACGTCCGGGACAGGCTCTCCTCTTGACCAGTCAATGGTAGCTCTCTTGGCCCTGGTGGAATTTAGCAGCCAATCCTTCTGGGGCTGTTTACTGATGCCAGTTCATAGCAGATCTTTAATACAGATGACTATCACCCTGGACAAAGTCCTTTTCTGCACTGCCTTGCCTTTCATTGCCACAGCGATCCCCACAAAGAGCTGACCGTCCACCCAATAATCTTTAAAGTGATTGATGGATAAGCACAAAGCTCTCCTGGGGTCCAAGCGATGAGATCTTGTAAGAAAATGCCTTCTTGGCATAATTACCCCCTGACTTTTTGCCTTTTGCTGATGCCAGTTGTAGGAAGTTGGCTCTGTATGTGCTATTTCAAAGTAAGGAATAGCATGCACAGAGTCCAAGGGTTCCCCTTAGAGGTAAAATAGTGGTAAAAAGAGATAATACTAATGCTCTATTTTGTGGTAGTGTGGTCGAGCAGTAGGCTTATCCAAGGAGTAGTGTTAAGCATTTGTTGTACATACACATAGACAATAAATGAGGTACACACACTCCGAGACAAATCCAGCCAATAGGTTTTGTTATAGAAAAATATCTTATCTTAGTTTATTTTAAGAACCACAGGTTCAAATTTAACATGTAATATCTTGTTTGAAAGGTATTGCAGGTAAGTACATTAGGAACTTTGAATCATTTCAATTGCATGTATACTTTTCAAGTTATTCACAAATAGCTATTTCAAAAGTGGACACAGTGCAATTTTCACAGTTCCTGGGGGAGGTAAGTTTTTGTTAGTTTTACCAGGTAAGTAAGACACTTACAGGGTTCAGTTCTTGGTCCAAGGTAGCCCACCGTTGGGGGTTCAGAGCAACCCCAAAGTTACCACACCAGCAGCTCAGGGCCAGTCAGGTGCAGAGTTCAAAGTGGTGCCCAAAACGCATAGGCTTCAATGGAGAGAAGGGGGTGCCCCGATTCCGGTCTGCTTGCAGGTAAGTACCCGCGTCTTCGGAGGGCAGACCAGGGGGGTTTTGTAGGGCACCGGGGGGGACACAAGCCCACACAGAAATTTCACCCTCAGCAGCGCGGGGGCGGCCGGGTGCAGTGTTAGAACAAGCGTCGGGTTCGCAATGTTAGTCAATGAGAGATCAAGGGATCTCTTCAGCGCTGCAGGCAGGCAAGGGGGGGCTTCCTCGGGGAAACCTCCACTTGGGCAAGGGAGAGGGACTCCTGGGGGGTCACTTCTGCAGTGAAAGTCCGGTCCTTCAGGTCCTGGGGGCTGCGGGTGCAGGGTCTTTTCCAGGCGTCGGGACTTAGGTTTCAGAGAGTCGCGGTCAGGGGAAGCCTCGGGATTCCCTCTGCAGGCGGCGCTGTGGGGGCTCAGGGGGGACAGGTTTTGGTACTCACAGTCGTAGAGTAGTCCGGGGGTCCTCCCTGAGGTGTTGGTTCTCCACCAGCCGAGTCGGGGTCGCCGGGTGCAGTGTTGCAAGTCTCACGCTTCTTGCGGGGAGTTGCAGGGTTCTTTAAAGCTGCTTCTTGAAACAAAGTTGCAGTCTTTTTGGAGCAGGTCCGCTGTCCTCGGGAGTTTGTCGTCGTCGAAGCAGGGCAGTCCTCAGAGGATTCAGAGGTCGCTGGTCCCTTTGGAAGGCGTCGCTGGAGCAGAGTTCTTTGGAAGGCAGGAGACAGGCCGGTGAGTTTCTGGAGCCAAGGCAGTTGTTGTCTTCTGGTCTTCCTCTGCAGGGGTTTTCAGCTAGGCAGTCCTTCTTCTTGTTGTTGCAGGAATCTAATTTTCTAGGGTTCAGGGTAGCCCTTAAATACTAAATTTAAGGGCGTGTTTAGGTCTGGGGGGTTAGTAGCCAATGGCTACTAGCCCTGAGGGTGGGTACACCCTCTTTGTGCCTCCTCCCAAGGGGAGGGGGTCACAATCCTAACCCTATTGGGGGAATCCTCTATCTGCAAGATGGAGGATTTCTAAAAGTTAGAGTCACCTCAGCTCAGGACACCTTAGGGGCTGTCCTGACTGGCCAGTGACTCCTCCTTGTTGCTTTCTTTGTTCCCTCCAGCCTTGCCGCCAAAAGTGGGGGCCGTGGCCGGAGGGGGCGGGCAACTCCACTAAGCTGGAGTGCCCTGCTGGGCTGTGACAAAGGGGTGAGCCTTTGAGGCTCACCGCCAGGTGTTACAGCTCCTGTCTGGGGGAGGTGTTAGCATCTCCACCCAGTGCAGGCTTTGTTACTGGCCTCAGAGTGACAAAGGCACTCTCCCCATGTGGCCAGCAACATGTCTCTAGTGTGGCAGGCTGCTGGAACTAGTCAGCCTACACAGACAGTCGGTTAAGTTTCAGGGGGCACCTCTAAGGTGCCCTCTGGGGTGTATTTTGCAATAAAATGTACACTGGCATCAGTGTGCATTTATTGTGCTGAGAAGTTTGATACCAAACTTCCCAGTTTTCAGTGTAGCCATTATGGTGCTGTGGAGTTCGTGTTTGACAAACACCCAGACCATATACTCTTATGGCTACCCTGCACTTATAATGTCTAAGGTTTTGTTTAGACACTGTAGGGGTACCATGCTCATGCACTGGTACCCTCACCTATGGTATAGTGCACCCTGCCTTAGGGCTGTAAGGCCTGCTAGAGGGGTGACTGACCTATACTTGCATAGGCAGTGAGAGGCTGGCATGGCACCCTGAGGGGAGTGCCATGTCGACTTACTCGTTTTGTCCTCACTAGCACACACAAGCTGGCAAGCAGTGTGTCTGTGCTGAGTGAGAGGTCTCCAGGGTGGCATAAGACATGCTGCAGCCCTTAGAGACCTTCCTTGGCATCAGGGCCCTTGGTACTAGAAGTACCAGTTACAAGGGACTTATCTGGATGCCAGGGTCTGCCAATTGTGGATACAAAAGTACAGGTTAGGGAAAGAACACTGGTGCGGGGGCCTGGTTAGCAGGCCTCAGCACACTTTCAATTGTAAACATAGCATCAGCAAAGGCAAAAAGTCAGGCGGCAACCATGCTGTAGGAAGTTGTCTCTGTATGTGCTATTTCAAAGTAAGGAATAGCATGCACAGAGTCCAAGGGTTCCCCTTAGAGGTAAAATAGTGGTAAAAATAGATAATACTAATGCTCTATTTTGTGGTAGTGTGGTCGAGCAGTAGGCTTATCCAAGGAGTAGTGTTAAGCATTTGTTGTACATACACATAGACAATAAATGAGGTACACACACTCAGAGACAAATCCAGCCAATAGGTTTTTATATAGAAAAATATCTTTTCTTAGTTTATTTTAAGAACCACAGGTTCAAATTCTACATGTAATATCTCATTCGAAAGGTATTGCAGGTAAGTACTTTAGGAACTTCAAATCATCAAAATTGCATGTATACTTTTTAAGTTATTCACAAATAGCTGTTTTAAAAGTGGACACTTAGTGCAATTTTCACAGTTCCTAGGGGAGGTAAGTATTTGTTAGGTTAACCAGGTAAGTAAGACACTTACAGGGCTCAGTTCTTGGTCCAAGGTAGCCCACCGTTGGGGGTTCAGAGCAACCCCAAAGTCACCACACCAGCAGCTCAGGGCCGGTCAGGTGCAGAGTTCAAAGTGGTGCCCAAAACACATAGGCTAGAATGGAGAGAAGGGGGTGCCCCGGTTCCGGTCTGCTTGCAGGTAAGTACCCGCGTCTTCGGAGGGCAGACCAGGGGGTTTTGTAGGGCACCGGGGGGGACACAAGCCCACACAGAAATTTCACCCTCAGCGGCGCGGGGGCGGCCGGGTGCAGTGTAGAAACAAGCGTCGGGTTTGTAATGGAAGTCAATGGGAGATCTAGGGATCTCTTCAGCGCTGCAGGCAGGCAAGGGGGGGGTTCCTCGGGGAAACCTCCACTTGGGCAAGGGAGAGGGACTCCTGGGGGTCACTTCTCCAGTGAAAGTCCGGTCCTTCGGGTCCTGAGGGCTGCGGGTGCAGGGTCTCTCCCAGGTGTCGGGACTTAGGTTTCAAAGAGTCGCGGTCAGGGGAAGCCTCGGGATTCCCTCTGCAGGCGGCGCTGTGGGGGCTCAGGGGGGACAGGTTTTTGTACTCACAGTCTTAGAGTAGTCCTGGGGTCCCTCCTGAGGTGTTGGATCGCCACCAGCCGAGTCGGGGTCGCCGGGTGCAGTGTTGCAAGTCTCACGCTTCTTGCGGGGAGCTTGCAGGGTTCTTTAAAGCTGCTGGAAACAAAGTTGCAGCTTTTCTTGGAGCAGGTCCGCTGTCCTCGGGAGTTTCTTGTCTTTTCGAAGCAGGGGCAGTCCTCAGAGGATGTCGAGGTCGCTGGTCCCTTTGGAAGGCGTCGCTGGAGCAGGATCTTTGGAAGGCAGGAGACAGGCCGGTGAGTTTCTGGAGCCAAGGCAGTTGTCGTCTTCTGGTCTTCCTCTGCAGGGGTTTTCAGCTAGGCAGTCCTTCTTGTAGTTGCAGGAATCTAATTTTCTAGGGTTCAGGGTAGCCCTTAAATACTAAATTTAAGGGCGTGTTTAGGTCTGGGGGGTTAGTAGCCAATGGCTACTAGCCCTGAGGGTGGGTACACCCTCTTTGTGCCTCCTCCCAAGGGGAGGGGGTCACAATCCTAACCCTATTGAGGGAATCCTCCATCTGCAAGATGGAGGATTTCTAAAAGTTAGAGTCACTTCAGCTCAGGACACCTTAGGGGCTGTCCTGACTGGCCAGTGACTCCTCCTTGTTTTTCTCATTATTTTCTCCGGCCTTGCCGCCAAAAGTGGGGCCTGGCCGGAGGGGGCGGGCAACTCCACTAGCTGGAGTGTCCTGCTGGGTTGGCACAAAGGAGGTGAGCCTTTGAGGCTCACCGCCAGGTGTGACAATTCCTGCCTGGGGGAGGTGTTAGCATCTCCACCCAGTGCAGGCTTTGTTACTGGCCTCAGAGTGACAAAGGCACTCTCCCCATGGGGCCAGCAACATGTCTCGGTTTGTGGCAGGTTGCTAAAACTAGTCAGCCTACACAGATAGTCGGTTAAGTTTCAGGGGGCACCTCTAAGATGCCATCAGGGGGAAATTTTACAATAAAATGTACACTGGCATCAGTGTGCATTTATTGTGCTGAGAAGTTTGATACCAAACTTCCCAGTTTTCAGTGTAGCCATTATGGTGCTGTGGAGTTCGTGTTTGACAAACTCCCAGACCATATACTCTTATGGCTACCCTGCACTTACAATGTCTAAGGTTTTGTTTAGACACTGTAGGGGTACCATGCTCATGCACTGTTACCCTCACCTATGGTATAGTGCACCCTGCCTTAGGGCTGTAAGGACTGTGTAAAGAAATGGCTCCCTGTTGCAGTCACCCCCCCACTTTTTGCCTGATACTGATGCTGACTTGACTGAGAAGTGTGCTGGGACCCTGCTAACCAGGCCCCAGCACCAGTGTTCCTTCACCTAAAATGTACCATTGTATCCACAATTGGCACACCCTGGCATTCAGATAAGTCCCTTGTAACTGGTACTTCTAGTACCAAGGGCCCTGATGCCAAGGAAGGTCTCTAAGGGCTGCAGCATGTATTATGCCACCCTGGAGACCTCTCACTCAGCACAGACACACTGCTTGCCAGCTTGTGTGTGCTAGTGAGGACAAAACGAGTAAGTCGACATGGCACTCCCCTCAGGGTGCCATGCCAGCCTCTCACTGCCTATGCAGTATAGGTAAGACACCCCTCTAGCAGGCCTTACAGCCCTAAGGCAGGGTGCACTATACCATAGGTGAGGGTACCAGTGCATGAGCATGGTACCCCTACAGTGTCTAAACAAAACCTTAGACATTGTAAGTGCAGGGTAGCCATAAGAGTATATGGTCTGGGAGTCTGTCAAACACGAACTCCACAGCACCATAATGGCTACACTGAAAACTGGGAAGTTTGGTATCAAACTTCTCAGCACAATAAATGCACACTGATGCCAGTGTACATTTTATTGTAAAATACACCACAGAGGGCACCTTAGAGGTGCCCCCTGAAACTTAACCGACTATCTGTGTAGGCTGACTAGTTTTAGCAGCCTGCCACAAACCGAGACATGTTGCTGGCCCCATGGGGGGAGTGCCTTTGTCACTCTGAGGCCAGTAACAAAGCCTGCACTGGGTGGAGATGCTAACACCTCCCCCAGGCAGGAATTGTCACACCTGGCGGTGAGCCTCAAAGGCTCACCTCCTTTGTGCCAACCCAGCAGGACACTCCAGCTAGTGGAGTTGCCCGCCCCCTCCGGCCAGGCCCCACTTTTGGCGGCAAGGCCGGAGAAAATAATGAGAAAAACAAGGAGGAGTCACTGGCCAGTCAGGACAGCCCCTAAGGTGTCCTGAGCTGAGGTGACTAACTTTTAGAAATCCTCCTTCTTGCAGATGGAGGATTCCCCCAATAGGGTTAGGATTGTGACCCCCTCCCCTTGGGAGGAGGCACAAAAAGGGTGTACCCACCCTCAGGGCTAGTAGCCATTGGCTACTAACCCCCCAGACCTAAACACGCCCTTAAATTTAGTATTTAAGGGCTACCCTGAACCCTAGAAAATTAGATTCCTGCAACTACAAGAAGAAGGACTGCCCAGCTGAAAACCCCTGCAGCGGAAGACCAGAAGACGACAACTGCCTTGGCTCCAGAAACTCACCGGCCTGTCTCCTGCCTTCCAAAGATCCTGCTCCAGCGACGCCTTCCAAAGGGACCAGCGACCTCGACATCCTCTGAGGACTGCCCCTGCTTCGAAAAGACAAGAAACTCCCGAGGACAGCGGACCTGCTCCAAGAAAGGCTGCAACTTTGTTTCCAGCAGCCTTGAAAGAACCCTGCAAGCTCCCCGCAAGAAGCGTGAGACTTGCAACACTGCACCCGGCGACCCCGACTCGGCTGGTGGCGATCCAACACCTCAGGAGGGACCCCAGGACTACTCTGATACTGTGAGTACCAAAACCTGTCCCCCCTGAGCCCCCACAGCGCCGCCTGCAGAGGGAATCCCGAGGCTTCCCCTGACCGCGACTCTTTGAACCTAAAGTCCCGACGCCTGGGAGAGACCCTGCACCCGCAGCCCCCAGGACCGGACTTTCACTGGAGAAGTGACCCCCAGGAGTCCCTCGCCCTTGCCCAAGTGGAGGTTTCCCCGAGGAATCCCCCCCTTGCCTGCCTGCAGCGCTGAAGAGATCCCGAGATCTCTCATTGACTTCCATTACAAACCCGACGCTTGTTTCTACACTGCACCCGGCCGCCCCCGCGCTGCTGAGGGTGAAATTTCTGTGTGGGCTTGTGTCCCCCCCGGTGTCCTACAAAACCCCCCTGGTCTGCCCTCCGAAGACGCGGGTACTTACCTGCAAGCAGACCGGAACCGGGGCACCCCCTTCTCTCCATTCTAGCCTATGTGTTTTGGGCACCACTTTGAACTCTGCACCTGACCGGCCCTGAGCTGCTGGTGTGGTGACTTTGGGGTTGCTCTGAACCCCCAACGGTGGGCTACCTTGGACCAAGAACTGAACCCTGTAAGTGTCTTACTTACCTGGTAAAACTAATCAAAACTTACCTCCCCTAGGAACTGTGAAAATTGCACTAAGTGTCCACTTTTAAAACAGCTATTTGTCAATAACTTGAAAAGTATAGATGCAATTTTTATGATTTAAAGTTCCTAAAGTACTTACCTGCAATACCTTTCAACTGAGATATTACATGTAGAATTTGAACCTGTGGTTCTTAAAATAAACTAAGAAAAGATATTTTTCTATACAAAAACCTATTGGCTGGATTTGTCTCTGAGTGTGTGTACCTCATTTATTGTCTATGTGTATGTACAACAAATGCTTAACACTACTCCTTGGATAAGCCTACTGCTCGACCACACTACCACAAAATAGAGCATTAGTATTATCTATTTTTACCACTATTTTACCTCTAAGGGGAACCCTTGGACTCTGTGCATGCTATTCCTTACTTTGAAATAGCACATACAGAGCCAACTTCCTACATTGGTGGATCAGCGGTGGGGTACAAGACTTTGCATTTGCTGGACTACTCAGCCAATACCTGATCACACGACAAATTCCAAAATTGTCATTAGAAATTCATTTTTGCAATTTGAAATTTTTCTAAATTCTTAAAAGTCCTGCTAGGGCCTTGTGTGTTAAGTCCCTGTTTAGCATTGTCTTTTAGAGTTTAAAAGTTTGTTAAAGGTTTGAAATTAGATTCTAGAAACAGTTTTAGATTCTTTAAAAAGTCTTCCAACTTTTAGCAAAATAATGTCTGATACAGAGATGAATGTGGTGGAACTCGACACCACACCTTACCTCCATCTTAAGATGAGGGAGCTAAGGTCTCTCTGTAATATAAAGAAAATAACCATTGGCTCCAGACCTACCAAAATTCAGCTCCAGGAGCTGTTGGCAGAGTTTGAAAAAGCCAACCCCTCTGAGGATGACTTCACAGAGGAAGAAATTAGTGACTTGGAGGGCAATTCCCCCCTTCCAGTCCTAAATAGGGAGACCAGGGCCTCTCAAGCCCTGTCTCCAAAAATGATAGTCAGAAATGTTGCTTCCCTCACAGGAGGGTCCAGCATTTCTGAAATCACTGAGGATGCTCTCAGTGAGGATGACCCCCTGTTAGCCAGGATGGTCAAAAGATTGGCTTTGGAAAAGCAGCTCCTAGCCATAGAAAGGGAAAGAAAAGAGATGGGCCTAGGTCCCATCAATGGTGGCAGCAACTTAAATAGGGTCAGAGATTCTCCTGACATCCTAAAAATCCCCAAAGGGATTGTAACAAAATATGAAGATGGTGATGACATCACCAAATGGTTCACAGCTTTTGAGAGGGCTTGTGTAACCAGAAAAGTGAACAGATCTCACTGGGGTGCTCTCCTTTGGGAAATGTTCACTGGAAAGTGTAGGGATAGACTCCTCACACTCTCTGGAAAAGATGCAGAATCTTATGACCTCATGAAGGGTACCCTGATTGAGGGCTTTGGATTCTCCACTGAGGAGTATAGAATTAGGTTCAGGGGGGCTCAAAAATCCTCGAGCCAGACCTGGGTTGATTTTGTAGACTACTCAGTAAAAACACTAGATGGGTGGTTAACTGGAAATGAAGTGTGTGACTATGTTGGGCTTTATAATTTGTTTATGAAAGAACACATTTTAAGTAACTGCTTCAATGAAAAGTTGCATCAGTATCTGGTAGACCTAGGTCCAATTTCTCCCCAAGAATTGGGAAAGAAGGCAGACCACTGGGTCAAGACTAGGGTAACCAAAACTTCCACTGGGGGTGACCAAAAGAAAGGGGTTACAAAAACTCCCCAGGAGAAAGTGGGTAACACTAGAAACCAAGAAAAAGAGTCCTCTGTAGGCCCCCAAAAACCAGAACAGGTGGGTGGGCCCCAAGACACAACCCAAAACAAAGGTGGGTACCAGGGTAAGAACTGGGATGCCACTAAGGCCTGGTGCCACAACTGTAAACAGTCTGGGCACCACACCAAGGACACTTCTTGTCCCAAAAACAAACCCCAGAACAAAATTCCTGGGGTAACCAGTGTAGCCATGGGAGATGACTCCTCAGATGAGGAGGTCTTCCTAGCCTTCAACTGGAAACAGGGCCCAACAGGTGAGTTGGAGATTCCAGAGGGAAGCAGACACTTCCACCACCTACTGGTGAATGGAATCCCAACCACTGCCCTGAGAGACACTTGTGCCAGTCACACTATTGTGCATGACAGGCTGGTGCTCTCAAACCAGTACATCCCAGGTGAGATGGCCAGAGTAAGAGTTAGCCTAGACAGGGTCACTAAGAGGCCTATGGCTTTAGTACCCATAGAAGTGGGTGGCACTCTTAGCTGGAGAAGGGTAGTAGTCAGTACAGACCTCCCCCTTGATTGTCTCCTTGGAAATGACTACCCAGAGGTTAGTCAGAGCCCAAGAGAGGAACTGGTCCAGTGCCAGTCCTCTCCCAAGGATTCTGGAAGTCCTGCCTCTGCAGTAAATGCAAGCAGGCCCCAGAAGAAGAAGAAAAGAAAACAGAGTAGGAAGGGTGGACAACCTTTAGCCAAGGTTACAGCAAGCCAGGGAGATTCTGCTCCAGTAGGGGAGAACTCCAAAAATGGCCCTGATAAAGTCCAACCTGACCCACAAGAAGTCCTGGCTAGTCAGGCAACTGTTAAACCTGAGTGGGTGGCTCCTCAGCTAACAGAAGAAAGAGTGGAAGAAGGGTGTTTACTACAAAATGTGGTAACCCCCCACTCTAATACAGCAGACAGGCACCCTGAACCCAAAGAAGCCTGTAACTTAGCCCCTTCCCTTGTAGGTGAAGAGCTAAAGGTGTGGTTCTGGGCACTGACAGCTGTCAGTGGCCTCTGCTGGGTGTTAGCCTTTATGGCTGCACTATCCTTGGCATGGTGGTCAGACCCCATGCCAAATAGCAAGTTAGGCCCCCTGACCCTGTTGGTCATGGTGGGGTTACTCCAGCTCTGGGTAACCTCTTTGGGTAAGCTAGGGATGACCCTGGCTAAGATAAGATTAGCAGAGGTGGATACCTCTAAACCCAAAATAAAAAGAATGGGTGGAGACATTGAAGAGGCAGACAAGAGGCAATTCAGACTAGGTCCTATCACTGTGGAAGTGGGTCAGTTCCCCAAAGGGAATGACCTGAACAGAAGGATGTAAGGCAGAGTAGGCCCTGCAACTAACCAGCCTATTTCTCCTACTCTTCCTCGCCTGACAGACTAGGAAGACTCTCCCAGCTTGGGCTGAGTCTCCTGGCCTGTGGGGGGCTTGTGTAAAGAAATGGCTCCCTGTTGCAGTCACCCCCCCACTTTTTGCCTGATACTGATGCTGACTTGACTGAGAAGTGTGCTGGGACCCTGCTAACCAGGCCCCAGCACCAGTGTTCCTTCACCTAAAATGTACCATTGTATCCACAATTGGCACACCCTGGCATTCAGATAAGTCCCTTGTAACTGGTACTTCTAGTACCAAGGGCCCTGATGCCAAGGAAGGTCTCTAAGGGCTGCAGCATGTATTATGCCACCCTGGAGACCTCTCACTCAGCACAGACACACTGCTTGCCAGCTTGTGTGTGCTAGTGAGGACAAAACGAGTAAGTCGACATGGCACTCCCCTCAGGGTGCCATGCCAGCCTCTCACTGCCTATGCAGTATAGGTAAGACACCCCTCTAGCAGGCCTTACAGCCCTAAGGCAGGGTGCACTATACCATAGGTGAGGGTACCAGTGCATGAGCATGGTACCCCTACAGTGTCTAAACAAAACCTTAGACATTGTAAGTGCAGGGTAGCCATAAGAGTATATGGTCTGGGAGTCTGTCAAACACGAACTCCACAGCACCATAATGGCTACACTGAAAACTGGGAAGTTTGGTATCAAACTTCTCAGCACAATAAATGCACACTGATGCCAGTGTACATTTTATTGTAAAATACACCACAGAGGGCACCTTAGAGGTGCCCCCTGAAACTTAACCGACTATCTGTGTAGGCTGACTAGTTTTAGCAGCCTGCCACAAACCGAGACATGTTGCTGGCCCCATGGGGGGAGTGCCTTTGTCACTCTGAGGCCAGTAACAAAGCCTGCACTGGGTGGAGATGCTAACACCTCCCCCAGGCAGGAATTGTCACACCTGGCGGTGAGCCTCAAAGGCTCACCTCCTTTGTGCCAACCCAGCAGGACACTCCAGCTAGTGGAGTTGCCCGCCCCCTCCGGCCAGGCCCCACTTTTGGCGGCAAGGCCGGAGAAAATAATGAGAAAAACAAGGAGGAGTCACTGGCCAGTCAGGACAGCCCCTAAGGTGTCCTGAGCTGAGGTGACTAACTTTTAGAAATCCTCCATCTTGCAGATGGAGGATTCCCCCAATAGGGTTAGGATTGTGACCCCCTCCCCTTGGGAGGAGGCACAAAAAGGGTGTACCCACCCTCAGGGCTAGTAGCCATTGGCTACTAACCCCCCAGACCTAAACACGCCCTTAAATTTAGTATTTAAGGGCTACCCTGAACCCTAGAAAATTAGATTCCTGCAACTACAAGAAGAAGGACTGCCCAGCTGAAAACCCCTGCAGCGGAAGACCAGAAGACGACAACTGCCTTGGCTCCAGAAACTCACCGGCCTGTCTCCTGCCTTCCAAAGATCCTGCTCCAGCGACGCCTTCCAAAGGGACCAGCGACCTCGACATCCTCTGAGGACTGCCCCTGCTTCGAAAAGACAAGAAACTCCCGAGGACAGCGGACCTGCTCCAAGAAAGGCTGCAACTTTGTTTCCAGCAGCCTTGAAAGAACCCTGTAAGCTCCCCGCAAGAAGCGTGAGACTTGCAACACTGCACCCGGCGACCCCGACTCGGCTGGTGGCGATCCAACACCTCAGGAGGGACCCCAGGACTACTCTGATACTGTGAGTACCAAAACCTGTCCCCCCTGAGCCCCCACAGCGCCGCCTGCAGAGGGAATCCCGAGGCTTCCCCTGACCGCGACTCTTTGAACCTAAAGTCCCGACGCCTGGGAGAGACCCTGCACCCGCAGCCCCCAGGACCTGAAGGACCGGACTTTCACTGGAGAAGTGACCCCCAGGAGTCCCTCGCCCTTGCCCAAGTGGAGGTTTCCCCGAGGAATCCCCCCCTTGCCTGCCTGCAGCGCTGAAGAGATCCCGAGATCTCTCATTGACTTCCATTACAAACCCGACGCTTGTTTCTACACTGCACCCGGCCGCCCCCGCGCTGCTGAGGGTGAAATTTCTGTGTGGGCTTGTGTCCCCCCGGTGTCCTACAAAACCCCCCTGGTCTGCCCTCCGAAGACGCGGGTACTTACCTGCAAGCAGACCGGAACCGGGGCACCCCCTTCTCTCCATTCTAGCCTATGTGTTTTGGGCACCACTTTGAACTCTGCACCTGACCGGCCCTGAGCTGCTGGTGTGGTGACTTTGGGGTTGCTCTGAACCCCCAACGGTGGGCTACCTTGGACCAAGAACTGAACCCTGTAAGTGTCTTACTTACCTGGTAAAACTAATCAAAACTTACCTCCCCTAGGAACTGTGAAAATTGCACTAAGTGTCCACTTTTAAAACAGCTATTTGTCAATAACTTGAAAAGTATAGATGCAATTTTTATGATTTAAAGTTCCTAAAGTACTTACCTGCAATACCTTTCAACTGAGATATTACATGTAGAATTTGAACCTGTGGTTCTTAAAATAAACTAAGAAAAGATATTTTTCTATACAAAAACCTATTGGCTGGATTTGTCTCTGAGTGTGTGTACCTCATTTATTGTCTATGTGTATGTACAACAAATGCTTAACACTACTCCTTGGATAAGCCTACTGCTCGACCACACTACCACAAAATGAAAATGTCACTTACCCAGTGTACATCTGTTCGTGGCATCAGTCGCTGAGATTCACATGGTATGCATGAGCTCGCCATCTGGTGTTGGGTCGGAGTGTTACAAGTTGTTTTTCTTCGAAGAAGTGTTTTCGAGTCACGGGACCGAGTGACTCCACCTTCTGTGCTCATTGCCTTACTTTGAAATAGCACATACAGAGCCAACTTCCTACAGACTGCTAGAGGGGTGTCTTACCTATACTGCATAGGCAGTGAGAGGCTGGCATGGCACCCTGAGGGGAGTGCCATGTCGACTTACTCGTTTTGTCCTCACTAGCACACACAAGCTGGCAAGCAGGGTGTCTGTGCTGAGTGAGAGGTCTCCAGGGTGGCATAAGACATGCTGCAGCCCTTAGAGACCTTCCTTGGCATCAGGGCCCTTGGTACTAGCAGTACCAGTTACAAGGGGCTTATCTGGATGCCAGGGTCTGCCAATTGTGGATACAAAAGTACAGGTTAGGGAAAGAACACTGGTGCTGGGGCCTGGTTAGCAGGCCTCAGCACACTTTCAATTGTAAACATAGCATCAGCAAAGGCAAAAAGTCAGGGGGCAACCATGCCAAGGAGGCATTTCCTTACACATGCCAAGGAGGCATTTCCTTACACAACCCCCCCCCCAAACGAAAGAGGATGAGACTATCCTTTCCCAAGAGAGTCTTCATTTTCTAAGTGGAAGAACCTGGAAAGGCCATCTGCATTGGCATGGGCAGTCCCAGGTCTGTGTTCCACTATAAAGTCCATTCCCTGTAGGGAGATGGACCACCTCAACAGTTTAGGATTTTCACCTTTCATTTGCATCAGCCATTTGAGAGGTCTGTGGTCAGTTTGAACTAGGAAGTGAGTCCCAAAGAGGTATGGTCTCAGCTTCTTCAGGGACCAAACCACAGCAAAGGCCTCCCTCTCAATGGCACTCCAACGCTGCTCCCTGGGGAGTAACCTCCTGCTAATGAAAGCAACAGGCTGGTCAAGGCCATCATCATTTGTTTGGGACAAAACTGCCCCTATCCCATGTTCAGAGGCATCTGTCTGCACAATGAACTGCTTAGAATAATCTGGAGCTTTTAGAACTGGTGCTGAGCACATTGCTTGTTTCAGGGTGTCAAAGGCCTGTTGGCATTCCACAGTCCAGTTCACTTTCTTGGGCATTTTCTTGGAGGTGAGTTCAGTGAGGGCTGTCACAATGGATCCATATCCCTTCACAAACCTCCTGTAGTACCCAGTCAAGCCAAGGAATGCCCTGACTTGAGTCTGGGTTTTTGGAGCTACCCAGTCCAGAATAGTCTGGATCTTGGGTTGGAGTGGCTGAACTTGGCCTCCACCTACAAGGTGGCCCAAGTAAACCACAGTTCCCTGCCCTATCTGGCATTTGGATGCCTTGATAGAGAGGCCTGCAGATTGCAGAGCCTTCAAAACCTTCTTCAGGTGGACCAGGTGATCCTGCCAGGTGGAGCTAAAGACAGCAATATCATCAAGATAAGCTGTGCTAAAGGACTCCAAACCAGCAAGGACTTGATTCACCAACCTTTGGAAGGTGGCAGGGGCATTCTTTAAACCAAAGGGCATAACAGTAAACTGATAATGCCCATCAGGTGTGGAGAATGCGGTTTTCTCTTTTGCTCCAGGTGCCATTTTTATTTGCCAGTACCCTGCTGTCAAGTCAAAGGTACTTAAGAATTTGGCAGCACCTAATTTGTCTATGAGCTCATCAGCTCTAGGAATTGGATGGGCGTCTGTCTTGGTGACAGAGTTGAGCCCTCTGTAGTCCACACAAAACCTCATCTCTTTCTTTCCATCTTTGGTGTGAGGTTTGGGGACTAAGACCACTGGGCTAGCCCAGGGGCTGTCAGAGCGCTCAATTACTCCCAATTCCAGCATCTTGTGGACTTCCACCTTGATGCTTTCCTTAACATGGTCAGACTGTCTAAAAATTTTGTTTTTGACAGGCATGCTGTCTCCTGTGTCCACATCATGGGTACACAGGTGTGTCTGACCAGGGGTTAGGGAGAAGAGTTCAGGAAACTGTTGTAGGACTCTCCTACAATCAGCTTGCTGTTGGCCAGAGAGGGTGTCTGAGTAGATCACTCCATCTACTGAACCATCTTTTGGGTCTGATGACAGAAGATCAGGGAGAGGTTCACTCTCTGCCTCCTGATCCTCATCTGTTACCATCAACAGATTTACATCAGCCCTGTCATGGAAGAGCTTAAGGCGGTTCACATGGATCACCCTCTTGGGGCTCCTGCTTGTGCCCAGGTCCACCAGGTAGGTGACCTGACTCTTCCTTTCTAGCACTGGGTAAGGGCCACTCCATTTGTCCTGAAGTGCCCTGGGAGCCACAGGCTCCAGAACCCAGACTTTCTGCCCTGGTTGGAACTCAACCATTGCAGCCTTTTGGTCATACCAAAACTTCTGGAGCTGTTGGCTGGCCTCAAGGTTTTTGCTTGCCTTTTCCATGTACTCTGCCATTCTAGAGCAAAGGCCAAGTACATAGTCCACTATGTCTTGTTTAGGCTCATGAAGAGGTCTCTCCCAGCCTTCTTTAACAAGAGCAAGTGGTCCTCTTACAGGGTGACCAAACAGAAGTTCAAAGGGTGAGAATCCTACTCCCTTCTGTGGCACCTCTCTGTAAGCGAAAAGCAGACATGGCAAGAGGACATCCCATCTCCTTTTGAGTTTTTCTGGGAGCCCCATGATCATGCCTTTTAATGTCTTGTTGAATCTCTCAACTAAGCCATTAGTTTGTGGATGGTATGGTGTAGTGAATTTGTAAGTCACCCCACACTCATTCCACATGTGTTTTAGGTATGCTGACATGAAGTTGGTACCTCTGTCAGACACCACCTCCTTAGGGAAACCCACTCTGGTAAAGATACCAATGAGGGCCTTGGCTACTGCAGGGGCAGTAGTCGACCTAAGGGGAATAGCTTCAGGATACCTAGTAGCATGATCCACTACTACTAGGATGTACATATTTCCTGAGGCTGTGGGAGGTTCTAGTGGACCAACTATGTCCACACCCACTCTTTCAAAGGGGACCCCCACCACTGGAAGTGGAATGAGGGGGGCCTTTGGGTGCCCACCTGTCTTACCACTGGATTGACAGGTGGGGCAGGAGAGGCAAAACTCCTTAACCTTGTGGGACATATTGGGCCAGTAGAAGTGGTTGACTAACCTCTCCCACGTCTTGGTTTGTCCCAAATGCCCAGCAAGGGGAATATCATGGGCTAAGGTCAGAATAAACTCTCTGAACGACTGAGGCACTACCACTCTCCTAGTGGCACCAGGTTTGGGGTCTCTGGCCTCAGTGTACAGGAGTCCATCTTCCCAATAGACCCTATGTGTTCCATTTTTCTTGCCCTTGGACTCTTCAGCAGCTTGCTGCCTAAGGCCTTCAAGAGAGGGACAGGTTTCTTGTCCCTTACACAGCTCCTCCCTTGAGGGTCCCCCTGGGCCTAAGAGCTCAACCTGATAAGGTTCAAGCTCCAAAGGCTCAGTTCCCTCAGACGGCAGAACTTCTTCCTGAGAAGAGAGGTTCTCTTTTTCTGACTGTGTTGCAGTTGGTTTCCCAACTGACTTTCCTTTTCTCTTGGTAGGCTGGGCCATTTTTCCAGACTCCAGCTCTACTTTTTCACCCTGTGCCTTGCATTGTGCTCTTGTTTTTACACACACCAGTTCAGGGATACCCAGCATGGCTGCATGGGTTTTTAGTTCTACCTCAGCCCATGCTGAGGACTCCAGGTCATTTCCAAGCAGACAGTCTACTGGGATGTTTGAGGAGACCACCACCTGTTTCAGGCCATTGACCCCTCCCCATTCTAAAGTTACCATTGCCATGGGATGTGCTTTAGTCTGATTGTCAGCGTTGGTGACTGTATAGGTTTTTCCAGTCAGGTATTGGCCAGGGGAAACCAGTTTCTCGGTCACCATGGTGACACTGGCATCTGTATCCCTCAGGCCCTCTACACTTGTCCCATTAATAAAGAGCTGCTGCCTGTATTTTTGCATGTTAGGCGGCCAGGCAGCTAGTGTGGCTAAATCCACCCCACCCTCAGAGACTAGAGTAGCTTCAGTGTGGACCCTGATTTGCTCTGGGCACACTGTTGATCCCACTTGGAGACTAGCCATTCCAGTGTTACCTGGATTGGAGTTTGGAGTGGAACTTTTCTTGGGACAGGCCTTGTCTCCAGTTTGGTGTCCAGACTGACTACAGTTTCGACACCAGGCCTTTTTGGGATCAAAGTTTTTACCCTTGTACCCAGGATTGTTTTGTGAAGAGGCTCTGGGCCCACCCTCCTGTGCAGGTTTTTGGGGGCCTGTAGAAGACTCTTTACTATTTTTATTTTTGGCTGTCTCACCACCTTTCCCCTGGGGAGGTTTTGTGACCCCTTTCTTTTGGTCACCCCCTGTGGAAGTTTTGGACACCCTAGTCTTGACCCAATGGTCCGCCTTCTTTCCCAATTCTTGGGGAGAAATTGGTCCTAGGTCTACCAGATGCTGATGCAGTTTATCATTGAAACAATTACTTAACAGGTGTTCTTTCACAAATAAATTGTACAGCCCATCATAATTACTTACACCACTGCCTTGAATCCAACCATCTAGTGTTTTTACTGAGTAGTCTACAAAGTCAACCCAGGTCTGGCTCGAGGATTTTTGAGCCCCCCTGAATCTAATCCTATACTCCTCAGTGGAGAATCCAAAGCCCTCAATCAGGGTACCCTTCATGAGGTCATAAGATTCTGCATCTTTTCCAGAGAGTGTGAGGAGTCTATCCCTACACTTTCCTGTGAACATTTCCCAAAGGAGAGCACCCCAGTGAGATCTGTTCACTTTTCTGGTTACACAAGCCCTCTCAAAAGCTGTGAACCATTTGGTGATGTCATCACCATCTTCATATTTAGTTACAATCCCTTTAGGGATTTTCAACATGTCAGGAGAATCTCTGACCCTATTTATGTTGCTGCCACCATTGATGGGTCCTAGGCCCATCTCTTGTCTTTCCCTCTCTATGGCTAGGATCTGTCTTTCCAAAGCCAATCTTTTGGTCATCCTGGCTAACTGGATGTCCTCTTCACTGGGGTTATCCTCAGTGATTTCAGAGTTGTTGGTCCCTCCTGTGAGGGAACCAGCATCTCTGACTATTATTTGTGGAGTCAGGGCTTGAGAAGTCCTGCTCTCCCTAAGTAGGACTGGAGGGGGGGAATTTCCCTCCAAGTCACTATCTTCATCCTCTGAGTTGCCATCCTCAGAGGGGTTGGCCTTTTCAAACTCTGCCAAAAGCTCCTGGAGCTGTACTTTGGTAGGTTTGGGGCCCATTGTTATTTTCTTTAGTTTACAGAGTGACCTTAGCTCTCTCATCTGTAGATGGAGGTAAGGTGTGGTGTCGAGTTCCACCACAGTCACATCTGTGCTAGACATTTTGCTTCTAAAAGTTGGAATACTTTTTAAGAATCTAAAACTGGTTCTAGAATCTAATTCTAACTTTTACAAACTTTTAAACTCTAAAAGAAATGCTAAACAGGATCTAACACAAGGCCCTAGCAGGTCTTAAGAATTTAGAAAACTTTTCAAATTGCAAAAATCAATTTCTAATGACAATTTTGGAATTTGTCGTGTGATCAGGTATTGGCTGAGTAGTCCAGCAAATGCAAAGTCTTGTACCCCACCGCTGATCCACCAATGTAGGAAGTTGGCTCTGTATGTGCTATTTAAAAGTAAGGAATAGCATGCACAGAGTCCAAGGGTTCCCCTTAGAGGTAAAATAGTGGTAAAAATAGATAATACTAATGCTCTATTTTGTGGTAGTGTGGTCGAGCAGTAGACTTATCCAGGGAGTAGTGTTACGCATTTGTTGTACATACACATAGACAATAAATGAGGTACACACACTCAGAGACAAATCCAGCCAATAGGTTTTGTTATAGAAAAATATATTTTCTTAGTTTATTTTAAGAACCACAGGTTCAAATTTAACATGTAATATCTTGTTTGAAAGGTATTGCAGGTAAGTACATTAGGAACTTTGAATCATTTCAATTGCATGTATACTTTTCAAGTTATTCACAAATAGCTATTTTAAAAGTGGACACAGTGCAATTTTCACAGTTCCTGGGGGAGGTAAGTTTTTGTTAGTTTTACCAGGTAAGTAAGACACTTACAGGGTTCAGTTCTTGGTCCAAGGTAGCCCACCGTTGGGGGTTCAGAGCAACCCCAAAGTTACCACACCAGCAGCTCAGGGCCGGTCAGGTGCAGAGTTCAAAGTGGTGCCCAAAACGCATAGGCTATAATGGAGAGAAGGGGGTGCCCCGGTTCCGGTCTGCTTGCAGGTAAGTACCCGCGTCTTCGGAGGGCAGACCAGGGGGGTTTTGTAGGGCACCGGGGGGGGGGGGACACAAGCCCACACAGAAATTTCACCCTCAGCGGCGCGGGGGCGGCCGGGTGCAGTGTTAGAACAAGCGTCGGGTTCGCAATGTAAGTCAATGAGAGATCAAGGGATCTCTTCAGCGCTGCAGGCAGGCAAGGGGGGGCTTCCTCGGGGAAACCTCCACTTGGGCAAGGGAGAGGGACTCCTGGGGGTCACTTCTGCAGTGAAAGTCCGGTCCTTCAGGTCCTGGGGGCTGCGGGTGCAGGGTCTTTTCCAGGCGTCGGGACTTAGGTTTCAGAGAGTCGCGGTCAGGGGAAGCCTCGGGATTCCCTCTGCAGGCGGCGCTGTGGGGGCTCAGGGGGGACAGGTTTTGGTACTCACAGTCGTAGAGTAGTCCGGGGGTCCTCCCTGAGGTGTTGGTTCTCCACCAGCCGAGTCGGGGTCGCCGGGTGCAGTGTTGCAAGTCTCACGCTTCTTGCGGGGAGATTGCAGGGTTCTTTAAAGCTGCTTCTTGAAACAAAGTTGCAGTCTTTTTGGAGCAGGTCCGCTGTCCTCGGGAGTTTCTTGTCGTCGTCGAAGCAGGGCAGTCCTCAGAGGATTCAGAGGTCGCTGGTCCCTTTGGAAGGCGTCGCTGGAGCAGAGTTCTTTGGAAGGCAGGAGACAGGCCGGTGAGTTTCTGGAGCCAAGGCAGTTGTTGTCTTCTGGTCTTCCTCTGCAGGGGTTTTCAGCTAGGCAGTCCTTCTTGTAGTTGCAGGAATCTAATTTTCTAGGGTTCAGGGTAGCCCTTAAATACTAAATTTAAGGGCGTGTTTAGGTCTGGGGGGTTAGTAGCCATTGGCTACTAGCCCTGAGGGTGGGTACACCCTCTTTGTGCCTCCTCCCAAGGGGAGGGGGTCACAATCCTAACCCTATTGGGGGAATCCTCCATCTGCAAGATGGAGGATTTCTAAAAGTTAGAGTCACCTCAGCTCAGGACACCTTAGGGGCTGTCCTGACTGGCCAGTGACTCCTCCTTGTTGCTTTCTTTGTTCCCTCCAGCCTTGCCGCCAAAAGTGGGGGCGGGCAACTCCACTAAGCTGGAGTGCCCTGCTGGGCTGTGACAAAGGGGTGAGCCTTTGAGGCTCACCGCCAGGTGTTACAGCTCCTGCCTGGGGGAGGTGTTAGCATCTCCACCCAGTGCAGGCTTTGTTACTGGCCTCAGAGTGACAAAGGCACTCTCCCCATGGGGCCAGCAACATGTCTCTAGTGTGGCAGGCTGCTGGAACTAGTCAGCCTACACAGACAGTCGGTTAAGTTTCAGGGGGCACCTCTAAGGTGCCCTCTGGGGTGTATTTTGCAATAAAATGTACACTGGCATCAGTGTGCATTTATTGTGCTGAGAAGTTTGATACCAAACTTCCCAGTTTTCAGTGTAGCCATTATGGTGCTGTGGAGTTCGTGTTTGACAAACTCCCAGACCATATACTCTTATGGCTACCCTGCACTTACAATGTCTAAGGTTTTGTTTAGACACTGTAGGGGTACCATGCTCATGCACTGGTACCCTCACCTATGGTATAGTGCACCCTGCCTTAGGGCTGTAAGGCCTGCTAGAGGGGTGACTGACCTATACTTGCATAGGCAGTGAGAGGCTGGCATGGCACCCTGAGGGGAGTGCCATGTCGACTTACTCGTTTTGTTCTCACTAGCACACACAAGCTGGCAAGCAGTGTGTCTGTGCTGAGTGAGAGGTCTCCAGGGTGGCATAAGACATGCTGCAGCCCTTAGAGACCTTCCTTGGCATCAGGGCCCTTGGTACTAGAAGTACCAGTTACAAGGGACTTATCTGGATGCCAGGGTCTGCCAATTGTGGATACAAAAGTACAGGTTAGGGAAAGAACACTGGTGCTGGGGCCTGGTTAGCAGGCCTCAGCACACTTTCAACTGTAAACATAGCATCAGCAAAGGCAAAAAGTCAGGGGGCAACCATGCCAAGGAGGCATTTCCTTACACTCGCCATCTGGTGTTGGGTCGGAGTGTTACAAGTTGTTTTTCTTCGAAGAAGTCTTTCGAGTCACGGGACCGAGTGACTCCTCCTTCTGTCTCCATTGCGCATGGGCGTCGACTCCATCTTCGATTGTTTTCCCCGCAGAGGGTGAGGTAGGAGTTGTGTTGTAGTAATAGTGCCCATGCAATGGAGTGACTAAGTATGTACCTATTTAAGGCTAAAATAATATATATACAAATATACAAAGTTGAAGCTAACTTCCGAATTGCTACAGGCTCCCGGGGAGGTGGGTGGGCACATGTGAATCTCCAGCGACTGATGCCACGAACAGATGTACACTGGGTAAGTGACATTTTCAGTTCGATGGCATCTGTCGCTGTAGATACACATGTTCTGCATAGACTAGTAAGCAGTTATCTCCCCAAAAGCGGTGGTTCAGCCTGTAGGAATGGAAGTGGTTTGAAATAACGTTCTTAACACGGCTTGACCTACTGTGGCTTGCTGTGCGGATAGCACGTCTACACAGTAGTGCTTGGTGAACGTGTGTGGCGTAGACCATGTGGCTGCCTTACATATTTCTTGCATTGGGATGTTTCCTAGAAAGGCCATGGTAGCACCTTTTTTTCTGGTTGAGTGTGCCCTTGGTGTAATGGGCAGTTGTCGTTTTGCTTTAAGGTAGCAGATTTGGAGGCATTTAACTATCCATCTGGCTATACCTTGTTTTGATATTGGGTTTCCTGCATGAGGTTTTAGGAATGCAATAAATAGTTGTTTAGTCTTTCTGATGTTTTTCGTTCTGTCAATGTAGTACATTAATGCTCTTTTGACATCTAATGTATGTAGTGCCCTCTCAGCTACGGAATCTGGCTGTGGGAAGAATACTGGTGTTCCACTGTTTGATTTAGGTGGAACGGTGAAATAACCTTTGGTAAAAATTTAGGATTAGTCCTTAGGATGACTTTATTTTTGTGTAGTTGTATAAAAGGTTCTTGTATTGTAAACGCCTGAATTTCGCTTACTCTTCTTAGAGATGTAATGGCGATGAGAAATGCAACCTTCCAGGTGAGGAACTGTATTTCGCAAGAGTGCATGGGTTCAAAAGGTGGACCCATGAGTCTTGTTAAGACAACATTTAAGTTCCATGAAGGAACAGGTGGTGTTCTTGGTGGTATAATTCTTTTAAGCCCTTCCATGAATGCTTTAATGACTGGTATCCTATATAGGGAAGTTGAATAGGTAGTCTGCAGGTATGCAGATATTGCCGCAAGGTGTATTTTAATGGAAGAGAAGGCTAGGCTAGATTTCTGTAAGTGAAGCAAGTAACCCACTACATCCTTTGGAGTTGCGTGTATAGGTTGGATCTGATTATGATGGCAGTAGCAGACAAACCTCTTCCATTTACTTGCATAGCAGTGCCTAGTGGACAGCCTTCTGGCTTGCTTTATGACTTCCATACATTCTTGGGTAAGTTGTAAGTGTCCGAATTCTAGGATTTCAGGAGCCAGATTGCTAGATTCAGCGATGCTGGATCTGGATGTCTGATCTGTTGGTTGTGTTGTGTTAATAGATCCGGCCTGTTGGGCAATTTGATGTGGGGTACTACTGATGGGTCTAGCAGTGTTGTGTACCAGGGTTGCCTTGCCCAAGTTGGTGCTATTAAAATGAGTGAGTTTGTTTTGACTCAATTTGTTTACCAGATAAGGAAGGAGAGGGAGAGGAGGAAAAGCGTAGGCAAATATCCCTGACCAGTTCATCCATAGGGCATTGCCTTGGGACTGCCTGTGTGGGTATCTGGATGCGAAGTTTTGGCATTTTGCGTTCTCTCTTGTTGCAAACAAGTCTATTTGAGGTGTTCCCCAGAGTCTGAAGTAAGTGTTTAGAACTTGCGGGTGAATTTCCCATTCGTGGACTTGTTGGTGATCTCGAGAGAGATTGTCTGCAAGTTGATTCTGGATCCCTGGAATAAACTGCGCTATTAGGCGAATGTGGTTGTGAATTGCCCATCGCCATATTTTCTGTGCTAGAAGACTCAACTGCGTTGAGTGTGTCCCCCCCTGTTTGTTTAGATAATACATAGTTGTCATGTTGTCTGTTTTGACAAGAATGTATTTGTGAGTTATAATTGGTTGGAAAGCCCGCAATGCGTGAAAAACTGCTAGCATTTCTAGGTGATTTATATGCAGTTTTGTTTGATGTACGTTCCATTGTCCTTGTATGCTGTGTTGATCGAGGTGTGCTCCCCACCCTGTCATGGAAGCATCTGTTGTTATTACGTATTGTGGCACTTGGTCTTGGAATGGCCGCCCTTTGTTTAAATTTATACTGTTCCACCATAGAAGCGAGAGGTAAGTTTGGTGGTCTATCAACACCAGATCTACAAGGTGACCCTGTGCTTGTGACCATTGTGATGCTAGGCACTGTTGTAAGGGCCTCATGTGTAGTCTTGCGTTCGGGACAATGGCTATGCATGAAGACATCATGCCTAGGAGTTGTAATATCATCTTTGCTTGTATTGTTTGTGTTGGATACATGCGTTGTATGATCTTGTTGAAATTTTGAATTCTTTGTGGACTTGGAGTGGCTACTCCTTTTGTTGTGTCTATTATGGCTCCCAGGTATTGTTGTACTTTGCACGGCAAAATGTTGGATTTTGCAAAGTTGACGGTGAAACCTAGTTTGTAGAGGGTTTGTATGATTTGATTTGTGTGTTGTAAGCACTTTGTTAGTGAATTGGTTTTGATTAGCCAATCGTCTAGATACGGGAATACATGTATTTGCTGCCTTCTGATGTGTGCAGCCACTACTGCTAGACATTTTGTAAAGACTCTTGGTGCGGTTGTTAAACCAAAAGGCAATACTTTGAATTGGTAATGTATTCCTTTGAATACGAACCGTAGGTATTTTCTGTGAGATGGATGTATTGGTATATGGAAATACACGTCTTTGAGGTCTAAGGTTGTCATGTAGTCCTGTAGTTTTAGCAATGGTAACACCTCTTGTAGCGTGACCATGTGAAAGTTGTCTGATTTGATGTAGGTGTTTAGTATTCTGAGGTCTAGGATTGGTCTCAGTGTTTTGTCCTTTTTTGGTATTAAGAAGTACAGTGAAAAGACTCCTGTGTTTGTTTGTGTGTTTGGTACTAATTTGATTGCATTCTTTTGCAATAGTGCTTGAACTTCTATTTCCAGAAGGTCGGAATGTTGTTTTGACAATTTCTGTGCTTCTGGTGGTATGTTTGGAGGGAATTGTAGGAATTCTATGCAATAACCATGTTGGATAATTGCTAAGACCCAAGTGTCTGTAGTTATTTCCTCCCATGCTTTGTAATAATGACCTATTCTTCCCCCCACTGGTGTTGTGTGGAGGGGGTGAGTGACATCTGAGTCACTGCTTGGTTGTAGGGGTTTTGGGGCTTTGAAATTTTCCTCTATTCCTAGGGAATTGCCCTCCTCTGTATTGGCCCCGAAAGCCTCCCCTGTACTGTCCCTGGTAGCTGGACAGTGTTGCCTGCGAGGTGCTGGCTTGTGTGGCCTGACCCCGAAACCCCCCTCTAAAGGGTGTCTTGCGGAAGGTGCTGTAGGTTCCTCTGCTCTGCGGGGAGTAGAGTGCGCCCATGGCTTTAGCAGTGTCTTTTTTAAGTTTTTCGATTGCCGTGTCCACTTCTGGTCCGAACAGTGGTTTTTCGTTGAATGGCATATTGAGCACTGCCTGCTGTATCTCTGGTTTGAACCCAGACATTCTTAGCCATGCGTGCCTTCTAATGGTCACAGATGTATTAATTGTTCTTGCAGCTGTGTCTGCTGCGTCCATAGAAGATCGTATCTGGTTATTTGATATGTTCTGTCCTTACTCAACCACCTGCTTTGCCCTTTTTTGAAGTTCCTTGGGTAGATGCTCGATGAGGTGTTGCATCTCATCCCAATGGGCTCTGTCATAGCGCGCAAGTAGTGCTTGAGAGTTAGCGATGCGCCACTGGTTTGCAGCTTGTACTGCGACTTTTCCCAGCTGCATCGAACTTGCGGCTCTCTTTATCTGGGGGTGGTGCGTCCCCAGATGTGTGGGAGTTGGCTCTCTTCCGAGCTGCTCCCACTACGACGGAATCTGGTGGCAGCTGTGTGGTGATGAAAACAGGGTCTGTAGGAGGTGCTTTATATTTCTTGTCCACCCTTGGCGTTATTGCCCTACTTTTGACCGGCTCCTTGAAGATTTCCTTTGCGTGCCGAAGCATACCTGGCAGCATAGGCAGGCTTTGGTAGGAGCTGTGGGTGGAGGAGAGGGTGTTGAATAAGTCATCCTCGACTTGTTCTGAGTGGAGGTTTACATTGTGGAATTGTGCTGCTCTAGCCACCACTTAAGAATATGCTGTGCTGTCTTCAGGTGGTGAGGGCTTTGTTGGATATGCCTCCGGACTGTTGTCCGACACTGGGGCGTCATAAGTCCCAAGCGTCTTGATCCTGGTCACCTTGGCTCATGGTGGTGTGAGCCGGGGAATGTGACAGAGTTTGCGACGGTGAGACGTTAATTACAGGTGGAGGAGAGTGTGGCGGAGTCACCTTTTTCACCATCTTTGTTTGTGGCGCCTGGTCTGTTTGAAACTCCAGTCTCCTTTTTCTCCTAATAGGGGGAAGGGTACTTATTTTTCCTGTTCCCTGCTGTATGAAAATACGTTTTTGCGTATGGTCCACTTCGGTGGATTGCAGCTCTTCCTCAAACCTATGCTTTCGCATCGGAGATGACCGTGATTGCTCCTCTGTATAAGAGCCTGGACCTGGGTCGGTTACGGGTTGTTTCGGCACCAAAACCCTGCCTGTATCTTTTTTCGGCTCCGAGGTGGCTTTTTTCTTTTTTTAGAGTCGAAACCTCTCGGCGTCGATCTTCGTCGGTGCCGCTGTCTCGGCGTCGAGCCGTTTCTACACCGCTATCTCGGTGTCGTTGCTTCTCTCCAGCACTTTCTCGATCCCAAGAAGGCTGCGTGCCGGTGTCTCGACCGGAGTCGGACGATCTCGGCACTGTTTGGGCCTTTTTCGGTGCCGATGGTCGGTCACCGAACTTATGGGTGGAGCCATGGCCTGGTGGCAGTGGCGTCCCCTGGGCCTTGTCACTTTTCTTGTGTTGTTTTCGACGTCTTACTCACGGTTCTTTGATCGTCGAATTCCTCGGAGTCCGATTCGTGGATCGAAAAGGTTTCTTCTTCCTCTTGTTCCTCGAACTCTCGGTGCGCTGTCGGCGTGGACGCCATCTGAAGTCTCCTGGCTCGACGGTCACGGAGTGTCTTTCGGGACCGGAACGCGCGACAGGCTTCGCAAGTCTCCTCACTGTGCTCAGGTGACAGGCACAGGTTACAGACCAAATGTTGGTCTGTATACGGGTGTAAGGAAATGCCTCCTTGGCATGGTTGCCCCCTGACTTTTTGCCTTTGCTGATGCTATGTTTACAATTGAAAGTGTGCTGAGGCCTGCTAACCAGGCCCCAGCACCAGTGTTCTTTCCCTAACCTGTACTTTTGTATCCACAATTGGCAGACCCTGGCATCCAGATAAGTCCCTTGTAACTGGTACTTCTAGTACCAAGGGCCCTGATGCCAAGGAAGGTCTCTAAGGGCTGCAGCATGTCTTATGCCACCCTGGAGACCTCTCACTCAGCACAGACACACTGCTTGCCAGCTTGTGTGTGCTAGTGAGGACAAAACGAGTAAGTCGACATGGCACTCCCCTCAGGGTGCCATGCCAGCCTCTCACTGCCTATGCAGTATAGGTAAGCCACCCCTCTAGCAGGCCTTACAGCCCTAAGGCAGGGTGCACTATACCATAGGTGAGGGTACCAGTGCATGAGCATGGTACCCCTACAGTGTCTAAACAAAACCTTAGACATTGTAAGTGCAGGGTAGCCATAAGAGTATATGGTCTGGGAGTCTGTCAAACACGAACTCCACAGCACCATAATGGCTACACTGAAAACTGGGAAGTTTGGTATCAAACTTCTCAGCACAATAAATGCACACTGATGCCAGTGTACATTTTATTGTAAAATACACCACAGAGGGCACCTTAGAGGTGCCCCCTGAAACTTAACCGACTGTCTGTGTAGGCTGACTAGTTCCAGCAGCCTGCCACACCAGAGACATGTTGCTGGCCCCATGGGGAGAGTGCCTTTGTCACTCTGAGGCCAGTAACAAAGCCTGCACTGGGTGGAGATGCTAACACCTCCCCCAGGCAGGAGCTGTGACACCTGGCGGTGAGCCTCAAAGGCTCACCCCTTTGTCACAGCCCAGCAGGGCACTCCAGCTTAGTGGAGTTGCCCGCCCCCTCCGGCCACGGCCCCCACTTTTGGCGGCAAGGCTGGAGGGAACAAAGAAAGCAACAAGGAGGAGTCACTGGCCAGTCAGGACAGCCCCTAAGGTGTCCTGAGCTGAGGTGACTGACTTTTAGAAATCCTCCATCTTGCAGATGGAGGATTCCCCCAATAGGGTTAGGATTGTGACCCCCTCCCCTTGGGAGGAGGCACAAAGAGGGTGTACCCACCCTCAGGGCTAGTAGCCATTGGCTACTAACCCCCCAGACCTAAACACGCCCTTAAATTTAGTATTTAAGGGCTACCCTGAACCCTAGAAAATTAGATTCCTGCAACTACAAGAAGAAGGACTGCCTAGCTGAAAACCCCTGCAGAGGAAGACCAGAAGACGACAACTGCCTTGGCTCCAGAAACTCACCGGCCTGTCTCCTGCCTTCCAAAGATCCTGCTCCAGCGACGCCTTCCAAAGGGACCAGCGACCTCGACATCCTCTGAGGACTGCCCCTGCTTCGAAAAGACAAGAAACTCCCGAGGACAGCGGACCTGCTCCAAGAAAAGCTGCAACTTTGTTTCCAGCAGCTTTAAAGAACCCTGCAAGCTCCCCGCAAGAAGCGTGAGACTTGCAACACTGCACCCGGCGACCCCGACTCGGCTGGTGGCGATCCAACACCTCAGGAGGGACCCCAGGACTACTCTAAGACTGTGAGTACAAAAACCTGTCCCGCCTGAGCCCCCACAGCGCCGCCTGCAGAGGGAATCCCGAGGCTTCCCCTGACCGCGACTCTTTGAATCCTAAGTCCCGACACCTGGGAGAGACCCTGCACCCGCAGCCCCCAGGACCTGAAGGACCGGACTTTCACTGGAGGAGTGACCCCCAGGAGTCCCTCTCCCTTGACCAAGTGGAGGTTTCCCCGAGGAACCCCCCCCTTGCCTGCCTGCAGCGCTGAAGAGATCCCTAGATCTCCCATTGACTTCCATTACGAACCCGACGCTTGTTTCTACACTGCACCCGGCCGCCCCCGCGCTGCTGAGGGTGAAATTTCTGTGTGGGCTTGTGTCCCCCCCGGTGCCCTACAAAACCCCCCTGGTCTGCCCTCCGAAGACGCGGGTACTTACCTGCAAGCAGACCGGAACCGGGGCACCCCCTTCTCTCCATTCTAGCCTATGTGTTTTGGGCACCACTTTGAACTCTGCACCTGACTGGCCCTGAGCTGCTGGTGTGGTGACTTTGGGGTTGCCTTGAACCCCCAACGGTGGGCTACCTTGGACCAAGAACTAAGCCCTGTAAGTGTCCTACTTACCTGGTTAACCTAACAAATACTTACCTCCCCTAGGAACTGTGAAAATTGCACTGTGTCCACTTTTAAAACAGCTATTTGTGAATAACTTGAAAAGTATACATACAATTTTGATGATTTGAAGTTCCTAAAGTACTTACCTGCAATACCTTTCGAATGAGATATTACATGTAGAATTTGAACCTGTGGTTCTTAAAATAAACTAAGAAAAGATATTTTTCTATACAAAAACCTATTGGCTGGATTTGTCTCTGAGTGTGTGTACCTCATTTATTGTCTATGTGTATGTACAACAAATGCTTAACACTACTCCTTGGATAAGCCTACTGCTCGACCACACTACCACAAAATAGAGCATTAGTATTATCTATTTTTACCACTATTTTACCTCTAAGGGGAACCCTTGGATTCTGTGCATGCTATTCCTTACTTTGAAATAGCACATACAGAGCCAACTTCCTACAACGGGTATTTGTTGTGGCATTTGGGACAAAAACGGAACGGGGTCCGTTCCATCGGCGGTGTTGGACACGCGGTCGGGCCGACCAGGCCCCGACGGGGGATCGAAAAGTACCCCGAAGGGCACCGGAGCGCGTCGATCTTCGATGCGGTGTTGAATCTAACTACGCCGATCCCGAACGCAACAATACCGACGAAAATCTTCCAAAATCTACTAACTTTCCGTTCCGAAACTCGGAGCGACAAGGAACACGTCCGAACCCGATGGCGGAAAGAAAACAATCGAAGATGGAGTCGACGCCCATGCGCAATGGAGACAGAAGGAGGAGTCACTCGGTCCCGTGACTCGAAAGACTTCTTCGAAGAAAAACAACTTGTAACACTCTGCCCCCACCACATGATGGCGAGCTATGCAGAACATGTGTATCTACAGCGACAGATGCCATCGAACATATATTTTTCTATAAAAAAAACTATTGGCCTGGAATTGTCTCGGAGTGTGTGTTCCTCATTTATTGCCTGTGTGTATGTACAACAAATGCTTAACACTACTCCTTTGATAAGCCTACTGCTCGACCACACTACCACAAAATAGAGCATTAGTATTATCTCTTTTTGCCACTATCTTACCTCTAAGGGGAACCCTTGGACTCTGTGCATACTATTCCTTACTTTGAAATAGTGCATACAGAGCCAACTTCCTACAACTATAAATTGTATGTTTTTATAATTGTGACTTTGCTTTTTATGCATTTCATCTTTTTCATTTTGCATTTATCAATGTTTTGAATGTGGCTCAAGTTTTGTCATATTTTTTTTACAGACCTGAAGAAGTCAAGTAATGGGAAGAAACAAGTTGGCTGTGCCCGGTCACTAACTTTCAAGCAAGAAATAAAGAATGAACAATTCAATTGGATCTCCTTCTTGAAATTTCATATGAAATCCAATGTGATTATTATATATCGGATGAGGAATTTATGGGGAAATAATACCCCATTTTTGGTCTATAGTTTGACTGCAATTGAGCGCTTCTCCCCAAATTGAGATTCAACTGTGGCATTACAAAAAATCTTTTTTTGGGGGGGTGGGGGGGGAGAAGCGTGTCAATGTTAAAAACCTCACCACAACAAGTGATCTATAAAGGACGGCGAGTCTGGCAAATCCAAAAAGGATAACCGATTACCTTTATTAATGCCCACTGCAAGTCCTAGCCAGGTCAAAGACAAAACAGATTCAGTCTCCATCCATAGTTAGTCTGACACGGTCAGCTGAGTTTATACACCCTGGTGTTCAAAACCCTACAAGGTAGTTCACGAGAGATGAACCCTAATGGTCGAGCAAACTCCAGAGGCAAAGAGCCTCTTGGCACAGGACCAAGGACACCACCCAGCTTGTTTCAGTACCATATGGCAGGGTGTTGTACGTGAGAACCTGCATCAACCTCTGGCTGATGGACAACAGAAAGGCCTTCAGCCCTACGTGGGCGGACTTCAACAGATTGCTGAGTGTTTTCTATCGGTGACCAGGCTTCTGATCTTCACAGCTCCCAGATGACATACACAACAGAGTAATGACGTATTCCTCACCACTGTTCACTACGAGTGTGGAAGGGAGAGGGGTCTGCTGCTGGAAATGCGGTTGAGCGGCCACTGCTGGAGATCCTACAATCCGAAACCTGAATGGAATCCAACAGGTCACCATGGTGCTGGGCCCAATGAGACTTCAGATCCCACAGCATAGCCCATATGTACACCTGGCACAATCAACGAGCAGGCTGCAGGAGGCCAATGGACCAAGAAACTTCAGTTACCCCCCATGAGACCCAGTACCAAAGCTGAAGCATCTGGATTGTTGCCCAAATTTCCTGGTCTTGCTGCTGTGCAGGGAAGGCCCTAAACATCACCATACCCAGGATAGCTCCAATAAAAGGAAGCCTATGCAAAGGAGACAGGTGTGACTTCAGTACATTGGTCATGAATCCCAAGACGAAGGAAGGTCCTCTGTGCTCTGGAGGTGGTCTATGATTGACTGAGGCAAGCCCGCATTCAACAGTCAGTCATTGAGGCAGGAGAAAACTGCTACGCATCACCTCTAAAGATGTGCCAGACACCACCTTCATGAACACCCAAGGGGCACTGCTAAAGCTAAAGGGGGTCAGAGCAAACTAGAAGTGCTCCTAGCATAGCCTTAATTGCAGGACCGTGGGACTGCAAGATGAGTATTTGAAAATACTCATACTGCAAGTCCAGGACTACCACACAGTTGTTAGATCATAGCAGATAGAACCTGAGCCAGTGTGAGCAGCTTGAAATTTATCCTTCTGCCGTAAGGGCATTTAGATGGCGAAGATCTAAAATAGGATGAAGGCCTCTGTCGTTCAGCACCATAAAATAGCATAAATAACATCCAGTTACTATTTCCGAAGCCTGCAGCCTCTCTATGGCCCCTTTGGACAAGTGAACATGCACCTTCTGCAAAAGGACAGCCAGCAGGATCCTTTCTCTTAAAGCAGCCCTGAAGCAGGTGGAAGATACATTGGGACGAAAAGGAAGAGAAGGGCCTACCCCTGTAGGACAATTTGGAAAACCCATTTGTCCGATGTAATCTGTCGCTACACCTGGCGAACGAGTCAAATCAGGTCTCCTAGAGGGTGGGCATGAGCAGACAAGACAAGCTGAATCTGCTTTGAGGCTGTTACCAAAGAGAGTGTGTGTGTGTGAAGGGGAGGGGGGGGTAAGTATTGGTGTCCCTCCACACCAGCACGCTGTCTGCTTGATCCCAGCCCCCACCACCCCAAAAGCACTGGGATTCTGTAGCAGCCGTGGGGCCGGTCATCGGTATGCCAACCTTCTGTAAAATCCCCTTAAGGGGCAGATTTGCTGAAAAAGTTGTCTGGTATAAGGCAAAAGGTCCAAGGAATACACAATGTCTCAGCTTTCTTTAGAATGTTTCATGGCAGAATCAGCTTCCGCAAAGACATGAGAGCTGTCAAATGGCATACCCATAAGGAGGCCAGGACTTCCACAGAACAACATGCATATATCATCCACATGCAGCAAAGGAGGACCACACCGGTACAGACAGCTCAGCCTAAGCAATCAGTGGTGTCCAGACCTAATGACCTTTAGCTGCATCCTGGCCAGCCTAAATGGTTTGCACATGGGAGATGTGAATGTCTTTGAAGACTGCTCACTAGATTTAATTGACAAGATCATAAAAGGGTGAGTGTATAACAGCCAAGCAAGCAACTTTGTTGACCAACCTCAAGGATCATTTGTTTCCTGAATGCCTAAACCTTTTAGACTGACTGTCGGGGGGTGGGGGTGGACGACACCCATAGAGGAGTTGGGATTCACATAGCTGATACAGATTTCAATCCCCAGGCTCTTAGGAGTGGGATTACAAATTAGGAAACAAAGCTTACCTGGTGCCAGACTGTAGTGTTCTGCACCCTACCCGACCATTGGCCATGAACTAGGCTTTGTCCATGTGCCCATCAATTTATCAGTCAGGTCTGCATTAAAGGGCAACAAGAGCTCAGGAGAAGCCTGCCCAGCTTGCAGGACCTCTTAAGGATGTTAGTTTTGACCTCCACAGAGAGAAGGTCTACGTCCTAAACATTTGTTATACATCTAATGATCAGTGAAGGAGGCACAGTATTCTGGTGGTGGTTCAGGGAGCTAATCAACTAATTATCAGGCAGAGTATCAAGTCCACTGGTATCCTGCAAGTCTGTATACAAACTGTCTTTGCAGTGTGAGGGTAACATTCCATACCAGCACTGTCACCTCCAAATGGTGACCGACTGAACCAAACAAGCTGGTTAAGCACTTAAGGGCAGCTCCTCAGCAGGGGTAGATTTCTACCTGAATCAGACTGAATATGGACCGGGCATTTCAATGTGGATTTCAGACACGACTTCAGTTGAGGCAGTCCCAAGTTTGGCTCACAGTCATGCACTGAAATTGGTATAGGGTCTTCTGTCAATACCAGCATCAATGTTGACGGGACTGGCAAAGGTTTAGTGCCAGTCAAAACCTAAAGTGATCTGAGGGGCGCCGACTGAGCCAAGGATTGGTTCACCATCAATGACAAACTGGGTGCCTCTGAGGATCCCAAAGGCACACCCGAGGGAACTAGGAGAGTGCCACTGATGCTAAACATGGCCTTCCCGAAGTCCACAATCAGTTGCCAAGTCAATGATGACCTGGGGAGAATTTGTGGTGCATTGGAATCAATATCGGAATTGGTCCTTGGAGGATGAGGAGCAAGACTGGATGGAATGCTGGTACCATTACGACTTCTCTGAAGGCAAAAAGGGGGTACGGTTATGACTTCCTCTTGGCCTTCTAGTATTTCTGCTTCATCTGAGACCTCTACTTATCTGAACACTGCAGCCACAATGCTGAACTGACATAGGATCAGTCGAAAACAGCCATAGAAGCTTTCATTTTCGACGACCTATGGCCAAAACCATGCAATGTAGTTTTTATTTTTACCAGGTATCAGCGCAGCCTCACGTGCAGTTGTTGGGCCCTCCTGCACACAAGGTATGTGGTGTTAAAAACTTGAATAGTCTTTCACTGAACATCCGAACTCCGCAGAAGGAAAAATAATCTGATGATAGTGGCTGTGTACTGGCCCACTGTGAGCTTAAGTCAACAACCTAGTCTGTCCTACTGGCTCAGACTATACCCCAAAAATAATTATTCTAAAGAATGTTACTTGGTCTAACCACAAAATGACAGAATACTACTAAGTATGTGAAACTAGTTAGGTAACATCACCAGACTTAAAACTGTTTTTGTGAAACACTTCTATTGTGAAAACCCAAGAAAAGTCCAAAGAGCCATTTAAAAAATAGACATCTACAAGCTTCAAAGCAGTCAGAAGTAAACCACCATTCTACACAACTGGCAATGACAACAAAGTATGCAAACACTAAAATAGTAGTGATTTCTTACCTGAGGTGTAAGGTTTTTCAATACAAGCCAATTTGTTATTCTCCCTGAGCTGCTCTCACCCCAGCTAGAACCTAAAATGTAAAGGGGGGGGGGAGGAAATGTATGAGCAGACCTACCACATAACAGTTCTCATGATAAAAATAAAAGACAAGTACATTGAGAAAGGACCAAACTGGGGCACAGATTGATAAGAGGCTGTTAAGAGTCAAACATGCATCCCTTACTTGGAGCAGATACTGCCTTACCTGCCACACTCCCGTGCAATTCATGAACGGAAGTGCATGCACAGTGTAAGATGTGTGATGAACTAAACTGCAGACTACTGGACAAAGGCAGAATTTGCAACAGCCTGTTAATAGTGGATTAAACTGACTCATACAACACACTGTCGATCAGAAAAAGCATGCTGTAGCAGAAGCAAACCAGTGCTCACTAAGACACAGGTATGTGAATTAGAAAGACATGCACATGTCTGTTGTGTTAAATTGAGTTTGAACTGTGAAAGATCAGAATAGTTCTGTTGTAGGCAGAAAGGTAACGGCAAACCGCAGAACTGGCAAAAGGGGCATGAGTGAAAGGACTCCCTCCAATAGGAGGAAGCAGCGATAAGGTGGAAACAGGATAAGCAACAATACTACAGTATCCATTTACCTGGGGTGTATCTGGCATCAGAGTTGCTCCACCCACCACTGAGACGCAATGAATTATTATCCCAAGTAGATAATGGTGGCTTCTGGCCCGTAAGGCCAGGGGGAGGACGGGATGGAGCACTGGGATTCTTAGGCTGCAATGGAACTTTCCACAGCTCATGGGCCAGGGAGGTGTTAGATGCTGAACCAGGAGGCCATGTGGATTTCGGATCACTGTTTCGGGCTGAATAAAGAATAAACAGAGTTAACTTTAACAGAATGTCTAGCAGTTTGGCAAAGAGAATACGCTAGAGATCAAAGAAGATACTCTTTGTAGTTCTGGAAGGCGGCACATACCTGCAGTGCTCTGTGCAGTACTGCTATGGGAGACACTGTAGCTGGAGGCACGAATGGAGGACCAGGCACTATTTGAAGGCAGCGTGGTGTTCATTGATGAGGATGACCCTGGAGGATAAATATGGAACTTTATAGAGAACATAATTTTCAAAAAAGCCCTAACATAAGAGGAGACAGTGCATTCTACTTTTTTATTAGTTCTAAGTGTCCTTCATGCAGATTCATTCAATATTACTATTACTCCTGGAAAATGAATTATCAAAACTTGTTGCCAACAGCATGCACTGTGTTCAAACAAATGGTGGACTCACAATGAACAAAATTCCTGGTGCAGTGAGCACACTTCATTTGTAAATGTAGGTTTCAAAGCATAATACCCTAGTAGCTACAAACTGCCAATGACACCTAATGGGTAACCAGTTAATGGATAATGAAGGATGGCCTCGATCTACTCACTTGAAAACTGAAAGTAAAATGTAAAATGTGTGACATAGTGGCACCTACTTCATGAGAAACAGTCAGCACAGCAGTATGTGTGGGCGAGAGTGGGAGTCTACACTAACTGAAGTCTTACCTTTAACAAAGTGGATAGCTTTCTTGCAATATACATTAACGTGCATCAAATGTAGTATGACTGGACTTTGTGGGCTTTCTTTGCATCATCTAGTCAACATCAGATGGTCACGACATTAAAATGAAGTCAATATTGGCTTTTGTGTACAGTACATTAAATTAACAAATTGCACTTAGATTCACAGCAGAACATACAACCACCTCATTACAGCTAACAATGTTGAAAGAATTAGGATCATAAGTAAACTCAGACCAAATCTTTGGGTAAGATCTTAAAAATGCTTCCAAGTTTTCAGTGGAACACAGGTAAACTTTACAAGGCAAACCTGAAAACTGACAGTACACAGCCTTTCCTAGGACAAACAGACGTTACAGGGCTTTTTCACATGAGGGTGTTATTTATCAGTGAGGTTTCAGGGCCACAACAGGTGCACTTAGTAGGAAAGTGCCCTCTTTCTTGGCATGGTTACCCCCATTTCCTGCCTGTTGTCAGTGTGTTTGACTGGGTCTACTGGGATCCTGCTAACCAGGACCCCAGTAGTTATGCTCTCCTGTAAACTGTACCTTTTTCTTCCCACAATTGGAATACTGGTCCCTCCATGTAAGTCCCTATTATATGGTACCTAGGTACCCAGGGCATTGGGGTTCCAAGGCATTCCTATGGGCTGCAACAGTTATTTTGCCACCTGAAGGGAGCCCATGCAAAGGGTTCTGCAGGCCTGCCATTGCAGTCTGCGTGAAACAGGTGCATGCACCAGTTTTCAATGCAGGTCACTGCAAGTCACCCCTATGGTAGGCTCTCTCAGCCCAGAGGGCAGGGTGAAGATCCCTGTGTGTGAGGGCACCCCTACACTAGCAGAGGTACTCCATAAACTACAGATCCAAATTCCTGGACTTTGAGAGTGCGGCCGCCATCTTACACATGTACTGGACATAGGTCACTACCTATGTCCAGCTACATAATGGTAACTCCGCATCTGGGCATGGTATCAAACATGTCGGAATCATACCCCAATTCTGTTTCAAGTATTGGAAATATGATTCCATGCACTCTGGAGCTCCTTAGGAGGACCCCCATTGCTACCACCAGTCTTACAGGGTTTTCTGGGCAGCCTGAGCTGCTGCCACCCCTCAGACAGGCGCCCTCCTCCTCCTCCTGATCTGAGCAAGCCCAGGAAGGCAGAACAAAGGATTTCCTTTGGGGAAAGGGAGGTAACACCCTCTCCCTTTGGAAATAGGTGCGACTGGCTTGGGACGAGTAGCATCCCCAAGCCACTGGTTTTGCTTTGAAAGGGCACATTTGGTGCCCTTTGTGCATAAACCAGTCCACACCAGTTCAGGGACACCCAGTCCCTGCGCTGGCACAAAACTGGACAATGGAAAGGGAGGTGACCACTCCCCTGTCCATCACCACCCTAGGGGTAGTGGTCAGAGCTCCTCCAGAGGGTCCATGGGTTCTGCCATCTTGATTCCAATGTTGGCAGGGAACTCTGGGAGCATCTGAGTGGCCAGACAAGGCAGGTGATGTTGGAGCCCCCTCCTGATAGGTTCTTACCTGGTTAGGTGATCAGTCCCCCTTTCAGGTCTATTTAGGGTCTTCCGCTGGGGTGGGTCCTCAGATTCGACTCGCAAGATTCCAGTAGGACCCCTCTGCATCCTCCACTTCGACTTCTGGCCACTGGAACCGCAACTGGACCTCCCAGGAACCAACAAAGCTGCAGATCCACATGGACGACTATTCTGCAACATTGTTTCCAAGACTCCCTGCCAGCTCTGCAACATTTCCCCAGCAACTCTTCAGCCTGCACATAAAGGAAGGCATCTCCCTTGGAGTGAATGAGTCACTGCCCTGCATCCGCAGGCACCAACAGCAACAACGACCAGTTGCGTGGATCCCCTCTCCTGCTGACCGGCGTGGATCCTGCATCACGGGTGGTGGTCTGGAGTGGTCCACTTGGTCCTCTCTTCCAGTTGTCCAACTTGGGTGGAGGTAAGCGTTTGTCTTCTCACGCAGAACAGCACCTCCGTGCACCGCATTTCTTGCAGCTGCCAAGGGTTGTTTGCATCTCAACGGGATCTTCAGGCGATTTACATCTTCAGCTCCTGGCACTCCTTCCCGTGAAGCACAGCTCTGTGTGGTTCTCCTGCGGCGTGGGATCCCCTTTTGTAGTGCTGCGTGGGCTCCTTCCTGCACTTTGTGTACTCGTCCTGTGGGAGCTGCCTGGGCTTCTGTGGACTCTTTTGATCGCAGAGGGTCCCCTGCGACTCCCCCTCCTGGGGAGAGTCCTCCTGCACCTTTCTGGTCCCCGGCAGCTCCACTTTTCTCCAACCGCAAAGATTGTCTTTGCCAAGGCTTGTTGGAGGAATCCGGACACACAACCCAGTCTGCAATCTTCTATCCGGCGTGGGACATCACCTGCATCCGCCAAGAACTCGACTGCATCTTTAGGGGTGGAGTGCTGACCATTTTGCGTTCACCAGTAACCAACTCCTGCATCTTCAGTGTGGTGGGTAGGTGCTCCTCCCCCACAGGACTGTTGTGCCTTCTGGACTTGGTTCCCTCTCTGCACAGGTCTTCCTTCACCAGGATCTTGCAGTCTCTTCTGGGGCTTGCATTTCTACTCTTTTCTTCTTTGTGGGTAGTTTGGAGGAAATCCACTGATTTACTTCGTCCTGATCTCTGGACGGTGTTAGGGTAATTACCTCTGGTTTCCTGGTACCCCCAGCTTCCCTCTACACATCCCACTTACCTGGGTGGGGGTCCCATATTCGCATTCCATTTTTTTAGTATATGGTTTGGGCTCCCCCTCCGGTCACTGTTAACTATTGTGCCGAACTCTAGATTGCGATCTATGCACAGCATGAGTATCTGTAGCTACATATGCCATCGAATATATAGCCATCGAACATATATATACACACACACAATGTTTACTCACCTGCTAAAGTAGTACTGTCTACAGTATTTTTGGTATTGTGTTACTATAATAAAATACCTTTATTTTTGTAACACTGTGATTTCTTTTATGTGTATAAGTACTGTGTGACTTCAGTGGTATTGCATGAGCTTTGCATGTCTCCTAGATAAGCCTTGGCTTGCTTGCTCATCCACAGCTACCTCTAGAGAGCCTGGCTTCTAGACAATGCCGACACTATACTAATATGGGATACCTGGACCGGGTATAAGGTGTAAGTACCTTAGGTACCCACCACACACCAGGCCAGCTTCCTACACACTCTAGAACTACCAGATGGTTATTTGCGATGCTGACAGTGCACTGAGGCATGCTAATCAGACCTCAGTGATGGCGCTCTTTCCCCTAAAACAAATAAAGTTAAATTGTAACCCAACTGATTAGGACTTTAGCACCTGTGAAAGTCCCTTTGGAGTGGTACCCCTGGTAGCTAGGGCATGGGTATTAAACAGGGTTCCTAAGAGGTGCAGCATGTATCATCCCCCCCTAAGGGACCACTCACCTAACTCATGCAGACTGCCACTGCAAGCTGTAGGTTGTGGAGTAGGCTAAAATGAAAACACAACATGACACAGCCTGTCATGCTCATTGACACTGCATTCAATATATGCAAGTCACCACTACAGCAGGCCTTCAGTCCTAAGGCAGGGTGCATTACATTAAATGTGTGGACATATCTGCAGGAGCAGATATGTCCCTACTACGCCTTCGTTGATTCTTGGACATTGTAAGTAACCAGGGAAGCCATTCTAAATACATGTGCTGGACACTCTGCAAAACGAGTTCCCCTGCTGGATGGCTACACTGAAACCAGGGACATTTGGTTTCAAACATCTTGTTCTGATATACCCACAACGAATCCACTAATAGATTTAATACATGCGCCCAGAGGGCACCTTAGAGGTGTCACCTGAAAAAACTACCAACTACTAGTGTGCTGACTGTTTCTAGCCAGCCTCCCACCACAGATGAGTTTGCCCCCCAGGGATGGGAGGCCATGCTCTCGGGCGGTCGGTTACAAAGCCTGATCTGGCAAGGGTTGTTACATTAGGATGACCTGTAAATTAATATTCCAAGGCAGGAGGCTCCAAAGAGCCTACCGCCTTTGGTATGCATATCTGGCTTCCCTCAGAGGTGAGGGGATGTGAACCCCCTGACCAGGGTCCATTTGGCACTTACAAAGGAGGAAAAATTAGTGGTCAGAGAGGCGTTTCCACATTCCAGCCAGTTCCACCCCTAAGTTGGGTTAACTGATGTGGACATGAAATTTAAAAGGCTGCCATCTTGGTGATAAAAGAATTAGAGAACTCTGGGACAGGGTTATGCCCACTTCCTACAGGATGCGGTCATATAGGGGGCGTAGTGACCCCAAGGGTAAGTAGCCCATTGACTACTACACTACACTCCCCTACCCACTCTAAATCTAGTATTTAGGGAGCCCATGGCACCAGAGAATCAGATCCTACCTACCTGAAAGTAGAGGATGGACACTTTAGAGTCGCAAAAGCAAGAACAGAAGACCAGCAACTGACTTGGCGCCAGCCCTCCAAGCCTGCCCGCTGTCCTTGACAACTGCACCAAAGATGACTCACCTGGAAGCCTGAAAGCTGTCTGCATCTCCAAAAGCCTGGGAGGATTGCCAAACTTCACTCAAGATCCGGGGACTACAGTAGAGTAGCAGAGTTGCTTCCCTGCATCTTACAGGCACCCCAAGATGAAATGCGAGGACCCTGGACCACCAAATACCTGACACTGTTTGGGGGGGGGGGGGGAAAGCAGCAGGAGAATCACTGCACCCGTACTCCCAGCCTGCCTTCAGTTTTCCAACTGTTGATTTACCCACAAAGTCTGCAGCCTCTTTGTGCAGGCCTCCCTGTACTACAAGTGCCCCGCCACAAAGACCCGACACCTCTACAACTGGCCGCCCCAGCCCAATGAGAAGAGGACCAAAGGTGTCCACGCATCCCTGAGCATCGCGATGACTGAGTCCGGTTGTTGGCTCAGACAGGTTGCTTTAGGGAAAACCTTATTTCCTTTTGGCAGTTTTAAGATGGCTGAAGTCTTTGGATATAGTGGACTTGGCAGGTGGAGGTGTGTATGTGGGAGTCTACTATAGTTATCCTAGTGTCCTCCCTTATCTAGCAATAAAGCGGCGTTTGTGACAGCCACTGCACCCTTAATTAATCCAGAGACTGAAGCATGGTAAAACAAAGTAGGGTCTTCCATCAACCTGACCGTGGATACATAAGAATTGTTTTGGAATCCCACTTCTAGCCTTTTCACGTGCATCCCTAGTATTAGATGTAAACCCCTGCAGACCTGAAACAGTATTTGACACTTGTGCCATAAAGAGGCCCACTGTGATTGGATACTGCCTGGCAAGCAGATGATGGACCCTGCCCCAGGTGTCAGCTAACATCTGATTGTGACAGAGAAGGCCTCTGAAGTTAATCCAGACCCTGCCCCCAAGCCCACTGGTCATTCTGTCCAGGGAACAACTCCTCCCCACAATCAGGCCTCTGAGACTCTGCTCTGGATGCAGTTTTCACAGATCTTCAAATGATAATTACTGGCAGGCAGAAGAGGGAGAAAAACGCAAATGGGCATCCAGAGGCTTTACGTAGGAAAAAGATAACTTTCTATTCTATAAGTGCCTTTTCCCTAATATTTATCGAAAATCCGACTTCAACAGTGAATTGGATTTTTTATAACTATTTGAATTGTCAGTTATTCATTTTTCAAGTTGTTTCATAACCGAAATTAGCGTTGTTAAATGTTATAATGCAACCCAACATTCTCCTACAGAACAGGCAGCCTTATCACAGTGAAAATAGTTTTGGGGTCTTTTTCACCATAAAGACATGTTTAACATTACATTTCAACATATCTTCTTTTTAAATAAGCTGCATTATGGCCTGTAAAGTCTACATAGGGATGACTTACAAATATTTAAGAGTAAGATTGTGGCATGTCAAAAGGTTTTTTGACAGGGCGAGTGTGCAGCTTAAAACTGCAACAAACAGCAAGTAAACCTGTTGAAATACCACTGATCTGAAGTGGCTGCCACAGAGTACACTTACAAGGGATCCCTGGATTCCAGCCACTGATCTGAAGTGATGGTCACAGAGTGAGCCTCCTTGAGGAGGTTATAGGCGATTGGAAACAATGACTGCTTCTATACCTCCTCCTAGAATGTACCCTGCAAGCCAGGGGGGGTCATGAAAGGTCTGCTACTGCAGCTGGTATGTTTGTGGCTCTGTGACTTTTGTAGTTTCCCAGTCTCTCATGGGTGTGGTCTGCAAAGTGTCCCTCAAGGTGTTGAACTGTAGCACCTCCATGGAACTTACATAGGCACTATTTTGGTTATTTTTTGCCAACATTTCATCTACCTGTGGGTAAAACAAAATGCTCCCCATCAAATGGAACGTTGGATTAGTTGAACATCTGGTTAAAATCCTGACCCACAAAGCCAAGCACATCTGCCAAGTAAGATTAGTCCTCACATAGTCTAAAGCAAGAGGAATGTTTATATTTGAGATGTTTTTTCCTTCTATATGGCCCTAACTAATCTCAACCACAATACACTTCTATTACCTTTAAAGTTCGATCTCTTACTGAAGCCCACTGTGGAGCTCACCAAATTAACCTGTATTTTACTGGCTTCATATTTGGTGTATTAATGAGTTAAGATCATTTAAGAATGCGCTTTATATTACCCGACCTTGAGCCTTGAAGATCCCTTGGCTAAACTATATTAAGATGTCCCTACTACCACTTGGCTTGAGAGGCAGCTAGGAAAATCCATCTACACCTTTGTAATGCAGCCAAGGTCTCTTGAGATGGCGGAGATGAGCACACCTTACCCCACAAGAAAACAGTCAATCTAATATAAGCCAAATAGTGCGACCCATAACCAATGCAACAGTGTATGGGAATCTCAGAATACTACATGCTGAAAGAACGCCGTACATCAACAAGGAGTAGAACGCCCATGCAAACAGAGTACATTTCACCATTGTGTGGGTAATATATAGGTAACCAAAGAACAAATACAGTAGTTTTAATCAAATTAAAGTGGAACAGCAAATAAATCATTTAGTTGTTGCTAAAACAAAATGCATATGGGAAACTGCTAGCAGCAACCCAGTACATAGACAGTACGCAAAAGCAATAGTGGAAAGTGATGCCCTTACACAGTACATGATATTGTATTAGTTAACAAATCATGAAATTACTAAATTGCACAACATGTGGGTACAACAGTACTGTTATACAATATCTCTTTTTCTGATATAGCAGAGCCTCCTGATTCAGACCCTCTTTGTCTACCACTAGTTCATGTGACCATACCCCTTGGGTCTGTAAGTTTTTTTTTTGCACCAGGTTTGGACTGTTAGGGATTGCAATTTTCCCTTTTTCAATGTAATTGTTTTATTTCTTGGAGGTTTTCTCTGGCCTCTCCAACTTTATTCTCTTGGCCACCACGGTGGTCGAATGTACACTTTTCACAGGCTTTCTACTCGATGATCGAAGGTGCTCTTTCAGCATGTGGTATACGGAGCTTCCCATACACTAGGTCTTTCCACGTTTGCTTGGTTATGGGTCACAATATTTGGGTTATATTAGATTGACTGTTGTAGGAAGTTGGCTCTGTATGCACTATTTCAAAGTAAGGAATAGTATGCACAGAGTCCAAGGGTTCCCCTTAGAGGTAAGTGTAAAGAAATGGCTCCCTGTTGCAGTTACCCCCCACTTTTTGCCTGATACTGATGCTGACTTGACTGAGAAGTGTGCTGGGACCCTGCTAACCAGGCCCCAGCACCAGTGTTCTTTCACCTAAAATGTACTTTTGATTCCACAATTGGCACACCCTGGCATCCAGGTAAGTCCCTTGTAACTGGTACCCCTGGTACCAAGGGCCCTGATGCCAGGGAAGGTCTCTAAGGGCTGCAGCATATCTTATGCCACCCTGGGGACCCCTCACTCAGCACAGACACACTGCTTGCCAGCTTGTGTGTGCTGATGAGAACAAAATGAGTAAGTCGACATGGCACTCCCCTCAGGGTGCCATGCCAACCTCACACTGCCTATGCAGTATAGATAAGTCACCCCTCTAGTAGGCCTTACAGCCCTAAGGCAGGGTGCACTATACCATAGGTGAGGGCACCAGTGCATGAGCACTATGCCCCTACAGTGTCTAAGCAAAACCTTAGACATTGTAAGTGCAGGGTAGCCATAAGAGTATATGGTCTGGGAGTCTGTCAAAAACGAACTCCACAGCTCCATAATTGCTACACTGAATACTGGGAAGTTTGGTATCAAACTTCTCAGAATAATAAACCCACACTGATGCCAGTGTTGGATTTATTAAAAAATGCACACAGAGGGCATCTTAGAGATACCCCCCTGTATTTTACCCAATTGTTCAGTGCAGGACTGACTGGTCTGTGCCAGCCTGCTGCTGAGAGACGAGTGTCTGACCTCATGCGGTGAGAGCCTTTGTGCTCTCTGAGGACAGAAACAAAGCCTGCTCTGGGTGGAGGTGCTTCACACCTCCCCCCTGCAGGAACTGTAACACCTAGCAGTGAGCTTCAAAGGCTCAAGCTTAGTGTTACAATGCCCCAGGGCACTCCAGCTAGTGGAGATGCCCGCCCCCTGGACACAGCCCCCACTTTTGGCGGCAAGTCCAGGAGAGATAATGAGAAAAACAAGGAGGAGTCACTGGCCAGTCAGGACAGCCCCTAAGGTGTCCCCTGAGCTGAGGTGACTCTGACTTTTAGAAATCCTCCATCTTGCAGATGGAGGATTCCCCCAATAGGGATAGGAATGTGCCCCCCTCCCCTTGGGAGGAGGCACAAAGAGGGTGTACCCACCCTCAGGGCTAGTAGCCATTGGCTACTAACCCCCCAGATCTAAACACGCCCTTAAATTTAGTATTTAAGGGCTCCCCTGAACCTAAGAATTTAGATTCCTGCAACTTACAAGAAGAAGAGGACTGCTGAGCTGAAAACCCCTGCAGAAGAAGAAAGAAGACACCAACTGCTTTGGCCCCAGTCCTACCGGCCTGTCTCCTGCCTTCCAAAGAAACCTGCTCCAGCAAAGCTTTCCCAAGGACCAGTGACCTCTGAATCCTCAGAGGACTGCCCTGCTTCAAGAAAGACGAGAAACTCCCGAGGACAGCGGCACTGCTCCAAAAGAACTGCAACTTTGTTACAGAGGAGCAGATTTAAAGACCCCTGCAAATCCCCGCAAGAAGCGTGAGACTTGCAACACTGCACCTGGCGACCCCGACTCGACTGGTGGAGAACCAACACCTCAGGGAGGACCCTCCGGCGACTCCAAGACCGTGAGTAACCAAAGTTGTCCCCCCTGAGCCCCCACAGCGACGCCTGCAGAGGGAATCCCGAGGCTCCCCCTGACCGCGACTGCCTGAACCTAAAGTCCCGACGGCTGGAAAAGACCCTGCACCCGCAGCCCCCAGCACCTGAAGGAACGGAACTTGTGTGCAGGAGTGACCCCCAGGAGGCCCTCTCCCTTGCCCAGGTGGTGGCTACCCCGAGGAGCCCCCCCCTTGCCTGCCTGCACCGCTGAAGAGACCCCTTGGTCTCCCATTGAAATCTACAGAAAACCAGACGCTTGTTTGCACACTGCACCCGGCCGCCCCCGCGCTGCTGAGGGTGTACTTTCTATGTGGACTTGTGTCCCCCCCGGTGCCCTACAAAACCCCCCTGGTCTGCCCTCCGAAGACGCGGGTACTTACCTGCTGGCAGACTGGAACCGGGGCACCCCCTTCTCTCCATTGAAGCCTATGTGTTTTGGGCACCTCTTTGACCTCTGCACCTGACCGGCCCTGAGCTGCTGGTGTGGTAACTTTGGGGTTGCTCTGAACCCCCAAAGGTGGGCTACCTTGGACCCAAAACTGAAACCTGAAGGTAATTTACTTACCTGCTAAAACTAACAATACTTTACCTCCCCCAGGAACTGTGAAAATTGCACTGTGTCCACTTTTAAAACAGCTATTTGTGTTTTATGTGAAAAGTATATATGCTACTGTAATTATTCAAAGTTCCTAAAGTACTTGCCTGCAATACCTTTCAAATGAGATATTACATGTAGAATTTGAACCTGTGGTTCTTAAAATAAACTAAGAAAATATATTTTTCTATAACAAAACCTATTGGCTGGATTTGTCTCTCAGTGTGTGTTCCTCATTTATTGCCTGTGTGTATGTACAACAAATGCTTAACACTACTCCTTTGATAAGCCTACTGCTCGACCACACTACCACAAAAATAGAGCATTAGTATTATCTCTTTTTGCCACTATCTTACCTCTAAGGGGAACCCTTGGACTCTGTGCATACTATTCCTTACTTTGAAATAGTGCATACAGAGCCAACTTCCTACAGTAAGATAGTGGCAAAAAGAGATAATACTAATGCTCTATTTTGTGGTAGTGTGGTCGAGCAGTAGGCTTATCAAAGGAGTAGTGTTAAGCATTAGTTGTACATACACAAGCAATAAATGAGGAACACACACTCAGACAATTCCAGGCCAATAGGTTTTTGTATAGAAAATGAAAATGTCACTTACCCAGAGTACATCTGTTCGTGGCATCAGTCGCTGTAGATTCGCATGTTTTGCATAGCTCGCCATTTGGTGTTGGGCCGGAGTGTTACAAGTTGTTTTTCTTCGAAGAAGTCTTTCGAGTCACGGGACCGAGTGACTCCTCCTTTTGTCTCCATTGCGCATGGGCGTCGACTCCATCTTCGATTGTTTTTCCCCGCAGAGGGTGAGGTAGGAGTTGAATTGTAGTAATAGTGCCCATGCAATGGAGTGACTAAGTATGTACCTATTTAAGGTTGAGATGATACATATACAAATAATTGAAGGTAACTTCAAAACTGCTACAGGCTCCCGGGGAGGCGGGTGGGCACATGCGAATCTACAGCGACTGATGCCACGAACAGATGTACACTGGGTAAGTGACATTTTCAGTTCGATGGCATCTGTCGCTGTAGATACGCATGTTTTGCATAGACTAGTAAGCAGTTATCTCCCCAAAAGCGGTGGCTCAGCCTGTAGGAGTGGAAGTAGTTTGAAATAATGTTCTTAATACGGCTTGACCTACTGTGGCTTGTTGTGCGGATAACACGTCTACACAGTAGTGCTTGGTGAATGTGTGAGGCGTAGACCATGTGGCTGCCTTACATATTTCTTGCATTGGGATGTTGTAAAGAAATGGCTCCCTGTTGCAGTTACCCCCCACTTTTTGCCTGATACTGATGCTGACTTGACTGAGAAGTGTGCTGGGACCCTGCTAACCAGGCCCCAGCACCAGTGTTCCTTCACCTAAAATGTACCATTGTATCCACAATTGGCACACCCTGGCATTCAGATAAGTCCCTTGTAACTGGTACTTCTAGTACCAAGGGCCCTGATGCCAAGGAAGGTCTCTAAGGGCTGCAGCATGTCTTATGCCACCCTAGAGACCCCTCACTCAGCACAGACACACTGCTTACAAGCCTGTGTGTGCTAGTGAGAACAAAATGAGTAAGTCGACATGGCACTCCCCTCAGGGTGCCATGCCAGCCTCTCACTGCCTATGCAGTATAGGTAAGACACCCCTCTAGCAGGCCTTACAGCCCTAAGGCAGGGTGCACTATACCATAGGTGAGGGTACCAGTGCATGAGCACTGTGCCCCTACAGTGTCTAAACAAAACCTTAGACATTGTAAGTGCAGGGTAGCCATAAGAGTATATGGTCTGGGAGTCTGTCAAACACGAACTCCACAGCACCATAATGGCTACACTGAAAACTGGGAAGTTTGGTATCAAACTTCTCAGCACAATAAATGCACACTGATGCCAGTGTACATTTTATTGTAAAATACACCACAGAGGGCACCTTAGAGGTGCCCCCTGAAACTTAACCAACTATCTGTGTAGGCTGACTGGTTCCAGCAGCCTGCCACACTAGAGACATGTTGCTGGCCCCATGGGGAGAGTGCCTTTGTCACTCTGAGGCCAGTAACAAAGCCTGCACTGGGTGGAGATGCTAACACCTCCCCCAGGCAGGAGCGGTAACACCTGGCGGTGAGCCTCAAAGGCTCACCCCTTTGTCACAGCCCAGCAGGGCACTCCAGCTTAGTGGAGTTGCCCGCCCCCTCCGGCCACGGCCCCCACTTTTGGCGGCAAGGTTGGAGGGAACAAAGAAAGCAACAAGGAGGAGTCACTGGCCAGTCAGGACAGCCCCTAAGGTGTCCTGAGCTGAGGTGACTCTGACTTTTAGAAATCCTCCATCTTGCAGATGGAGGATTCCCCCAATAGGGTTAGGATTGTGACCCCCTCCCCTTGGGAGGAGGCACAAAGAGGGTGTACCCACCCTCAGGGCTAGTAGCCATTGGCTACTAACCCCCCAGACCTAAACACACCCTTAAATTTAGTATTTAAGGGCTACCCTGAACCCTAGAAAATTAGATTCCTGCAACTACAAGAAGAAGGACTGCCCAGCTGAAAACCCCTGCAGCGGAAGACCAGAAGACGACAACTGCCTTGGCTCCAGAAACTCACCGGCCTGTCTCCTGCCTTCCAAAGATCCTGCTCCAGCGACGCCTTCCAAAGGGACCAGCGACCTCGACATCCTCTGAGGACTGCCCCTACTTCGAAAAGACAAGAAACTCCCGAGGACAGCGGACCTGCTCCAAGAAAAGCTGCAACTTTGTTTCCAGCAGCTTTAAAGAACCCTGCAAGCTCCCCGCAAGAAGCGGGAGACTTGCAACACTGCACCCGGCGACCCCGACTCGGCTGGTGGCGATCCAACACCTCAGGAGGGACCCCAGGACTACTCTGATACTGTGAGTACCAAAACCTGTCCCCCCTGAGCCCCCACAGCGCCGCCTGCAGAGGGAATCCCGAGGCTTCCCCTGACCGCAACTCTTTGAACCTAAAGTCCCGACGCCTGGGAGAGACCCTGCACCCGCAGCCCCCAGGACCTGAAGGACCGGACTTTCACTGGAGAAGTGACCCCCAGGAGTCCCTCTCCCTTGCCCAAGTGGAGGTTTCCCCGAGGAATCCCCCCCTTGCCTGCCTGCAGCGCTGAAGAGATCCCGAGATCTCTCATAGACTAACATTGAAAACCCGACGCTTGTTTCTACACTGCACCCGGCCGCCCCCGCGCTGCTGAGGGTGAAATTTCTGTGTGGACTTGTGTCCCCCCCGGTGCCCTACAAAACCCCCCTGGTCTGCCCTCCGAAGACGCGGGTACTTACCTGCAAGCAGACCGGAACCGGGGCACCCCCTTCTCTCCATTCTAGCCTATGTGTTTTGGGCACCACTTTGAACTCTGCACCTGACCGGCCCTGAGCTGCTGGTGTGGTGACTTTGGGGTTGCTCTGAACCCCCAACGGTGGGCTACCTTGGACCAAGAACTGAACCCTGTAAGTGTCCTACTTACCTGGTAAAACTAACAAAAACTTACCTCCCCCAGGAACTGTGAAAATTGCACTAAGTGTCCACTTTTAAAACAGCTATTTGTCAATAACTGGAAAAGTATACATGCAATTTTGATGATTTGAAGTTCCTAAAGTACTTACCTGCAATACCTTTCGAATGAGATATTACATGTAGAATTTGAACCTGTGGTTCTTAAAATAAACTAAGAAAAGATATTTTTCTATATAAAAACCTATTGGCTGGATTTGTCTCTGAGTGTGTGTACCTCATTTATTGTCTTGTGTATGTACAACAAATGCTTAACACTACTCCTTGGATAAGCCTACTGCTCGACCACACTACCACAAAATAGAGCATTAGTATTATCTCTTTTTACCACTATTTTACCTCTAAGGGGAACCCTTGGACTCTGTGCATGCTATTCCTTACTTTGAAATAGCACATACAGAGCCAACTTCCTACATTGGTGGATCAGCGGTGGGGTACAAGACTTTGCATTTGCTGGACTACTCAGCCAATACCTGATCACACGACAAATTCCAAAATTGTCATTAGAAATTCCTTTTTGCAATTTGAAAAGTTTTCTAAATTCTTAAAAGACCTGCTAGGGCCTTGTGTTAGATCCTGTTTAGCATTTCTTTTAGAGTTTAAAAGTTTGTAAAAGTTTGAATTAGATTCTAGAACCAGTTTTAGATTCTTAAAAAGTATTCCAACTTTTAGAAGCAAAATGTCTAGCACAGATGTGACTGTGGTGGAACTCGACACCACACCTTACCTCCATCTTAAGATGAGGGAGCTAAGGTCACTCTGTAAAATAAAGAAAATAACAATGGGCCCCAAACCTACCAAAATACAGCTCCAGGAGCTTTTGGCAGAGTTTGAAAAGGCCAACCCCTCTGAGGGTGGCAACTCAGAGGAAGAGGATAGTGACTTGGAGGACAATTCCCCCCTACCAGTCCTATCTAGGGAGAACAGGGTCCCTCAAACCCTGACTCCAAAAATAATAGTCAGAGATGCTGGTTCCCTCACAGGAGAGACCAACACCTCTGAAATCACTGAGGATAACCCCAGTGAAGAGGACATCCAGTTAGCCAGGATGGCCAAAAGATTGGCTTTGGAAAAGCAGCTCCTAGCCATAGAAAGGGAAAGAAAAGAGATGGGCCTAGGTCCCATCAATGGTGGCAGCAACTTAAATAGGGTCAGAGATTCTCCTGACATCCTAAAAATCCCCAAAGGGATTGTAACAAAATATGAAGATGGTGATGACATCACCAAATGGTTCACAGCTTTTGAGAGGGCTTGTGTAACCAGAAAAGTGAACAGATCTCACTGGGGTGCTCTCCTTTGGGAAATGTTCACTGGAAAGTGTAGGGATAGACTCCTCACACTCTCTGGAAAAGATGCAGAATCTTATGACCTCATGAAGGGTACCCTGATTGAGGGCTTTGGATTCTCCACTGAGGAGTATAGAATTAGGTTCAGGGGGGCTCAAAAATCCTCGAGCCAGACCTGGGTTGATTTTGTAGACTACTCAGTAAAAACACTAGATGGTTGGTTAACTGGAAATGAAGTGTGTGACTATGTTGGGCTTTATAATTTGTTTATGAAAGAACACATTTTAAGTAACTGCTTCAATGAAAAGTTGCATCAGTATCTGGTAGACCTAGGTCCAATTTCTCCCCAAGAATTGGGAAAGAAGGCAGACCACTGGGTCAAGACTAGGGTAACCAAAACTTCCACTGGGGGTGACCAAAAGAAAGGGGTTACAAAAACTCCCCAGGAGAAAGTGGGTGACACTAGAAACAAAGAAAAAGAGTCCTCTGTAGGCCCCCAAAAACCAGAACAGGTGGGTGGGCCCCAAGACACAACCCAAAACAAGGGTGGGTACCAGGGTAAGAACTGGGATGCCACTAAGGCATGGTGCCACAACTGTAAACAGTCTGGGCACCACACCAAGGACACTTCTTGTCCCAAAAACAAACCCCAGAACAAAATTCCAGGGGTAACCAGTGTAGCCATGGGAGATGACTCCTCAGATGAGGAGGTCTTCATAGCCTTCAACTGGAAACAGGGCCCAACAGGTGAGTTGGAGATTCCAGAGGGAAGTAGACACTTCCACCACCTACTGGTGAATGGAATCCCAACCACTGCCCTGAGAGACACTTGTGCCAGTCACACTATTGTGCATGACAGGCTGGTGCTCTCAAACCAGTACATCCCAGGTGAGACTGCCAGGGTAAGAGTTAGCCTAGACAGGGTCACTAAGAGGCCTGTGGCTTTAGTACCCATAGAAGTGGGTGGCACTCTTAGCTGGAGAAGGGTAGTAGTCAGTACAGACCTCCCCCTTGATTGTCTCCTTGGAAATGACTACCCAGAGGTTAGTCAGAGCCCAAGAGAGGAACTGGTCCAGTGCCAGTCCTCTCCCAAGGATTCTGGAAGTCCTGCCTCTGCAGTAAATGCAAGCAGGCCCCAGAAGAAGAAGAAAAGAAAACAGAGTAGGAAGGGTGGACAACCTTTAGCCAAGGTTACAGCAAGCCAAGGAGATTCTGCTCCAGTAGGGGAGAACTCCAAAAATGGCCCTGATAAAGTCCAACCTGACCCACAAGAAGTCCTGGCTAGTCAGGCAACTGTTAAACCTGAGTGGGTGGCTCCTCAGCTAACAGAAGAAAGAGTGGAAGAAGGGTGTTTACTACAAGATGTGGTAACCCCCCACTCTAATACAGCAGACAGGCAACCTGAACCCAAAGAGGCCTGTAACTTAGCCCCTTCCCTTTTAGGTGAAGAGCTAAAGGTGTGGTTCTGGGCACTGACAGCTGTCAGTGGCCTCTGCTGGGTGTTAGCCTTTATGGCTGCACTATCCTTAGCCTGGTGGTCTGACCCCATGCCAAATAGCAAGTTAGGCCCCCTGACCCTATTGGTCATGGTGGGGTTACTCCAGCTCTGGGTAACCTCTCTGGGTAAGCTAGGGGTAACCCTGGCCAAGATAAGGTTAGCAGAGGTGGATACCTCTAAGACCAAAATAGAAAGAATGGGTGGAGACATTGAAGAGGCAGACAAGAGGCAATTCAGACTAGGTCCTATCACTGTGGAAGTAGGTCAGTTCCCCAAAGGGAATGACCTGAACAGAAGGATGTAAGGCAGAGTAGGCCCTGCAACTAACCAGCCTATTTCTCCTACTCTTCCTCGCCTGACAGACTAGGAAGACTCTCCCAGCTTGGGCTGAGTCTCCTGGCCTGTGGGCTGGGGGGGGCTTGTGTAAAGAAATGGCTCCCTGTTGCAGTTACCCCCCACTTTTTGCCTGATACTGATGCTGACTTGACTGAGAAGTGTGCTGGGACCCTGCTAACCAGGCCCCAGCACCAGTGTTCCTTCACCTAAAATGTACCATTGTATCCACAATTGGCACACCCTGGCATTCAGATAAGTCCCTTGTAACTGGTACTTCTAGTACCAAGGGCCCTGATGCCAAGGAAGGTCTCTAAGGGCTGCAGCATGTCTTATGCCACCCTAGAGACCCCTCACTCAGCACAGACACACTGCTTACAAGCCTGTGTGTGCTAGTGAGAACAAAATGAGTAAGTCGACATGGCACTCCCCTCAGGGTGCCATGCCAGCCTCTCACTGCCTATGCAGTATAGGTAAGACACCCCTCTAGCAGGCCTTACAGCCCTAAGGCAGGGTGCACTATACCATAGGTGAGGGTACCAGTGCATGAGCACTGTGCCCCTACAGTGTCTAAACAAAACCTTAGACATTGTAAGTGCAGGGTAGCCATAAGAGTATATGGTCTGGGAGTCTGTCAAACACGAACTCCACAGCACCATAATGGCTACACTGAAAACTGGGAAGTTTGGTATCAAACTTCTCAGCACAATAAATGCACACTGATGCCAGTGTACATTTTATTGTAAAATACACCACAGAGGGCACCTTAGAGGTGCCCCCTGAAACTTAACCAACTATCTGTGTAGGCTGACTGGTTCCAGCAGCCTGCCACACTAGAGACATGTTGCTGGCCCCATGGGGAGAGTGCCTTTGTCACTCTGAGGCCAGTAACAAAGCCTGCACTGGGTGGAGATGCTAACACCTCCCCCAGGCAGGAGCGGTAACACCTGGCGGTGAGCCTCAAAGGCTCACCCCTTTGTCACAGCCCAGCAGGGCACTCCAGCTTAGTGGAGTTGCCCGCCCCCTCCGGCCACGGCCCCCACTTTTGGCGGCAAGGTTGGAGGGAACAAAGAAAGCAACAAGGAGGAGTCACTGGCCAGTCAGGACAGCCCCTAAGGTGTCCTGAGCTGAGGTGACTCTGACTTTTAGAAATCCTCCATCTTGCAGATGGAGGATTCCCCCAATAGGGTTAGGATTGTGACCCCCTCCCCTTGGGAGGAGGCACAAAGAGGGTGTACCCACCCTCAGGGCTAGTAGCCATTGGCTACTAACCCCCCAGACCTAAACACACCCTTAAATTTAGTATTTAAGGGCTACCCTGAACCCTAGAAAATTAGATTCCTGCAACTACAAGAAGAAGGACTGCCCAGCTGAAAACCCCTGCAGCGGAAGACCAGAAGACGACAACTGCCTTGGCTCCAGAAACTCACCGGCCTGTCTCCTGCCTTCCAAAGATCCTGCTCCAGCGACGCCTTCCAAAGGGACCAGCGACCTCGACATCCTCTGAGGACTGCCCCTACTTCGAAAAGACAAGAAACTCCCGAGGACAGCGGACCTGCTCCAAGAAAAGCTGCAACTTTGTTTCCAGCAGCTTTAAAGAACCCTGCAAGCTCCCCGCAAGAAGCGGGAGACTTGCAACACTGCACCCGGCGACCCCGACTCGGCTGGTGGCGATCCAACACCTCAGGAGGGACCCCAGGACTACTCTGATACTGTGAGTACCAAAACCTGTCCCCCCTGAGCCCCCACAGCGCCGCCTGCAGAGGGAATCCCGAGGCTTCCCCTGACCGCAACTCTTTGAACCTAAAGTCCCGACGCCTGGGAGAGACCCTGCACCCGCAGCCCCCAGGACCTGAAGGACCGGACTTTCACTGGAGAAGTGACCCCCAGGAGTCCCTCTCCCTTGCCCAAGTGGAGGTTTCCCCGAGGAATCCCCCCCTTGCCTGCCTGCAGCGCTGAAGAGATCCCGAGATCTCTCATAGACTAACATTGAAAACCCGACGCTTGTTTCTACACTGCACCCGGCCGCCCCCGCGCTGCTGAGGGTGAAATTTCTGTGTGGACTTGTGTCCCCCCCGGTGCCCTACAAAACCCCCCTGGTCTGCCCTCCGAAGACGCGGGTACTTACCTGCAAGCAGACCGGAACCGGGGCACCCCCTTCTCTCCATTCTAGCCTATGTGTTTTGGGCACCACTTTGAACTCTGCACCTGACCGGCCCTGAGCTGCTGGTGTGGTGACTTTGGGGTTGCTCTGAACCCCCAACGGTGGGCTACCTTGGACCAAGAACTGAACCCTGTAAGTGTCCTACTTACCTGGTAAAACTAACAAAAACTTACCTCCCCCAGGAACTGTGAAAATTGCACTAAGTGTCCACTTTTAAAACAGCTATTTGTCAATAACTGGAAAAGTATACATGCAATTTTGATGATTTGAAGTTCCTAAAGTACTTACCTGCAATACCTTTCGAATGAGATATTACATGTAGAATTTGAACCTGTGGTTCTTAAAATAAACTAAGAAAAGATATTTTTCTATATAAAAACCTATTGGCTGGATTTGTCTCTGAGTGTGTGTACCTCATTTATTGTCTTGTGTATGTACAACAAATGCTTAACACTACTCCTTGGATAAGCCTACTGCTCGACCACACTACCACAAAATAGAGCATTAGTATTATCTCTTTTTACCACTATTTTACCTCTAAGGGGAACCCTTGGACTCTGTGCATGCTATTCCTTACTTTGAAATAGCACATACAGAGCCAACTTCCTACAGATGTTTCCTAGAAAGGCCATGGTAGCACCTTTCTTTCTGGTTGAGTGTGCCCTTGGTGTAATGGGCAGCTGTCGTTTAGCTTTAAGGTAGCAGATTTGGATGCATTTAACTATCCATCAGGCTATACCTTGTTTTGATATTGGGTTTCCTGCATGAGGTTTTTGAAATGCAATAAATAGTTGTTTAGTCTTTCTGATGTTCTTTGTTCTGTCAATGTAATACATTAATGCTCTTTTGACATCTAATGTATGTAGTGCCCTTTCAGCTACGGTATCTGGCTGTGGAAAGAACACTGGAAGTTCCACTGTTTGATTTAGATGGAACGGTGAAATAACCTTTGGCAAAAATGTAGGATTAGTCCTTAGGACTACCTTATTCTTGTGTAGTTGTATAAAAGGTTCTTGTATTGTAAACGCCTGAATTTCGCTTACTCTTCTTAGAGATGTAATGGCGATGAGAAATGAAAATGTCACTTACCCAGTGTACATCTGTTCGTGGCATCAGTCGCAGTAGATTCGCATGTTCTGCAATAGCTCGCCATCTGGTGTTGGGCCGGAGTGTTACAAGTTGTTTTTCTTCGAAGAAGTCTTTCGAGTCACGGGACCGAGTGACTCCTCCTTTTGTCTCCATTGCGCATGGGCGTCGACTCCATCTTCGATTGTTTTTCCCCGCAGAGGGTGAGGAAGGAGTTGAATTGTAGTAATAGTGCCCATGCAATGGAGTGACTAAGTATACACCTATTTAAGGTTGAGATGATACATATATAAATAATTGAAGGTAACTTCCAAACTGCTACAGGCTCCCGGGGAGGCGGGTGGGCACATGCGAATCTACTGCGACTGATGCCACGAACAGATGTACACTGGGTAAGTGACATTTTCAGTTCGATGGCATCTGTCGCTGTAGATACGCATGTTCTGCATAGACTAGTAAGCAGTTATTTCCCCAAAAGCGGTGGATCAGCCTGTAGGAGTGGAAGTAGTCTGAAATAACGTCCTTAATACAGCTTGACCTACTGTGGCTTGTTGTGCGGATAACACGTCTACACAGTAGTGCTTGGTGAATGTGTGAGGCGTAGACCATGTGGCTGCCTTACATATTTCTTGCATTGGGATGTTTCCTAGAAAGGCCATGGTAGCACCTTTCTTTCTGGTTGAGTGTGCCCTTGGTGTAATGGGCAGCTGTCGTTTAGCTTTAAGGTAGCAGATTTGGATGCATTTAACTATCCATCTGGCTATACCTTGTTTTGAAATTGGGTTTCCTGCATGAGGTTTTTGAAATGCAATAAAGAGTTGTTTAGTCTTTCTAATGTTCTTTGTTCTGTCAATGTAATACATCAATGCTCTTTTGACATGTAATGTATGTAGTGCCCTTTCAGCTACGGTATCTGGCTGTGGAAAGAACACTGGAAGTTCCACTGTTTGATTTAGATGGAACGGTGAAATAACCTTTGGCAAAAATTTAGGATTGGTCCTTAGGACGACTTTATTTTTGTGTAGTTGTATAAAAGGTTCCTGTATAGTAAACGCCTGAATCTCGCTTACTCTTCTCAGGGAAGTAATGGCGATGAGAAATGCCACCTTCCAGGTTAGGAACTGTATGTCGCAGGAGTGCATGGGTTCAAAAGGTGGACCCATAAGTCTAGTTAGGACAACATTTAGGTTCCATGAAGGAACAGGTGGTGTTCTTGGTGGTATAATTCTCCTAAGGCCCTCCATGAATGCTTTAATGACTGGTATTTTATATAGGGAAGTTGAATAGGTAGTCTGCAGGTATGCAGATATTGCTGCAAGGTGAATCTTAATGGAAGAGAAAGCTAGGTTAGATTTTTGTAAGTGAAGCAAGTAACCCACTACGTGTTCTGGAGTTGTGTGTAATGGTTGTATTTGATTAATATGGCAGTAGCAAACAAACCTCTTCCATTTACTTGCATAGCAGTGCCTGGTGGATGGCCTTCTTGCTTGTTTTATGACTTCCATACATTCTTGGGTAAGTTGTAAGTGCCCGAATTCTAGGATTTCAGGAGCCAGATTGCTAGATTCAGCGATGCTGGATCTAGGTGTCTGATCTTTTGGTTGTGCTGTGTCAACAGATCTGGCCTGTTGGGCAATTTGATGCAGGGTACCACTGATAGGTCTAGCAGCGTTGTGTACCAGGGTTGCCTTGCCCAAGTTGGTGCTATCAATATGAGTTTGAGTTTGCTTTGACTGAGTTTGTTTACCAGGTAAGGAAGGAGAGGGAGAGGAGGAAAAGCGTAAGCAAATATCCCTGACCAGTTCATCCATAGGGCATTGCCTTGGGATTGTTTGTGTGGGTACCTGGATGCGAAGTTTTGGCATTTTGCGTTCTCCCTTGTCGCAAACAAGTATATCTGAGGTGTTCCCCAGAGTTTGAAATAAGTGTTCAGAATTTGGGGGTGAATTTCCCATTCGTGGACCTGTTGGTGATCTCGAGAGAGATTGTCTGCGAGTTGATTTTGTATCCCTGGTATAAACTGTGCAATTAGGCGAATTTGGTTGTGAATTGCCCAATGCCAAATTTTTTGTGCTAGCAGGCTTAACTGCGTGGAGTGCGTCCCTCCCTGCTTGTTTAGATAATACATTGTTGTCATGTTGTCTGTTTTGACGAGAATGTATTTGTGAACTATTATTGGTTGGAAAGCTTTTAGTGCTTGAAAAACTGCTAGAAGTTCTAGGTGATTGATATGCAGTTTTGTTTGATGTACATTCCATTGTCCTTGTATGCTGTGTTGATCGAGGTGTGCTCCCCACCCTGTCATGGAAGCATCTGTTGTTATTACGTATTGTGGCACTGGGTCTTGGAAAGGCCGCCCCTTGTTTAAATTTATGTTGTTCCACCACAGAAGCGAGAGGTAAGTTTGGCGGTCTATTAACACCAGATCTAGAAGGTGACCCTGTGCTTGAGACCACTGTGATGCTAGGCACTGTTGTAAGGGCCTCATGTGCAGTCTTGCGTTTGGGACAATGGCTATGCATGATGACATCATGCCTAGGAGTTGTAATACCATCTTTGCTTGTATTTTTTGTGTTGGATACATGCGTTGTATGATGGTGTTGAAATTTTGAATTCTTTGTAGACTTGGAGTGGCTACTCCCTTTGATGTGTCTATTATGGCTCCCAGGTATTGTTGTACCTTGCGTGGCAGAATTTTGGATTTTGTGAAATTGACGGTGAACCCGAGTTTGAAGAGGGTTTGTATGATCTGATTTGTGTGATTTGAGCACTGTATGAACGAATGGGCCTTGATTAGCCAGTCGTCCAAATATGGGAACACATGTATTTGCTGCCTTCTTAAGTGTGCAGCGACTACCGCTAGACATTTGGTAAAGACTCTTGGTGCGGTTGTTAATCCGAAAGGCAGTACCTTGAATTGGTAATGTATTCCTTTGAATACAAACCTTAGGTATTTCCTGTGCGATGGGTGTATTGGTATATGGAAATAAGCATCCTTGAGGTCTAAAGTTGCCATGTAGTCGTGTAGTTTTAGCAATGGCAATACTTCTTGTAGTGTGACCATGTGGAAGTGGTCTGATTTGATGAAAGTGTTTACTACTCTGAGGTCTAGGATTGGTCTCAGCGTTTTGTCCTTCTTTGGTATCAGAAAGTACAGTGAGTAAACTCCTGTGTTTATTTGTGTGTTTGGCACTAATTCGATTGCATTCTTTTGCAATAGTGCCTGCACTTCTATCTCCAGGAGATTGGAATGGTGTGTTGTTAAATTTTGTGCTTTTGGTGGTATGTTTGGAGGGAATTGTAGAAATTCTATGCAATAACCATGTTGGATAATTGCTAGAACCCAAGTGTCTGTAGTGATTTCCTCCCATGCTTTGTAATAATGACCTATTCTTCCCCCCACTGGTGTTGTGTGGAGGGGGTGAGTGACATGTGAGTCATTGTTTAGTAGTAGGGGTTTTGGGGCTTTGAAATCTCCCTCTATTTCTAGGGAATTGCCCTCCTCTATATTGTCCCCGAAAACCTCCTCTATACTGTCCCTGGTAAGTGGACGGTGTTGCTTGTGAGGTGCTGGCTTGTGTGCTTTGACCCCGAAACCCCCCTCGAAAGGGCGTTTTACGGAATGTGCTGTAATTCCCTCTGCTCTGCGGGGAGTAGAGTGCGCCCATGGCTTTGGCAGTGTCCGTATCTTTTTTGAGTTTCTCAATCGCTGTGTCCACTTCTGGACCGAACAGTTCTTTTTCATTAAAAGGCATATTGAGAACTGCTTGTTGAATCTCTGGTTTAAATCCAGACGTTCGGAGCCATGCATGCCGTCTGATAGTTACAGATGTATTAATTGTCCGTGCAGCTGTATCTGCAGCGTCCATGGAGGAACGTATCTGGTTGTTGGAGATGGTCTGTCCCTCCTGAACCACTTGTTTCGCCCTATTTTGGAAGTCCTTGGGCAGATGTTCAATGAGATGTTGCATCTCGTCCCAGTGGGCTCTGTCATAGCGCGCAAGTAGTGCCTGGGAGTTCGCGATGCGCCACTGGTTTGCAGCTTGTGCTGCGACTCTTTTACCAGCTGCATCGAACTTGCGGCTTTCTTTATCTGGGGGTGGTGCATCTCCAGATGTGTGAGAGTTGGCCCTTTTCCTAGCTGCTCCTACAACAACAGAGTCTGGTGGCAGCTGTGTAGTGATGAAAGCCGGGTCCGTAGGAGGCGGCTTATACTTCTTTTCCACCCTTGGTGTGATTGCCCTACTTTTGACCGGCTCCTTAAATATGTCTTTTGCGTGCCGGAGCATACCAGGGAGCATAGGCAGGCTTTGGTAGGAGCTGTGGGTGGAGGAGAGTGTGTTGAACAAGAAATCATCCTCGACTTGTTCTGAGTGGAGGCTTACGTTATGAAATTGTGCTGCTCTAGCCACCACCTGAGAGTACGCGGTGCTGTCTTCTGGTGGAGATGGCTTTGTAGGGTAGGCCTCCGGGCTGTTATCTGACACTGGGGCGTCGTATAGGTCCCATGCGTCCTGATCTTGGTCACCCTGGCTCATGGTGGTGTGAGCTGGGGAGTGAGATGGAGTTTGTGCTGGTGAAACGTTAATCACGGGCGGAGGAGAGGGTGGTGGTGTAATTCTTTTAACCACTTTTGGTTGTGGTGCTTGTTCCGTCTGGAACTCCAACCTCCTCTTTCTCCTAATGGGGGGAAGGGTGCTTATTTTTCCTGTCCCCTGCTGAATGAAGATACGCTTTTGCGTATGGTCCACATCAGTTGCTTGTAGCTCTTCCTCAAACCTATGCTTTTGCATTTGGGAGGTCAGCGAGTGCTCTTCTGTATAAGAGCCTGAAGCTGGGTCGCTTGCAGTTTGTTTCGGCGTCGAAACTTTGTCTGCGTGTTTTTTCGGCTCCGAGGTGACTTTTTTCCTTTTCGGGGCCGAAACCTCTCGGCGTCGATCTGTTTCGGTGCCGCTGTCTCGGCGTCGAGCCGTGTCCACACCGGCATCTCGGTGTCGAGGCTTGTCTCCAGCACTTTCTCGGTCCCGAGAAGGCTGCGTGCCGGTGTCTCGACCGGAGTCGGACGATCTCGGCACTGTTTTGGCCTTTTTCGGTGCCGACGGTCGGTCACCGAATTTATGGGTGGAGCCATGGCCTGGTGGCAGTGGCGTCCCCTGGGCCTTGTAAATGTTTCTTTGTGTGGTTTTCGACGTCTTACTCACGGTTTGTGTGTCGTCGAATCCTTCGGAGTCTGAGTCTTGGATCGAGAAGGTACCTTCTTCTTCCTGTTCCTCGAACTCCCGTTGGGCTGTCGGTGCGGACGCCATTTGAAGTCTTCTGGCTCGACGGTCTCGGAGTGTTTTTCGGGACCGGAACGCACGACAGGCCTCGCAGGTGTCTTCGCTGTGCTCAGGTGACAGGCACAGGTTGCAGACCAAGTGTTGGTCTGTGTAGGGGTATTTATTGTGGCATTTGGGGCAGAAACGGAACGGGGTCCGTTCCATCGGCGTTCTTCAGCACGCGGTCGGGCCGACCAGGCCCCGACGGAGGATCGAAAAACTACCCCGAAGGGCACCGGAGCTCTTCGATCTTCGATGCGGTGTGGAATCTAAGTACGCCGATCCCGAACGCAACAATACCGACGAAAATCTTCCGAAATTAGCCAATTTTCCGTTCCGAAACTCGGAGCAACAGGAACACGTCCGAACCCGATGGCGGAAAAAAAACAATCGAAGATGGAGTCGACGCCCATGCGCAATGGAGACAAAAGGAGGAGTCACTCGGTCCCGTGACTCGAAAGACTTCTTCGAAGAAAAACAACTTGTAACACTCCGGCCCAACACCAGATGGCGAGCTATTGCAGAACATGCGTATCTACAGCGACAGATGCCATCGAACTGCAACCTTCCAGGTGAGGAACTGTATTTCGCAAGAGTGCATGGGTTCAAAAGGTGGACCCATGAGTCTTGTTAAGACAACATTTAAGTTCCATGAAGGAACAGGTGGTGTTCTTGGTGGTATAATTCTCCTAAGGCCCTCCGTGAATGCTTTAATGACTGGTATCTTATATAGGGAAGTTGAATAGGTAGTCTGCAGGTATGCAGATATTGCTGCAAGGTGTATTTTAATGGAAGAGAAAGCCAGGTTAGATTTTTGTAAGTGAAGCAAGTAACCCACTACAGGTTCTGGAGTTGTGTGTAATGGTTGTATTTGATTAATATGGCAGTAGCAAACAAACCTCTTCCATTTACTTGCATAGCAGTGCCTGGTGGATGGCCTTCTGGCTTGCTTTATGACTTCCATACATTCTTGGGTAAGTTGTAAGTGCCCGAATTCTAGGATTTCAGGAGCCAGATTGCTAGATTCAGCGATGCTGGATCTGGGTGTCTGATCTTTTGGTTGTGTTGTGTCAACAGATCTGGCCTGTTGGGCAATTTGATGTAGGGTACTACTGATAGGTCTAGCAGCGTTGTGTACCAGGGTTGCCTTGCCCAAGTTGGTGCTATTAATATGAGTTTGAGTTTGTTTTGACTGAGTTTGTTTACCAGGTAAGGAAGGAGAGGGAGAGGAGGAAAAGCGTAAGCAAATATCCCTGACCAGTTCATCCATAGGGCATTGCCTTGGGACTGTTTGTGTGGGTATCTGGATGTGAAGTTTTGGCACTTTGCGTTCTCCTTCGTCGCAAACAAGTCTATTTGAGGTGTTCCCCAGAGTTTGAAATAGGTGTTCAGAATTTGGGGGTGAATTTCCCATTCGTGGACCTGTTGGTGATCTCGAGAGAGATTGTCTGCGACTTGATTTTGGATCCCTGGTATAAATTGTGCTATTAGGCGAATTTGGTTGTGAATTGCCCAACGCCAAATTTTTTGTGCTAGCAGGCTTAACTGCGTGGAGTGCGTCCCCCCTTGCTTGTTTAGATAATACATTGTTGTCATGTTGTCTGTCTTGACGAGAATGTATTTGTGAACTATTATTGGTTGGAAAGCTTTTAGTGCTTGAAAAACTGCTAGAAGTTCTAGGTGATTTATATGCAGTTTTGTTTGATGTACGTTCCATTGTCCTTGTATGCTGTGTTGATCGAGGTGTGCTCCCCACCCTGTCATGGAAGCATCTGTTATTACGTATTGTGGCACTGGGTCTTGGAAAGGCCGCCCTTTGTTTAAATTTATGTTGTTCCACCACAGAAGCGAGAGGTAAGTTTGGCGGTCTATTAACACCAGATCTAGAAGATGACCCTGTGCTTGAGACCACTGTGATGCTAGGCACTGTTGTAAGGGCCTCATGTGCAGTCTTGCGTTTGGGACAATGGCTATGCATGAAGACATCATGCCTAGGAGTTGTAATATCATCTTTGCTTGTATCTTTTGTGTTGGATACATGCGTTGTATGATGGTGTTGAAATTTTGAATTCTTTGGGGACTTGGAGTGGCTACTCCTTTTGTTGTGTCTATTATGGCTCCTAGGTATTGTTGTACCTTGCACAGCAGAATGTTGGATTTCGTGAAGTTGACGGTGAACCCTAGTTTGAAGAGGGTTTGTATGATCTGATTTGTGTGATTTGAGCACTCTATTAACGAATGGGCCTTGATTAGCCAGTCGTCTAGATATGGGAACACATGTATTTGCTGCCTTCTGATGTGTGCAGCGACTACCGCTAGACATTTGGTATAGACTCTTGGTGCGGTTGTTAATCCGAAAGGCAGTACCTTGAATTGGTAATGTATTCCTTTGAATACAAACCTTAGGTATTTCCTGTGCGATGGGTGTATTGGTATATGGAAATACGCGTCCTTGAGGTCTAAAGTTGTCATGTAGTCGTGTAGTTTTAGCAATGGTAATACTTCTTGTAGTGTGACCATGTGAAAGTGGTCTGATTTGATGAATGTGTTCACTATTCTGAGGTCTAGGATTGGTCTCAGCGTTTTGTCCTTCTTTGGTATCAGAAAGTACAGTGAGTAAACTCCTGTGTTTATTTGTGTGTTTGGCACTAATTCGATTGCATTCTTTTGCAATAGTGCCTGCACTTCTATCTCCAGGAGATTGGAATGATGTTTTGTCAAATGTTTTGCTTTTGGTGGTATGTTTGGAGGGAATTGTAGAAATTCTATGCAATAACCATGTTGGATAATTGCTAGAACCCAAGTGTCTGTAGTGATTTCCTCCCATGCTTTGTAATAATGACTTATTCTTCCCCCCACTGGTGTTGTGTGGAGGGGGTGAGTGACATGTGAGTCACTGCTTAGTAGTAGGGGTTTTGGGGCTTTGAAATTTTCCTCTATTCCTAGGGAATTGCCCTCCTCTATATTGTCCCCGAAAACCTCCTCTGTACTGTCCCTGGTAACTGGACGGTGTTGCCTGTGAGGTGCTGGCTTGTGTGCTCTGACCCCGAAACCCCCCTCTAAAGGGTGTTTTACGGAATGTGCTGTAATTCCCTCTGCTCTGCAGGGAGTAGAGTGCGCCCATGGCTTTAGCAGTGTCCGTGTCTTTTTTGAGTTTCTCAATCGCTGTGTCCACTTCTGGACCGAACAGTTCTTTTTCGTTAAAAGGCATATTGAGAACTGCTTGCTGAATCTCTGGTTTAAATCCAGACGTTCGGAGCCATGCATGCCTTCTGATAGTTACAGATGTATTAATTGTCCGTGCAGCTGTATCTGCAGCGTCCATGGAGGAGCGGATTTGGTTGTTGGAAATGGTCTGTCCCTCCTCAACCACTTGTTTTGCCCTATTTTGTAGGTCCTTGGGCAGATGGTCAATGAGATGTTGCATCTCATCCCAATGGGCTCTGTCATAGCGCGCAAGTAGTGCCTGGGAGTTAGCGATGCGCCACTGGTTTGCAGCTTGTGCTGCGACTCTTACCAGCTGCATCGAACTTGCGGCTTTCTTTATCTGGGGGTGGTGCATCTCCAGATGTGTGGGAGTTGGCCCTTTTCCTAGCTGCTCCTACAACGACAGAGTCTGGTGGCAGCTGTGTAGTGATGAAAGCCGGGTCTGTAGGAGGCGCCTTATACTTTTTTTCCACTCTTGGTGTGATTGCCCTACTTTTGACCGGCTCCTTAAAGATTTCTTTTGCGTGCCGGAGCATACCAGGGAGCATAGGCAGGCTTTGGTAGGAGCTGTGGGTGGAGGAGAGTGTGTTGAATAAAAAGTCATCCTCGACCTGTTCTGAGTGGAGGCTTACATTGTGAAATTGTGCTGCTCTAGCCACCACTTGAGAATACGCAGTGCTGTCCTCTGGTGGAGATGGCTTCGTAGGGTATGCCTCCGGACTGTTATCTGACACTGGGGCGTCGTATAAGTCCCATGCGTCTTGGTCACCCTGGCTCATGGTGGTGTGAGCTGGGGAATGTGATGGAGTTTGTGCTGGTGAGACGTTAATCACAGGTGGAGGAGAGGGTGGTGGGGTAACTTTTTTCACCACTTTTGTTTGTGGTGTTTGTTCAGTTTGGAACTCCAATCTTCTCTTTCTTCTAATAGGGGGAAGGGTGCTTATTTTTCCTGTCCCCTGCTGTATGAAAATACGCTTTTGCGTATGGTCTACATCAGTTGAGTGTAGCTCTTCCTCAAACCTATGCTTTTGCATTTGGGAGGTTAGCGAGTGCTCTTCTGTATAAGAGCCTGAAACTGGGTCGGTTGCAGTTTGTTTTGGCACCGAAACCCTGTCTGCATCTTTTTTCGGCTCCGAGGTGACTTTTTTCTTTTTCGGGGCCGAAACCTCTCGGCGTCGATCTTCTTCGGTGCCGCTGTCTCGGCGTCGAGCCGTGTCTACACCGGTATCTCGGTGTCGATGCTTGTCTCCAGCACTTACTCGGTCCCGAGAAGGCTGCGTGCCGGTGTCTCGACCGGAGTCTGACGATCTCGGCACTGTTTGGGCCTTTTTCGGTGCCGACGGTCGGTCACCGAATTTATGGGTCGAGCCATGGCCTGGTGGCAGTGGCGTCCCCTGGGCCTTGTAAATATTCTTCTGAGTGGTTTTCGACGTCTTACTCACGGTTTGTGTATCGTCGAATCCTTCGGAGTCCGATTCTTGGATCGAAAAGGTTCCCTCCTCTTCCTGTTCCTCGAACTCCCGGTGGGCTGTCGGCGCGGACGCCATCTGAAGTCTTCTGGCTCGACGGTCTCGGAGTGTTTTTCGGGACCGGAACGCACGACAGGCCTCGCAGGTGTCTTCACTGTGCTCAGGTGACAGGCACAGGTTGCAGACCAAGTGTTGGTCTGTATAGGGGTATTTATTGTGGCATTTGGGACAGAAACGGAACGGGGTCCGTTCCATCGGCGTTCTTCTGCACGCGGTCGGGCCGACCAGGCCCCGACGGGGGATCGAAAAAATTACCCCAAAGGGCACCGGAGCTCTTCGATCTTAGACGCGGTGTTGAATCTAACTACGCCGATCCCGAACGCAACAATACCGATGAAAATCTTCCGAAATTAGCTATCTTTCCGTTCCGAAACTCGGAGCGACAGGAACACGTCCGAACCCGATGGCGGAAAAAAAACAATCGAAGATGGAGTCGACGCCCATGCGCAATGGAGACAAAAGGAGGAGTCACTCAGTCCCGTGACTCGAAAGACTTCTTCGAAGAAAAACAACTTGTAACACTCCGGCCCAACACCAGATGGCGAGCTATGCAAAACATGCGTATCTACAGCGACAGATGCCATCGAACATATATTTTCTTAGTTTATTTTAAGAACCACAGGTTCAAATTTTACATGTAATACTTCAAATGAAAGGTATTGCAGGTAGGTACTTTAGGAACTTTGAATAATCAAAATAGCATACACAGTTCTCAAATAAATCATTCATTTGTTAGTTCTTGCAGGTAAGTAAACCACCTACAGGGTTCAAGTTTGGGTCCAAAGTAGCCCACCGTTGGGGGTTCAGAGCAACCGCAAAGTTACCACACCAGCAGCTCAGGGCCGGTCACGTGCAGAGGTCAAAGTGGTGCCCAAAACGCATAGGCTTCAATGGAGAAGGGGGTGCCCTAGTTCTAGTCTGCCAGCAGGTAAGTACCCGTGTCTTCGGAGGGCAGACCAGGGGGGTTTTGTAGGGCACCGGGGGGGGGACACAAGTCAGCACAGAAAGAACACCCTCAGCGGCACGGGGCGGCCGGGTGCAGTGTGCAACCAAACATCGGGTTTGTAGTTGAAATCAATGGGAGACCAAGGGGTCTCTTCAGCGATGCAGGCAGGCAAGGAGGGGGGGCTCCTCGGGGTAGCCACCACCTGGGCAAGGGAGAGACCACCTGGGGGTCACTCCTGCACTGGAGTTCCGATCTTTCAGGTCCTGGGGGCTGCGGGTGCAGTCTTTACCAGGCGTCAGGATCTGGGAAGCAGGCAGTAGCGGTCGGGGGGAGCCTCGGGATTCCCTCTGCAGGCGTCGCTGTGGGGCCTCGGGGGGGGCGCAACTCTGGATACTCACGGTCTCGCAATCGCCAGGGAGTCCTCCCTGAAGTGTTGTTTCTCCACAAGTCGAGCCAGGGGCGTCGGGTGCAGAGTAGCAAGTCTCACGCTTCCGGCGGGAAACGCAAGTCGTTTTAAAGTTGCTCCTTTGAAACAAAGTTGCAGTCTTGGATGAACAGGGCCGCTGTCTTCAGGAGTTTCTTGGTCCTTCTAGAGCAGGGCAGTCCTCTGAGGATTCAGAGGTCGCTGGGGAGAGCGTCGCTGGAGCAGTGTCTTTAGAAGGGTGGAGACAGGCCGGTAGAGCTGGGGCCAAAGCAGTTGGTGTCTCCGTCTTCTCTGCAGGGTTTTTCAGCTTAGCAGTCCTCTTCTTCTTAGGTTGCAGGAATCTGAGTTCCTAGGTTCTGGGGAGCCACTAAATACAGAATTTAGGGGTGTGTTTAGGTCTGGGAGGGCAGTAGCCAATGGCTACTAGCCCTGAGGGTGGCTACACCCTCTTTGTTCCTCCTCCTACTAAGGGGAGGGGGTCACATTCCTATCCCTATTGGGGGAATACTCCATCTGCAAGATGGAGGATTTCTAAAAGTCAGAGTCACCTCAGCTCAGGTTGCCTTAGGGGCTGTCCTGACTGGCCAGTGACGACTCCTTGTTTTTCTCATTATCTCCTCCGGCCTTGCTGCTAAAAGTGGGGCCGTGGCCGGAGGGGGCGGGCAACTCCACTAGCTGGAATGCCCTGGGGTGCTGTAACAAAGGGGGTGAGCCTTTGAGGCTCACCGCCAGGTGTTACAGTTCCTGCAAGGGGGAGGTGATAAGCATCTCCACCCAGTACAGGCTTTGTTACTAGCCACAGAGTGACAAAGGCACTCTCCCCATGTGGCCAGCAACATGTCTCGAGTGTGGCAGGCTGCTAAAACCAGTCAGCCGACACGGGTGGTTGGTTAAGGTTTCAGGGGGCACCTCTAAGGTGCCCTCTGGGGTGTATGTTACAATAAAATGTACACTGGCATTAGTGTGCATTTATTGTGCTGAGAAGTTAGATACCAAACTTCCCAGTTTTCAATGTAGCCATTATGGTGCTGTGGAGTTCGTGTATGACAGACTCCCAGACCATATACTCTTATGGCTACCCTGCACTTACAATGTCTAAGGTTTTGCTCATGCACTGGTGCCCTCACCTATGGTATAGTGCACCCTGCCTTAGGGCTGTAAGGCCTGCTAGAGGGGTGACTTATCTATACTGCATAGGCAGTGTGAGGTTGGCATGGCACCCTGAGGGGAGTGCCATGTCGACTTACTCGTTTTGTTCTCACCAGCACACACAAGCTGACAAGCAGTGTGTCTGTACTGAGTGAGGGGTCCCCAGGGTGGCATAGGATATGCAGCAGCCCTTAGAGACCTTCCCTGGCATCAGGGCCCTTGGTACCAGGAGTACCAGTTACAAGGGACTTACCTGGATGCCAGGGTGTGCCAATTGTGGAAACAAAAGTACAGGTTAGGGAAAGAACACTGGTGCTGGGGCCTGGTTAGCAGGCCTCAGCACACTTTCAAATCAAAACTTAGCATCAGCAAAGGCAAAAAAGTCAGGGGGTAACCATGCCAAGGAGGCATTTCCTTACAACTGTTTTATTGTATTTATTGAATCTACAGCCTTGTAACAGTCTGGTCTGCAGATTCACTAGCCATCCTGCTGGAGGAGGTAATAACGGCGTTCTCCGGAACTGCCATTGTTCTAGTCTCAGAGTAGGCCAGAGGTCTTCAATCTGGGGGTCGCGACCCCCAGGGGGGCCGTGGAGTCCTGGAAAGGGGGTCGTGCTTTCCCCCAGCGATATTCAAAATGCCTCAGCTGAACTTTAATTTGAGTCTCCTGTGTTGTGAATCTCGCACAGACAGCTAAGGAGGCCTTCCCAGGGCATCTGCTTCCTGAATGAAATGCAAATGTGCTCTAGAGCTCATCTGCAAATGTAAAAGGTGCTTTGGAGCAGCTTTAAATGATCAAATCACTCAAAGCTTTGTGAGGACAAATATTTATTCTTTTTGAAGGGTAATTGTAGGAAGTACAGGTTAGGGAAAGAACACTGGTGCTGGGGCCTGGTTAGCAGGCCTCAGCACACTTTCAATTCAAAACATAGCATCAGCAAAGGCAAAAAGTCAGGGGGTAACCATGCCAAGGAGGCATTTCCTTACAGTAATGCAAAGAGTTAACAACTGTGCTGTGAAGTGTATGATTGTAATTGTATTTCCTCAGGGTGTTACTTCACCTGGAGGTGTTGAAGGGATAGCTATTAAAAAAAAGGTATTGCATATGCTCTGATATTACTTAAATCTACATTTTGGAACCACAGTTTTATATTAAACCTTTTTGTCGTGGCCTATCTTATACTGCGTGTAATGCAAGTATAAAATAATTCCTTACATATTCACAGTGCTTTCTGTCACAGGCTGTGACCTCTTGGCACTAAAAATACACAAGTCACTATTCTCAACTGCACTAACCAAGATTTAGTTCTGTCACTCTGGTTACACACAGACCTCTGCAGTGCATTAACTAACAGAGGTTTCAAATGCACTACAGTGCATTTCCTAATGAGTAACAACTTTCTTTTATTTATTTTTAATTTAAGCTGGCTGTTATTCTATATGTAACTACCTGACGGTGAAAGACAAAAAAAAACGTAGAGAATATTTGGGGTTTATTTATGAGAGACTTGCGCTGCTGGAGCATCACTTTTTTTGACGCTCCAGCGGCACAAGCCTCTCAATCATACCTATGAGGTGACGCACAGCCACCCTGCGTGGCTTTGAATGGCCTTGTATATATGGAGTAAGGCAAAGCAGCGCAAGCCACTGCATTGCCTTACTTTGCGTCAAGGAGAGGTTCCATGGGCGTTGGGGTGGGTGTACCCATGCAACACCCATGGATTTTGATGCTGCCTCAGATTTACAAAATCACGTAAACTGGAGCAGTGACAAAACCTTACGCCTCCCCAGAGCAGGCATAATGAGGAGAAATGTTTTAATTTCTCCTTGTTTTTCCTCTTTCCATGTGTGTTGCTATCTGCCGCACATATAGAAAGAGGTACAATGCCTCTCTAGATTGTTTTTGTGCCGGAAGGTGCCCCTTCCTGCACAAATACAATCCTGCCTATGTTGGCACTAGGTACCAATTGTGCACCAGCGCAGGGGGAAAGGACAGAAATGCACTTTATTTCATAAATACAGTCCATTCCTACCCTTTTATATTGGCATGTGGCAGTGTAGCAAGAAGACTTGTGGCACTGCCCCACGCCAGTTCCTCATAAATGATGACCTTTGTTTTTAGTCACACCCTTGACCACGCCCCCACATTCACTGACCATTCACTGACCTTTGGTTTGCTAAACACTGTTTAATATTATTTCCTCACAGTAAAAATGATTTGCTGTGGGAAATGGGGATGTTTATTATTGTTTTTGATGAGGCGTACCAGGTTCTAGAATTTATCAGAAGGGGGTCTTTACACCTAAATTTGTTTAAGAGGGGGTCCTGGCGTCAAAACGTTTGAAGACCTCTGGAGTAGGCTCTTATCTCCAGGGGGGCAAAAACAGATATGTGGTGGATACCAGTCACCCAGCACACTAGAAAACTAGTAGGCTTTAGTTATCACCTCCAAGGTGCCCTCTGGGTAGATGTCATAATAAATGCAAGACTGACATCAGTCTGGATTTATTTAAGACAAGGTGTTTGATACCAAACACCATAGGTTTCAGTGAAGCCATTAGGTAGCTGGGTAACTAGTGTTGACCAGTGCCCTGTACATACCTTAAGATGGCTTTCCTGTTCACCTTCAATGTTTGCGTAATTGAACTAGACATCATAGGGGCTTAACTGCTCATGCAGATGTGTCCTCACTTCAAATATAATGCACCATGCCTTAGGGGTCTAAAGACTGCTGTAGGGGTGACTTACGTATATTAGATACAGTGACAGGGGCATAGCACACAACATGTGCCATTGTGTTTTTGCTTATGGCTTGTACCATGACTGTCTGCGATGGCAGGCTGTGTGCAGGTTTTAGGGTGGGGTACCTTAGGGTGGCACAATACATGCTTCAGCCGCTAGGGACCCTCTAGTACCCAGGAACCCAGTGCACCTTCAGTTGAAAAACCTTAGTACCAGTGGCCAAAAAGTGTGTGTGTTTTTGTGTGTGGGTGTGGGTGGGGGGGGGTGTGGGGCATGTCGAAAAAGGGACACTTTCCTACAATGTGCAACTAAAAATCTAGCACATTACTCAATGCAGAACACCTTGTGTGCGTCACCCCACAAGCAGCATGGGAATGCATGAAGCAAAAACAATGAGCACGGTTCATTCCGAAACTAAAGCATTCCTCTCCCCTAAAATCAAATTGAATACAGCTTCATTACACAATAACGCACATCCATCCACCAACCATATTTAAAAGAGCATGCCTGTCTTTCACTAGTATATTGGCTTTGCTAAACACTGAGTTAGCACTGCCACTGTGCCCATACACAAAAGAACAAGCATCCTAAGGACCTAGTGTGCCATGATAATACATTGCCTTACATATTTATTTTATGGCAACAGAAAGGCCCAGTAATATATTTCAAAACTAAATGGGCCTTGTAGGAAGTTGGCTCTGTATGTACTATATCAAAGTAAGAAATAGCATGCACAGAGTCCAAGGGTTCCCCTTAGATGTAAGATAGTGGCAAAAAGAGATCATTCTAATGCTCTATTTTGTGGTTGTGTGGTCGAGCAGTAGACATATCAGAGGGTAGTGTTAAGCATTTGTTGTACACACACAGGCAATAAATGAGGAACACACACTGAGAGACAAATCCAGCCAATAGGTTTTGTTATAGAAAAATATATTTTCTTCGTTTATTTTAAGAACCACAGGTTCAAGATTTACATACAATACTTTAAATGAAAGATATTTCACTTAGGAACTTTGAATTAGCAAAATAGCATATACAGTTTTCACACAAATGGCAAATAGCTATTTTGAAACTAGACAGTGCAATTTTAAACAGTTCCTGGGGGAGGTAAGTGTTTGTTAGATGTGCAGGTAAGTAAACCACCTACAGGGTTCAAAGTTGGGTCCAAGGTAGCCCTCCGTTGGGGGTTCAGGGTAACCCCAAAGTTACCACACCAGCAGCTCAGGGCCGGTCAGGTGCAGAGGTCAAAGTGGTGCCCAAAACGCATAGGCTTCAATGGAGAAGGGGGTGCCCCGGTTCCAGTCTGCCAGCAGGTAAGAACCCGCGTCTTCGGAGGGCAGACCAGGGGGGTTTTGTAGGGCACCGGGGGGGACACAAGTCAGCACAAAAAGTACAACCTCAGCGGCACGGGGGCGGCTGGGTGCAGTGCACACAGGCGTCTGGTTCGCAATAGAATTCAATGGGAGACCAAGGGGTCTCTTCAGCGATGCAGGCAGGCAAGGGGGGGGGGGGCTCCTCGGGGTAGCCACCACCTGGGCAAGGGAGAGGGCCACCTGGGGGTTGCTCCTGCACTGGAGGTCGGATCCTTCAGGTCCTGGGGGCTGCGGGTGCAGTGTCTTTACCAGGAGTCAGGTCTTTGAAGTAGGCAGTCGCAGTCAGGGGGCGCCTCGGGATTCCCTCTGCAGGCGTCGCGGTGGGGGCTCAGGGGGGTCAACTCTGGCTACTCACGGTCTCGTAGTCGCCAGGTAGTCCACCCTGTGGTGTTTGTTCTCCACAAGTCGAGCCGGGGGCGTCGGGTGCAGAGTGCAAAGTCTCACGCTTCCGGCGGGAAAAGTGTGTTGTTTCAAAATTGCTTCTTTGTGGAGCAGAGACGCTGTCCTCGGGAGTTCTCGGTCCTTCTAGATGCAGGGTAGTCCTCGGAGGTCACTGGACCCTGTGGAACGCGTCGCTGGAGCAGTGTCTTTAGAAGTGGGGAGACAGGCCGGTAGAGCTGGGGGCCAAAGCAGTTGGTGTCTCCGTCTTCTCTGCAGGTTTTCAGCTCAGCAGTCCTTCTTAGGTTGCAGGAATCTATCTTGCTGTGTTCTGGGAGCCCCTAAATACTCGATTTAGGGGTGTGTTTAGGTCTGGGGGGGTTAGTAGCCAATGGCTACTAGCCCTGAGGGTGGCTACACCCTCTTTGTGCCTCCTCCCTGAGGGGAGGGGGGCACATCCCTATCCCTATTGGGGAAATCCTCCATCTACAAAATGGAGGATTTCTAAAAGTCAGTGTCACCTCAACTCAGGACACCTTAGGGGCTGTCCTGACTGGCCAGTGACTCCTCCTTGTTTTTCACATTATCTCCTCCGGCCTTTCCACCAAAAGTGGGGCCGTGGCCGGTGGGGGCGGGCAACTCCACTAGCTGGAGTGCCCTGGGGTGCTGTAACAAAGGGGGTGAGCCTTTGAGGCTCACCGCCAGGTGTTACAGTTCCTGCAGGGGGAGGTGAGAAGCACCTCCACCCAGTACAGGCTTTGTTACTAGCCACAGAGTGACAAAGATACTCTCCCCATGTGGCCAGCAACATGTCTGGTGTGTGGCAGGCTGCTAAAACTAGTCAGCCTACACTGGTAGTCTGTTAAGGTTTCAGGGGGCACCTCTAAGGTGCCCTCTGGGGTGTATGTTACAATAAAATGTACACTGGCATCAGTGTGCATTTATTGTGCTGAGAAGTTTGATACCAAACTTCACAGTTTTCAGTGTAGCCATTATGGTGCTGTGGAGTTTGTGCATGACAGACTCCCAGACCATATACTCTTATGGCTACCCTGCACTTACAATGTCTAAGGTTTTGCTTAGACACTGTAGGGGCATAGTGCTCATGCACTTATGCCCTCACCTATGGTATAGTGAACCCTGCCTTAGGGCTGTAAGGCCTGCTAGAGGGGTGACTTATCTATACCTATAGGCAGTGTGAGGTTGGCATGGCACCCTGAGGGGAGTGCCATGTCGAATTAGTCATTTTATCCCCAGTAGCACACACAAGCTGGCAAGCAGTGTGTCTGTGCCGAGTGAGGGGTCCCCAGGGTGGCAAAAGACATGCTGCAGCCCTTAGAAACCTTCCCTGGCATCAGGGCCCTTGGTACCAGGGGTACCAGTTACAAGGGACTTACCTGGACGCCAGGGTGTGTCAATTGTGGAAACAAAAGTACAGGTTAGGGAAAGAACACTGGTGCACACTTTCAAATCATAACTTGGCATCAGCAAAGGCAACAAGTCAGGGGGTAACCATGCCAAGGAGTCATTTCCTTACAGGCCTCTTTGAAGTACCATGCTGCCACTAGATTAAGACACTAAAATAATTTAGAAGTGATATCAGAACAAATAACCAGCAAATGCACTGCCTTATTACAAACTGAATTCCTCTGACAATAAAACTGACATGTTGATGTCCTTTTTTCCTGTGCTTTAAAACCAAGCAGCCACTTACCATTATTCCTGTCCCTGAGGTGGTCCACATCCCGCACAGTATTAATGGACAGATTGTTGATGACACTGCCAGGAGTGACAAAGGGGTCAGTTTCAGGGTCAATGTTCGGATAACCTTTCCAAGGCTCACCAGGGCGAAACTCTGAAATAAAATATATATAATTCTTTACTAAGTCTAAAATTAAATCAGTGTAGGCAAACGAGAAAAAATATATATACTCAAGCAGTAACAACAACATTCTAGTGCAGCATGTGCTTGGAAGGAAGCAGATAACTAGGATTATTAATCATGCAAAAAACAGAACTATGATCTCATTGATCATGCCAAAACAATGAGGCGTTAGCAGTGGAGCTGCATACACTGCCATGATGTAGGCAGGCAAGTTTCTCCTGTTAGGAAGATGTACACACTTCAAACCTGCATACTATGAATTTGTGAACAGTGCAAACACAGGGACAGTGCATGCATTTTAAAATACTCGTAGGAGGAATATACGTTCTTGAGCAGATCGTTCATTATTGGTACAATATAATATTTAAGTATTTGTAACTGAGCAATATGTTAGAAGTTTAGAAAGTGAACTGTGGTACCTGGTGGCCAGTTAACATTGCTGGAGCCATTAGGCGATTTGGCACTGGACCAGCCGTCCCCAACCGATCCGGGGGGGCTGGCTGGAGAATTACTGCTATTCAGGAAGTCATAGTGACTGTAAGGAGGATCTTCAAGGCGAAAATTATTTGAAATAGCACCTTGAGGAAAAAAAGAGAAGTGTTAGCATAAAACAGTTCTTGCTGATGTACGATCTCTTACAGAAGGTCAACATGCATCGATTACTTGCACCAAGAGTATCAGCGTGAAAATAGGTAGAATCTTGCAACCATAAACCAAATAGGCATCTGCCATTTTAAGGCCTGTGAAAAGGCAACAGCGATGCACTGTAAACAAGGAATGTACTATTGAGAAAAAAATATACATCTACAGCAGGAGAATGTTTAAAACAAAAGTCTGACTATATTGTTTATTTGGCCTGCATGTGTTCTAAACAAAGATAAGCAAGGCCAGCTGAACCTTCCACCCTACATACCGTTAACAAGAAAGATCTGAGGCAAGGTGTACAAATTCAACTTCAGGGTCAGGAGAACTAAATGGTAGGCTTAGTGTGTTGGTCTAAGGAATCCTCATTACTTTTTTTAATGGAATTAAACTCCTGGCCTAGTTGCTGCGTGCATATAAATGTGTATTTGTATAATCGCACCCTAGCCAAGGTATAGCATAGCTAAGCACTGTGTAAGTGAGGTGCCCTCTGTATTAGATCCAAGTAGGTACTATGCTTATTTTATGACAACCTAACAGGGTCAGGGCTGTAGGTCTACAGAGTGTGGAGCCACACTGTCACCCTTCCGTTGCCACATTCTTTTTCTCATGCTGTGTAAGGCTATCACATGACGGCATATAAGAAAGCTCTGATACTATATCCACATCATAACGCATGTCATCTGTCATTTATGCCAATTGTAAGGAAATGCCTCTTTTAGTATTGTCACTCTATGGTTCCCGACTGTTGCTGCTGGTTTTCTCAATCAGAGCACACTGAGGCCTACTAAACAGTCTCTAGTCTCTGAACATCTTGGGGGTGGGGGCTTCCAGGCACGTCTCTTACTGGTAAGACACATTTCCTCTTCCTGGATAAAGTCTTGGAACTGCTTGAAGAGATCATCCCTGTACATGGATGGATAATGGTAAATCTGTCTCTCACCAATGAAAGTTGTGCCAGTCATAGCCACTGGAGCCAGTAATGGAAGGTGGTCTTGGCGGATGCCGGTTTTGATATCGAAAGAGGCAGGAGTGTTGACAGAGCTTCAGCTTGGAAGGATGTTTCAGTACCAATAGGCTTAGGACTAAGGTCGATGAGGGTCAGAGCTCTTGGCTAAATCTAGTCTGCTCCAGTGCCATGCCTTGGTGCCAACCAGAGCCTGAATGCGGCAGACAACTGGCAGTGTCTTGTGCGCAGGGCCTGATGCACAACCCACCCTGAGGGCAGTGATTTGCCTCAACGTGCAGCTTTGTGGAAAGCTTATGTGCTTCAGCTTCACACACACACACACACACACACACGACTCCCAGGGCAGACTGTGTAAGGGCAGGTGTTGACCGATGCGGTCCCCTTCTTCAGGTTCAGGAGTCGTAATTGATGACCTCTGGGCTAGACAGCTGCGACACCGGATGACTTGCCTTCCTCTCGTTTGGGCGAGAGGGTGTCAAATTGCTAAAGATGTCTGCCGTGTCTCCCGTCAACCTCTGCATCCTGATGTTCACCCAGTGTCCATCTCTTCAGAGTCTTCTTGCACTTAAAGGCCAAGCAGAATGCGCATGTAATGCAGTTGTCATGGCCTGGGAAGACATTAAATACCTAGTGAAGATTGGACCACGAGCACTTGATAAGGCACTAAGGACATTTCCTGAAGGTGTCTAATTCTATCAACTTCTACACCTCTGAATTCTCCAGAGTCTAGGATGGAGAAGCCTCTAGAGTTAGGGCCCTGGTCTTCAGTAACGGTCTCCGAAGTACATTGAGGGACCAGGAAAGGAACAGCCATCAGTTAAAAAGGTGGTCTTGGCTACCAGAGTGGAAGATGTGGCTAGGTCAGCCTGAAGCAGCAAACGTTGAAGACATTTGAGTCCAGGAGTGTAGGAAGTTGGCTCTGTATGTGCTATTTCAAAGTAAGGAATAGCATGCACAGAGTCCAAGGGTTCCCCTTAGAGGTAAAATAGTGGTAAAAAGAGATAATACTAATGCTCTATTTTGTGGTAGTGTGGTCGAGCAGTAGGCTTATCCAAGGAGTAGTGTTAAGCATTTATTGTACATACACAGACAATAAATGAGGTACACACACTCAGAGACAAATCCAGCCAATAGGTTTGGTTATAGAAAAATATCTTTTCTTAGTTTATTTTAAGAACCACAGGTTCAAATTTTACATGTAATATCTCATTTGAAAGGTATTGCAGGTAAGTACTCTAGGAACTTTGAACCATTACTTTAGCATGTATACTTTTTACATAAAACACAATAAGCTGTTTTAAAAGTGGACAGTGCAATTTTCACAGTTCCTGGGGGAGGTAAGTTTTTGTTAGTTTTGTCAGGTAAGTAAATCACTTACAAGTCTCAGGTTTGGGTCCAAGGTAGCCCACCGTTGGGGGTTCAGAGCAACCCCAAAGTTATCACACCAGCAGCTCATGGCCGGTCAGGTGCAAAGGTCAAAGAGGTGCCCAAAACACATAGGCTTCAATGGAGAGAAGGGGGTGCCCCGGTTCCAGTCTGCCAGCAGGTAAGTACCCGCGTCTTCGGAGGGCAGACCAGGGGGGTTTTGTAGGGCACCGGGGGGGACACAAATTAGCACAAAAAGTACACCCTCAGCAGCGCGGGGGCGGCCGGGTGCAGTGTGCAAACACGCGTCGGGTTTTCAATGGAAGTCAATGAGAGATCAAGGGATCTCTTCAGCGTCGCAGGCAGGCAAGGGGGGGGCTCCTCGGGGTAGCCACCACCTGGGAGAGGGCCTCCTGGGGGTGACTTCTGCGCAGAAGTTCCGTTTCTTTAGGGGCTGCGGGTGCAGGGTCTTTCCCAGCCGTCGGGAAATGGAGTTCAGACAGTCGCGGTCAGGGGGAGCCTGGGGATTCCCTCTGCAGGCGTCGCTGTGGGGGCTCAGGGGGGACAACTTTGGTTACTCACAGTCGTAGAGTCGCCGGAGGGTCCTCCCTGAGTTGGTTGTTCTCCACCAGTCGAGTCGGGGTAGGCGGGTGCAGTGTTGCAAGTCTCACGCTTCTTGCAGGGAGTTGCAGGGGTCTTTAAATCTGCTCCTTGTAACAAAGTTGCAGTTCTTTTGGAGCAGTGCCGCTGTCCTCGGGAGTTTGTCTTTTTCGAAGAAGGGCAGTCCTCAGAGGATTCAGAGGTCGCGGGTCCCTTGGAAAGCGTCGCTGGAGCAGGTTTCTTTGGAAGGCAGGAGACAGGCCGGTAAGTCTGGGGCCAAGGCAGTTGGTGTCTTCTGTTCTTCCTCTGCAGGGGTTTGTCAGTTCAGCAGTCCTTCTTGTTAGTTGCAGGAATCTAAATTCTAGGTTCAGGGAAAGCCCTTAAATACTAAATTTAAGGGCGTGTTTAGGTCTGGGGGGTTGGTAGCCAATGGCTACTAGCCCTGAGGGTGAGTACACGGGGAGGGGGTCACATCCCTAATCCTATTGGGGGAATCCTCCATCTGCAAGATGGAGGATTTCTAAAAGTTAGAGTCACTTCAGCTCAGGACACCTTAGGGGCTGTCCTGACTGGCCAGTGACTCCTCCTTGTTGTTTTCTTTGTTTCCTCCAGCCTTGCCGCCAAAAGTGGGGGCCGTGGCCGGAGGGGGCGGGCAACTCCACTAAGCTAGAGTGTCCTGCGGTGCTGTGACAAAGGGGTGAGCCTTTGAGGCTCACCGCCAGGTGTTACAGCTCCTGCCTGGGGGAGGTGTTAACATCTCCACCCAGTGCAGGCTTTGTTACTGGCCTCAGAGTGACAAAGGCACTCTCCCCATGGGGCCAGCAACATGTCTCTAGTGTGGCAGGCTGCTGGAACCAGTCAGCCTACACAGATAGTCGGTTAGGTTTCAGGGGGCACCTCTAAGGTGCCCTCTGTGGTGTATTTTACAATAAAATGTACACTGGTGAAGGAAGTTGGCTCTGTATGTGCTATTTCAAAGTAAGGAATAGCATGCACAGAGTCCAAGGGTTCCCCTTAGAGGTAAAATAGTGGTAAAAATAGATAATACTAATGCTCTATTTTGTGGTAGTGTGGTCGAGCAGTAGGCTTATCCAAGGAGTAGTGTTAAGCATTTGTTGTACATACACATAGACAATAAATGAGGTACACACACTCAGAGACAAATCCAGCCAATAGGTTTTGTATAGAAAAATATCTTTTCTTAGTTTATTTTAAGAACCACAGGTTCAAATTCTACATGTAATATCTCGTTCGAAAGGTATTGCAGGTAAGTACTTTAGGAACTTCAAATCATCAAAATTGCATGTATACTTTTCAAGTTATTGACAAATAGCTGTTTTAAAAGTGGACACTTAGTGCAATTTTCACAGTTCCTGGGGGAGGTAAGTTTTTGTTAGTTTTACCAGGTAAGTAAGACACTTACAGGGTTCAGTTCTTGGTCCAAGGTAGCCCACCGTTGGGGGTTCAGAGCAACCCCAAAGTCACCACACCAGCAGCTCAGGGCCGGTCAGGTGCAGAGTTCAAAGTGGTGCCCAAAACGCATAGGCTAGAATGGAGAGAAGGGGGTGCCCCGGTTCCGGTCTGCTTGCAGGTAAGTACCCGCGTCTTCGGAGGGCAGACCAGGGGGGTTTTGTAGGGCACCGGGGGGGGACACAAGCCCACACAGAAATTTCACCCTCAGCAGCGCGGGGGCGGCCGGGTGCAGTGTAGAAACAAGCGTCGGGTTCGCAATGTTAGTCTATGAGAGACCTCGGGATCTCTTCAGCGCTGCAGGCAGGCAAGGGGGGGGGTTCCTCGGGGAAACCTCCACTTGGGCAAGGGAGAGGGACTCCTGGGGGTCACTTCTCCAGTGAAAGTCCGGTCCTTCAGGTCCTGGGGGCTGCGGGTGCAGGGTCTCTCCCAGGCGTCGGGACTTTAGGTTCAAAGAGTCGCGGTCAGGGGAAGCCTCGGGATTCCCTCTGCAGGCGGCGCTGTGGGGGCTCAGGGGGGACAGGTTTTGGTACTCACAGTATCAGAGTAGTCCTGGGGTCCCTCCTGAGGTGTTGGATCGCCACCAGCCGAGTCGGGGTCGCCGGCTGCAGTGTTGCAAGTCTCACGCTTCTTGCGGGGAGATTGCAGGGTTCTTTGAAGCTGCTCCTTTGGATAAAGTTGCAGTCTTTTTGGAGCAGGTCCGCTGTCCTCGGGAGTTTCTTGTCGTCGTCGAAGCAGGGCAGTCCTCAGAGGATTCAGAGGTCGCTGGTCCCTTTGGAAGGCGTCGCTGGAGCAGAGTTCTTTGGAAGGCAGGAGACAGGCCGGTGAGTTTCTGGAGCCAAGGCAGTTGTTGTCTTCTGGTCTTCCTCTGCAGGGGTTTTCAGCTAGGCAGTCCTTCTTGTAGTTGCAGGAATCTAAATTCTTAGGTTCAGGGAAGCCCTTAAATACTAAATTTAAGGGCGTGTTTAGGTCTGGGGGGTTAGTAGCCAATGGCTACTAGCCCTGAGGGTGGGTACACCCTCTTTGTGCCTCCTCCCAAGGGGAGGGGGTCACATTCCTATCCCTATTGGGGGAATCCTCCTTCTTCAAGATGGAGGATTTCTAAAAGTCAGAGGCACCTCAGCTCAGGACACCTTAGGGGCTGTCCTGACTGGCCAGTGACTCCTCCTTGTTTTTCTCATTATCTCTCCTGGACTTGCTGCCAAAAGTGGGGGCTGGGTCCAGGAGGCGGGCATCTCCACTAGCTGGAGTGCCCTGGGGCATTGTAACACGAAGCTTGAGCCTTTGAAGCTCACTGCTAGGTGTTACAGTTCCTGCAGGGGGGAGGTGTGAAGCACCTCCACCCAGAGCAGGCTTTGTTTCTGTCCTCAGAGAGCACAAAGGCTCTCACAGCATGAGGTCAGACACTCGTCTCTCAGCAGCAGGCTGGCACAGACCAGTCAGTCCTTGTAGGAAGTTGGCTCTGTATGCACTATTTCAAAGTAAGGAATAGTATGCACAGAGTCCAAGGGTTCCCCTTAGAGGTAAAATAGTGGTAAAAATAGATAATACTAATGCTCTATTTTGTGGTAGTGTGGTCGAGCAGTAGGCTTATCCAAGGAGTAGTGTTAAGCATTTGTTGCACATACACAAGACAATAAATGAGGTACACACACTCAGAGACAAATCCAGCCAATAGGTTTTTATATAGAAAAATATCTTTTCTTAGTTTATTTTAAGAACCACAGGTTCAAATTCTACATGTAATATCTCATTCGAAAGGTATTGCAGGTAAGTACTTTAGGAACTTCAAATCATCAAAATTGCATGTATACTTTTCAAGTTATTGACAAATAGCTGTTTTAAAAGTGGACACTTAGTGCAATTTTCACAGTTCCTGGGGGAGGTAAGTTTTTGTTAGTTTTACCAGGTAAGTAGGACACTTACAGGGTTCAGTTCTTGGTCCAAGGTAGCCCACCGTTGGGGGTTCAGAGCAACCCCAAAGTCACCACACCAGCAGCTCAGGGCCGGTCAGGTGCAGAGTTCAAAGTGGTGCCCAAAACACATAGGCTAGAATGGAGAGAAGGGGGTGCCCCGGTTCCGGTCTGCTTGCAGGTAAGTACCCGCGTCTTCGGAGGGCAGACCAGGGGGGTTTTGTAGGGCACCGGGGGGGACACAAGCCCACACAGAAATTTCACCCTCAGCGGCGCGGGGGCGGCCGGGTGCAGTGTAGAGACAAGCGTCGGGTTCGCAATGTTAGTCTATGAGAGATCTCGGGATCTCTTCAGCGCTGCAGGCAGGCAAGGGGGGGATTCCTCGGGGGAAACCTCCACTTGGGCGAGGGAGAGGGACTCCTGGGGGTCACTCCTCCAGTGAAAGTCCGGTCCTTCAGGTCCTGGGGGCTGCGGGTGCAGGGTCTCTCCCAGGCGTCGGGACTTTAGGTTCAAAGAGTCGCGGTCAGGGGAAGCCTCGGGATTCCCTCTGCAGGCGGCGCTGTGGGGGCTCAGGGGGGACAGGTTTTGGTACTCACAGTATCAGAGTAGTCCTGGGGTCCCTCCTGAGGTGTTGGATCGCCACCAGCCGAGTCGGGGTCGCCGGGTGCAGTGTGGCAAGTCTCACGCTTCTTGCGGGGGGCTTGCAGGGTTCTTTAACGCTGCTGGAAACAAAGTTGCAGCTTTTCTTGGAGCAGGTCCGCTGTCCTCGGGAGTTTCTTGTCTTTTCGAAGCAGGGGCAGTCCTCAGAGGATGTCGAGGTCGCTGGTCCCTTTGGAAGGCGTCGCTGGAGCAGGATCTTTGGAAGGCAGGAGACAGGCCGGTGAGTTTCTGGAGCCAAGGCAGTTGTCGTCTTCTGGTCTTCCGCTGCAGGGGTTTTCAGCTGGGCAGTCCTTCTTCTTGTAGTTGCAGGAATCTAATTTTCTAGGGTTCAGGGTAGCCCTTAAATACTAAATTTAAGGGCGTGTTTAGGTCTGGGGGGTTAGTAGCCAATGGCTACTAGCCCTGAGGGTGGGTACACCCTCTTTGTGCCTCCTCCCAAGGGGAGGGGGTCACAATCCTAACCCTATTGGGGGAATCCTCCATCTGCAAGATGGAGGATTTCTAAAAGTCAGTCACCTCAGCTCAGGACACCTTAGGGGCTGTCCTGACTGGCCAGTGACTCCTCCTTGTTTTTCTCATTATTTTCTCCGGCCTTGCCGCCAAAAGTGGGGCCTGGCCGGAGGGGGCGGGCAACTCCACTAGCTGGAGTGTCCTGCTGGGTTGGCACAAAGGAGGTGAGCCTTTGAGGCTCACCGCCAGGTGTGACAATTCCTGCCTGGGGGAGGTGTTAGCATCTCCACCCAGTGCAGGCTTTGTTACTGGCCTCAGAGTGACAAAGGCACTCTCCCCATGGGGCCAGCAACATGTCTCGGTTTGTGGCAGGCTGCTAAAACTAGTCAGCCTACACAGATAGTCGGTTAAGTTTCAGGGGGCACCTCTAAGGTGCCCTCTGTGGTGTATTTTACAATAAAATGTACACTGGCATCAGTGTGCATTTATTGTGCTGAGAAGTTTGATACCAAACTTCCCAGTTTTCAGTGTAGCCATTATGGTGCTGTGGAGTTCGTGTTTGACAAACTCCCAGACCATATACTCTTATGGCTACCCTGCACTTACAATGTCTAAGGTTTTGTTTAGACACTGTAGGGGTACCATGCTCATGCACTGGTACCCTCACCCATGGTATAGTGCACCCTGCCTTAGGGCTGTAAGGCCTGCTAGAGGGGTGTCTTACCTATACTGCATAGGCAGTGAGAGGCTGGCATGGCACCCTGAGGGGAGTGCCATGTCGACTTACTCGTTTTGTTCTCACTAGCACACACAAGCTGGCAAGCAGTGTGTCTGTGCTGAGTGAGAGGTCTCCAGGGTGGCATAAGACATGCTGCAGCCCTTAGAGACCTTCCTTGGCATCAGGGCCCTTGGTACTAGAAGTACCAGTTACAAGGGACTTATCTGGATGTCAGGGTCTGCCAATTGTGGATACAAAAGTACAGGTTAGGGAAAGAACACTGGTGCTGGGGCCTGGTTAGCAGGCCTCAGCACACTTTCAATTGTAAACATAGCATCAGCAAAGGCAAAAAGTCAGGGGGCAACCATGCCAAGGAGGCATTTCCTTACACAACCCCCCCCCAAACGAAAGAGGATGAGACTAACCTTTCCCAAGAGAGTCTTCATTTTCTAAGTGGAAGAACCTGGAAAGGCCATCTGCATTGGCATGGGCAGTCCCAGGTCTGTGTTCCACTATAAAGTCCATTCCCTGTAGGGAGATGGACCACCTCAACAGTTTAGGATTTTCTCCTTTCATTTGCATCAGCCATTTGAGAGGTCTGTGGTCAGTTTGAACTAGGAAGTGAGTCCCAAAGAGGTATGGTCTCAGCTTCTTCAGGGACCAAACCACAGCAAAGGCCTCCCTCTCAATGGCACTCCAACGCTGCTCCCTGGGGAGTAACCTCCTGCTAATGAAAGCAACAGGCTGGTCAAGGCCATCATCATTTGTTTGGGACAAAACTGCCCCTATCCCATGTTCAGAGGCATCAGTCTGCACAATGAACTGCTTAGAATAATCTGGAGCTTTTAGAACTGGTGCTGAGCACATTGCCTGTTTCAGGGTGTCAAAGGCCTGTTGGCATTCCACAGTCCAGTTCACTTTCTTGGGCATTTTCTTGGAGGTGAGTTCAGTGAGGGCTGTCACAATGGATCCATATCCCTTCACAAACCTCCTGTAGTACCCAGTCAAGCCAAGGAATGCCCTGACTTGAGTCTGGGTTTTTGGAGCTACCCAGTCCAGAATAGTCTGGATCTTGGGTTGGAGTGGCTGAACTTGGCCTCCACCTACAAGGTGTCCCAAGTAAACCACAGTTCCCTGCCCTATCTGGCATTTGGATGCCTTGATAGAGAGGCCTGCAGATTGCAGAGCCTTCAAAACCTTCCTCAGGTGGACCAGGTGATCCTGCCAGGTGGAGCTAAAGACAGCAATATCATCAAGATAAGCTGTGCTAAAGGACTCCAAGCCAGCAAGGACTTGATTCACCAACCTTTGGAAGGTGGCAGGGGCATTCTTTAAACCAAAGGGCATAACAGTAAACTGATAATGCCCATCAGGTGTGGAGAATGCTGTCTTTTCTTTTGCTCCAGGTGCCATTTTTATTTGCCAGTACCCTGCTGTCAAGTCAAAGGTACTTAGAAATTTGGCAGCACCTAATTTATCAATGAGCTCATCAGCTCTTGGAATTGGATGGGCATCTGTCTTGGTGACAGAATTGAGCCCTCTGTAGTCCACACAAAACCTCATCTCTTTCTTTCCATCTTTGGTGTGAGGTTTGGGGACTAAGACCACTGGGCTAGCCCAGGGGCTGTCAGAGCGCTCAATTACTCCCAATTCCAGCATCTTGTGGACTTCCACCTTGATGCTTTCCTTAACATGGTCAGATTGTCTAAAGATTTTGTTCTTGACAGGCATGCTGTCTCCTGTGTCCACATCATGGGTACACAGGTGTGTCTGACCAGGGGTTAAGGAGAAGAGTTCAGGAAACTGTTGTAGGACTCTCCTACAATCAGCTTGCTGTTGGCCAGAGAGGGTGTCTGAGTAGATCACTCCATCTACTGTGCCATCTTTTGGGTCTGATGACAGAAGATCAGGGAGAGGTTCACTCTCTGCCTCCTGATCCTCATCTGTTACCATCAACAGATTGACATCAGCCCTGTCGTGGAAGAGCTTAAGGCGGTTTACATGGATCACCCTCTTGGGGCTCCTGCTTGTGCCCAGGTCCACCAAGTAGGTGACCTGACTCTTCCTCTCTAGTACTGGGTAAGGGCCACTCCATTTGTCCTGGAGTGCCCTGGGAGCCACAGGCTCCAGAACCCAGACTTTCTGCCCTGGTTGGAACTCAACCAGTGCAGCCTTTTGGTCATACCAAAACTTCTGGAGCTGTTGGCTGGCCTCAAGGTTTTTGGTTGCCTTTTCCATGTACTCTGCCATTCTAGAGCGAAGGCCAAGTACATAGTCCACTATGTCCTGTTTAGGCTCATGGAGAGGTCTCTCCCAGCCTTCTTTAACAAGGGCAAGTGGTCCCCTTACAGGATGACCAAACAGAAGTTCAAAGGGTGAGAATCCTACTCCCTTCTGTGGCACCTCTCTGTAAGCGAAAAGCAGACATGGCAAGAGGACATCCCATCTCCTTTTGAGCTTTTCTGGGAGCCCCATGATCATGCCTTTTAATGTCTTGTTGAATCTCTCAACCAAGCCATTAGTTTGTGGATGGTATGGTGTAGTGAATTTATAAGTCACTCCACACTCATTCCACATGTGCTTTAGGTATGCTGACATGAAGTTGGTACCTCTGTCAGACACCACCTCCTTAGGGAAACCCACTCTGGTAAAGATACCAATGAGGGCCTTGGCTACTGCAGGGGCAGTAGTCGACCTAAGGGGAATAGCTTCAGGATACCTGGTAGCATGATCCACTACTACCAGGATATACATATTTCCTGAGGCTGTGGGAGGTTCTAGTGGACCAACTATGTCCACACCCACTCTTTCAAAGGGCACCCCCACCACTGGAAGAGGAATGAGGGGGGCCTTTGGATGCCCACCTGTCTTACCACTGGCTTGACAGGTGGGGCAGGAGAGGCAAAACTCCTTAACCATGTTGGACATATTGGGCCAGTAGAAGTGGTTGACTAACCTCTCCCACGTCTTGGTTTGTCCCAAATGTCCAGCAAGGGGAATGTCATGGGCCAATGTTAGGATGAACTCTCTGAACAGCTGAGGCACTACCACTCTCCTAGTGGCACCAGGTTTGGGGTCTCTGGCCTCAGTGTACAGGAGTCCATCTTCCCAATAGACCCTATGGGTTCCATTTTTCTTGCCTTTGGACTCTTCAGCAGCTTGCTGCCTAAGGCCTTCAAGAGAGGGACAGGTTTGTTGTCCCTTACACAGCTCCTCCCTTGAGGGTCCCCCTGGGCCTAAGAGCTCAACCTGATAAGGTTCAAGCTCCAAAGGCTCAGTTCCCTCAGAGGGCAGAACTTCTTCCTGAGAAGAGAGGTTCCCTTTCTTTTGCTGTGTTGCAGTTGGTTTCCCAACTGACTTTCCTTTCCTCTTGGTAGGCTGGGCCATTCTTCCAGACTCCAGCTCTACTTGTTCACCCTGTGCCTTGCACTGTGCTCTTGTTTTCACACACACCAGTTCAGGGATACCCAGCATTGCTGCATGGGTTTTTAGTTCTACCTCAGCCCATGCTGAGGACTCCAGGTCATTTCCAAGCAGACAGTCCACTGGGATATTTGAGGAGACCACCACCTGTTTCAGGCCATTGACCCCTCCCCATTCTAAAGTAACCATTGCCATGGGATGTACTTTTCTCTGATTGTCAGCGTTGGTGACTGTGTAAGTTTTTCCAGTCAGGTATTGGCCAGGGGAAACCAGTTTCTCTGTCACCATGGTGACACTGGCACCTGTATCCCTCAGGCCCTCTATTCTAGTCCCATTAATTAAGAGTTGCTGTCTGTATTTTTGCATGTTAGGCGGCCAGACAGCTAGTGTGGCTAAATCCACCCCACCCTCAGAAACTAGAATAGCTTCAGTGTGGACCCTGATTTGCTCTGGGCACACTGTTGATCCCACTTGGAGACTAGCCATACCAGTGTTACCTGGATGGGAGTTTGGAGTGGAACCTTTCTTGGGACAGGCCTTGTCTCCAGTTTGGTGTCCATGCTGTTTACAGCTATGACACCAGGCCTTTTTGGGATCAAAGTTTTTACCCTTGTACCCATTGTTTTGTGAAGAGGCTCTGGGCCCACCCTCCTGTGCAGGTTTTTGGGGGCCTGTAGAAGACTCTTTACTATTTTTAGTTTTGGTTGTCTCATCACCCTTCCCCTGGGGAGTCTTTGTGACCCCTTTCTTTTGGTCACCCCCTGTTGAAGTCTTGGACACCCTTGTCTTGACCCAATGGTCCGCCTTCTTTCCCAATTCTTGGGGAGAAATTGGTCCTAGGTCTACCAGATGCTGATGCAGTTTATCATTGAAACAATTACTTAACAGGTGTTCTTTCACAAATAAATTGTACAGCCCATCATAATTACTTACACCACTGCCTTGAATCCAACCATCTAGTGTTTTCACTGAGTAGTCAACAAAGTCAACCCAGGTCTGGCTCGAGGATTTTTGAGCCCCCCTGAACCTAATCCTGTACTCCTCAGTGGAGAATCCAAAGCCCTCAATCAGGGTACCCTTCATGAGGTCATAAGATTCTGCATCTTGTCCAGAGAGTGTGAGGAGTCTATCCCTACACTTTCCTGTGAACATTTCCCAAAGGAGAGCACCCCAGTGAGATCTGTTCACTTTTCTGGTTACACAAGCCCTCTCAAAAGCTGTGAACCATTTGGTGATGTCATCACCATCTTCATATTTAGTTACAATCCCTTTGGGGATTTTCAACATGTCAGGAGAATCTCTGACCCTATTTATGTTGCTGCCACCATTGATGGGTCCTAGGCCCATCTCTTGTCTTTCCCTCTCTATGGCTAGGATCTGTCTTTCCAAAGCCAATCTTTTGGCCATCCTGGCTAACTGGATGTCCTCTTCACTGGAGTTATCCTCAGTGATTTCAGAGTTGTTGGTCCCTCCTGTGAGGGAACCAGCATCTCTGACTATTATTTGTGGAGTCAGGGCTTGAGAAGCCCTGCTCTCCCTAAGTAGGACTGGAGGGGGGGGATTTCCCTCCAAGTCACTATCTTCATCCTCTGAGTTGCCATCCTCAGAGGGGTTGGCCTTTTCAAACTCTGCCAAAAGCTCCTGGAGCTGTACTTTGGTAGGTTTGGGGCCCATTGCTATTTTCTTTAGTTTACAGAGTGACCTTAGCTCTCTCATCTGTAGATGGAGGTAAGGTGTGGTGTCGAGTTCCACCACATTCACATCTGTGCTAGACATTATGCTTCTAAAAGTTGGAATACTTTTTAAGAAACTAAAACTGGTTCTAGAATCTAATTCAAACTTTTACCAAACTTTTAAACTCTAAAAGAAATGCTAAACAGGATCTAACACAAGGCCCTAGCAGGTCTTTTAAGAATTTAAAAAACTTTTCAAATTGCAAAAATCAATTTCTAATGACAATTTTGGAATTTGTCGTGTGATCAGGTATTGGCTGAGTAGTCCAGCAAATGCAAAGTCTTGTACCCCACCGCTGATCCACCAATGTAGGAAGTTGGCTCTGTATGCACTATTTCAAAGTAAGGAATAGTATGCACAGAGTCCAAGGGTTCCCCTTAGAGGTAAAATAGTGGTAAAAATAGATAATACTAATGCTCTATTTTGTGGTAGTGTGGTCGAGCAGTAGGCTTATCCAAGGAGTAGTGTTAAGCATTTGTTGCACATACACAAGACAATAAATGAGGTACACACACTCAGAGACAAATCCAGCCAATAGGTTTTTATATAGAAAAATATCTTTTCTTAGTTTATTTTAAGAACCACAGGTTCAAATTCTACATGTAATATCTCATTCGAAAGGTATTGCAGGTAAGTACTTTAGGAACTTCAAATCATCAAAATTGCATGTATACTTTTCAAGTTATTGACAAATAGCTGTTTTAAAAGTGGACACTGTAGGAAGTTGGCTCTGTATGTGCTATTTCAAAGTAAGGAATAGCATGCACAGAGTCCAAGGGTTCCCCTTAGAGGTAAAATAGTGGTAAAAATAGATAATACTAATGCTCTATTTTGTGGTAGTGTGGTCGAGCAGTAGGCTTATCCAAGGAGTAGTGTTAAGCATTTGTTGTACATACACATAGCCAATAAATGAGGTACACACACTCAGAAACAAATCCAGCCAATAGGTTTTTATATAGAAAAATATCTTTTCTTAGTTTATTTTAAGAACCACAGGTTCAAATTCTACATGTAATATCTCATTCGAAAGGTATTGCAGGTAAGTACTTTAGGAACTTCAAATCATCAAAATTGCATGTATACTTTTCAAGTTATTGACAAATAGCTGTTTTAAAAGTGGACACTTAGTGCAATTTTCACAGTTCCTAGGGGAGGTAAGTTTTGATTAGTTTTACCAGGTAAGTAAGACACTTACAGGGTTCAGTTCTTGGTCCAAGGTAGCCCACCGTTGGGGGTTCAGAGCAACCCCAAAGTCACCACACCAGCAGCTCAGGGCCGGTCAGGTGCAGAGTTCAAAGTGGTGCCCAAAACACATAGGCTAGAATGGAGAGAAGGGGGTGCCCCGGTTCCGGTCTGCTTGCAGGTAAGTACCCGCGTCTTCGGAGGGCAGACCAGGGGGGTTTTGTAGGGCACCGGGGGGGACACAAGTCCACACAGAAATTTCACCCTCAGCAGCGCGGGGGCGGCCGGGTGCAGTGTAGAAACAAGCGTCGGGTTTTCAATGTTAGTCTATGAGAGATCTCGGGATCTCTTCAGCGCTGCAGGCAGGCAAGGGGGGGATTCCTCGGGGAAACCTCCACTTGGGCGAGGGAGAGGGACTCCTGGGGGTCACTCCTCCAGTGAAAGTCCGGTCCTTCAGGTCCTGGGGGCTGCGGGTGCAGGGTCTCTCCCAGGCGTCGGGACTTTAGGTTCAAAGAGTCGCGGTCAGGGGAAGCCTCGGGATTCCCTCTGCAGGCGGCGCTGTGGGGGCTCAGGGGGGACAGGTTTTGGTACTCACAGTATCAGAGTAGTCCTGGGGTCCCTCCTGAGGTGTTGGATCGCCACCAGCCGAGTCGGGGTCGCCGGGTGCAGTGTGGCAAGTCTCACGCTTCTTGCGGGGAGCTTGCAGGGTTCTTTAAAGCTGCTGGAAACAAAGTTGCAGCTTTTCTTGGAGCAGGTCCGCTGTCCTCGGGAGTTTCTTGTCTTTTCGAAGCAGGGGCAGTCCTCAGAGGATGTCGAGGTCGCTGGTCCCTTCGGAAGGCGTCGCTGGAGCAGGATCTTTGGAAGGCAGGAGACAGGCCGGTGAGTTTCTGGAGCCAAGGCAGTTGTCGTCTTCTGGTCTTCCGCTGCAGGGGTTTTCAGCTGGGCAGTCCTTCTTGTTGCAGGAATCTAATTTTCTAGGGTTCAGGGTAGCCCTTAAATACTAAATTTAAGGGCGTGTTTAGGTCTGGGGGGTTAGTAGCCAATGGCTACTAGCCCTGAGGGTGGGTACACCCTCTTTGTGCCTCCTCCCAAGGGGAGGGGGTCACAATCCTAACCCTATTGGGGGAATCCTCCATCTGCAAGATGGAGGATTTCTAAAAGTTAGAGTCACCTCAGCTCAGGACACCTTAGGGGCTGTCCTGACTGGCCAGTGACTCCTCCTTGTTATTCTCATTATTTTCTCCGGCCTTGCCGCCAAAAGTGGGGCCTGGCCGGAGGGGGCGGGCAACTCCACTAGCTGGAGTGTCCTGCTGGGTTGGCACAAAGGAGGTGAGCCTTTGAGGCTCACCGCCAGGTGTGACAATTCCTGCCTGGGAGAGGTGTTAGCATCTCCACCCAGTGCAGGCTTTGTTACTGGCCTCAGAGTGACAAAGGCACTCTCCCCATGGGGCCAGCAACATGTCTCGGTTTGTGGCAGGCTGCTAAAACTAGTCAGCCTACACAGATAGTCGGTTAAGTTTCAGGGGGCATCTCTAAGGTGCCCTCTGTGGTGTATTTTACAATAAAATGTACACTGGCATCAGTGTGCATTTATTGTGCTGAGAAGTTTGATACCAAACTTCCCAGTTTTCAGTGTAGCCATTATGGTGCTGTGGAGTTCGTGTTTGACAGACTCCCAGACCATATACTCTTATGGCTACCCTGCACTTACAATGTCTAAGGTTTTATTTAGACACTGTAGGGGCACCATGCTCATGCACTGGTACCCTCACCTATGGTATAGTGCACCCTGCCTTAGGGCTGTAAGGCCTGCTAGAGGGGTGTCTTACCTATACTGCATAGGCAGTGAGAGGCTGGCATGGCACCCTGAGGGGAGTGCCATGTCGACTTACTCGTTTTGTCCTCACTAGCACACACAAGCTGGCAAGCAGTGTGTCTGTGCTGAGTGAGAGGTCTCCAGGGTGGCATAAGACATGCTGCAGCCCTTAGAGACCTTCCTTGGCATCAGGGCCCTTGGTACTAGAAGTACCAGTTACAAGGGACTTATCTGGATGCCAGGGTCTGCCAATTGTGGATACAAAAGTACAGGTTAGGGAAAGAACACTGGTGCTGGGGCCTGGTTAGCAGGCCTCAGCACACTTTCAATTGTAAACATAGCATCAGCAAAGGCAAAAAGTCAGGGGGCAACCATGCCAAGGAGGCATTTCCTTACACAACCCCCCCCCAAACGAAAGAGGATGAGACTAACCTTTCCCAAGAGAGTCTTCATTTTCTAAGTGGAAGAACCTGGAAAGGCCATCTGCATTGGCATGGGCAGTCCCAGGTCTGTGTTCCACTATAAAGTCCATTCCCTGTAGGGAGATGGACCACCTCAACAGTTTAGGATTTTCACCTTTCATTTGCATCAGCCATTTGAGAGGTCTGTGGTCAGTTTGAACTAGGAAGTGAGTCCCAAAGAGGTATGGTCTCAGCTTCTTCAGGGACCAAACCACAGCAAAGGCCTCCCTCTCAATGGCACTCCAACGCTGCTCCCTGGGGAGTAACCTCCTGCTAATGAAAGCAACAGGCTGGTCAAGGCCATCATCATTTGTTTGGGACAAAACTGCCCCTATCCCATGTTCAGAGGCATCAGTCTGCACAATGAACTGCTTAGAATAATCTGGAGCTTTGAGAACTGGTGCTGAGCACATTGCCTGTTTCAGGGTGTCAAAGGCCTGTTGGCATTCCACAGTCCAGTTTACTTTCTTGGGCATTTTCTTGGAGGTGAGTTCAGTGAGGGCTGTCACAATGGATCCATATCCCTTCACAAACCTCCTGTAATACCCAGTCAAGCCAAGGAATGCCCTGACTTGAGTCTGGGTTTTTGGAGCTACCCAGTCCAGAATAGTCTGGATCTTGGGTTGGAGTGGCTGAACTTGGCCTCCACCTACAAGGTGTCCCAAGTAAACCACAGTTCCCTGCCCTATCTGGCATTTGGATGCCTTGATAGAGAGGCCTGCAGATTGCAGAGCCTTCAAAACCTTCCTCAGGTGGACCAGGTGATCCTGCCAGGTGGAGCTAAAGACAGCAATATCATCAAGATAAGCTGTGCTAAAGGACTCCAAGCCAGCAAGGACTTGATTCACCAACCTTTGGAAGGTGGCAGGGGCATTCTTTAAACCAAAGGGCATAACAGTAAACTGATAATGCCCATCAGGTGTGGAGAATGCTGTCTTTTCTTTTGCTCCAGGTGCCATTTTTATTTGCCAGTACCCTGCTGTCAAGTCAAAGGTACTTAGAAATTTGGCAGCACCTAATTTATCAATGAGCTCATCAGCTCTTGGAATTGGATGAGCATCTGTCTTGGTGACAGAATTGAGCCCTCTGTAGTCCACACAAAACCTCATCTCTTTCTTTCCATCTGTGGTGTGAGGTTTGGGGACTAAGACCACTGGGCTAGCCCAGGGGCTGTCAGAGCGCTCAATGACTCCCAATTCCAGCATCTTGTGGACTTCCACCTTGATGCTTTCCTTAACATGGTCAGACTGTCTAAAGATTTTGTTCTTGACAGGCATGCTGTCTCCTGTGTCCACATCATGGGTACACAGGTGTGTCTGACCAGGGGTTAAGGAGAAGAGTTCAGGAAACTGTTGTAGGACTCTCCTACAATCAGCTTGCTGTTGGCCAGAGAGGGTGTCTGAGTAGATCACTCCATCTACTGTACCATCTTTTGGGTCTGATGACAGAAGATCAGGGAGAGGCTCACTCTCTGCCTCCTGATCCTCATCTGTTACCATCAACAGATTGACATCAGCCCTGTCGTGGAAGAGCTTAAGGCGGTTTACATGGATCACCCTTTTGGGGCTCCTGCTTGTGCCCAGGTCCACCAAGTAGGTGACCTGACTCTTCCTCTCTAGTACTGGGTAAGGGCCACTCCATTTGTCCTGGAGTGCCCGGGGAGCCACAGGCTCCAGAACCCAGACTTTCTGCCCTGGTTGGAACTCAACCAGTGCAGCCTTTTGGTCATACCAAAACTTCTGGAGCTGTTGGCTGGCCTCAAGGTTTTTGGTTGCCTTTTCCATGTACTCTGCCATTCTAGAGCGAAGGCCAAGTACATAGTCCACTATGTCCTGTTTAGGCTCATGGAGAGGTCTCTCCCAGCCTTCTTTAACAAGGGCAAGTGGTCCCCTTACAGGATGACCAAACAGAAGTTCAAAGGGTGAGAACCCTACTCCCTTCTGTGGTACCTCCCTGTAAGCGAAAAGCAGACATGGCAGGAGGACATCCCATCTCCTTTTGAGTTTTTCTGGGAGCCCCATGATCATGCCTTTTAATGTCTTGTTGAATCTCTCAACTAAGCCATTAGTTTGTGGATGGTAAGGTGTAGTGAATTTATAAGTCACTCCACACTCATTCCACATGTGCTTTAGGTATGCTGACATGAAGTTGGTACCTCTGTCAGACACCACCTCCTTAGGGAAACCCACTCTGGTAAAGATACCAATGAGGGCCTTGGCTACTGCAGGGGCAGTAGTCGACCTAAGGGGAATAGCTTCAGGATACCTGGTAGCATGATCCACTACTACCAGGATATACATATTTCCTGAGGCTGTGGGAGGTTCCAGTGGACCAACTATGTCCACACCCACTCTTTCAAAGGGGACCCCCACCACTGGAAGTGGAATGAGGGGGGCCTTTGGGTGCCCACCTGTCTTACCACTGGATTGACAGGTGGGGCAGGAGAGGCAAAACTCCTTAACCTTCTGGGACATATTGGGCCAGTAGAAGTGGTTGACTAACCTCTCCCACGTCTTGGTTTGTCCCAAATGCCCAGCAAGGGGAATATCATGGGCCAGGGTCAGAATAAACTCTCTGAACGACTGAGGCACTACCACTCTCCTAGTGGCACCAGGTTTGGGGTCTCTGGCCTCAGTGTACAGGAGTCCATCTTCCCAATAGACCCTATGTGTTCCATTTTTCTTGCCCTTGGACTCTTCAGCAGCTTGCTGCCTAAGGCCTTCAAGAGAGGGACAGGTTTCTTGTCCCTTACACAGCTCCTCCCTTGAGGGTCCCCCTGGGCCTAAGAGCTCAACCTGATAAGGTTCAAGCTCCAAAGGCTCAGTTCCCTCAGAGGGCAGAACTTCTTCCTGAGAAGAGAGGTTCTCTTTTTCTGACAGTGTTGCAGTTGGTTTCCCAACTGACTTTCCTTTTCTCTTGGTAGGCTGGGCCATTTTTCCAGACTCCAGCTCTACTTTTTCACCCTGTGCCTTGCATTGTGCTCTTGTTTTTACACACACCAGTTCAGGGATACCCAGCATGGCTGCATGGGTTTTTAGTTCTACCTCAGCCCATGCTGAGGACTCCAGGTCATTTCCAAGCAAACAGTCTACAGGGATATTTGAGGAGACCACCACCTGTTTCAGGCCATTGACCCCTCCCCATTCTAAAGTTACCATTGCCATGGGATGTGCTTTAGTTTGATTGTCAGCATTGGTGACTGTATAAGTTTTTCCAGTCAGGTATTGGCCAGGGGAAACCAGCTTCTCTGTCACCATGGTGACACTGGCACCTGTATCCCTCAGGCCCTCTACACTTGTTCCATTAATAAAGAGCTGCTGCCTGTATTTTTGCATGTTAGGAGGCCAGGCAGCTAGTGTGGCTAAATCCACCCCACCCTCAGAGACTAGAGTAGCTTCAGTGTGGACCCTGATTTGCTCTGGGCACACTGTTGATCCCACTTGGAGACTAGCCATTCCAGTGTTACCTGGATTGGAGTTTGGAGTGGAACTTTTCTTGGGACAGGCCTTGTCTCCAGTTTGGTGTCCAGACTGACTACAGTTTCGACACCAGGCCTCTTTGGGATCAAAGTTTTTACCCTTGTACCCAGGATTGTTTTGTGAAGAGGCTCTGGGCCCACCCTCCTGTGCAGGTTTTTGGGGGCCTTTAGAAGACTCTTGACTATTTTTATTTTTGGCTGTCTCACCACCTTTCCCCTGGGGAGGTTTTGTGACCCCTTTCTTTTGGTCACCCCCTGTGGAAGTTTTGGACACCCTAGTCTTGACCCAATGGTCCGCCTTCTTTCCCAATTCTTGGGGAGAAATTGGTCCTAGGTCTACTAGATGCTGATGCAGTTTATCATTGAAACAATTACTTAACAGGTGTTCTTTCACAAATAAATTGTACAGCCCATCATAATTACTTACACCACTGCCTTGAATCCAACCATCTAGTGTTTTTACTGAGTAGTCTACAAAGTCAACCCAGGTCTGGCTCGAGGATTTTTGAGCCCCCCTGAATCTAATCCTATACTCCTCAGTGGAGAATCCAAAGCCCTCAATCAGGGTACCCTTCATGAGGTCATAAGATTCTGCATCCTGTCCAGAGAGTGTGAGGAGTCTATCCCTACACTTTCCTGTGAACATTTCCCAAAGGAGAGCACCCCAGTGAGATCTGTTCACTTTTCTGGTTACACAAGCCCTCTCAAAAGCTGTGAACCATTTGGTGATGTCATCACCATCTTCATATTTAGTTACAATCCCTTTAGGGATTTTCAACATGTCAGGAGAATCTCTGACCCTATTTATGTTGCTGCCACCATTGATGGGTCCTAGGCCCATCTCTTGTCTTTCCCTCTCTATGGCTAGGATCTGTCTTTCCAAAGCCAATCTTTTGGCCATCCTGGCTAACTGGATGTCCTCTTCACTGGAGTTATCCTCAGTGATTTCAGAGGTGTTGGTCTCTCCTGTGAGGGAACCAGCATCTCTGACTATTATTTTTGGAGTCAGGGTTTGAGAGACCCTGTTCTCCCTAGATAGGACTGGTAGGGGGGAATTTTCCTGCAAGTCACTATCCTCTTCCTCTGAGTTGCCACCCTCAGAGGGGTTGGCCTTTTCAAACTCTGCCAAAAGCTCCTGGAGCTGTATTTTGGTAGGTTTGGGGCCCATTGTTATTTTCTTTATTTTACAGAGTGACCTTAGCTCCCTCATCTTAAGATGGAGGTAAGGTGTGGTGTCGAGTTCCACCACAGTCACATCTGTGCTAGACATTTTGCTTCTAAAAGTTGGAATACTTTTTAAGAATCTACAACTGGTTCTAGAATCTAATTCAAACTTTTACAAACTTTTAAACTCTAAAAGAAATGCTAAACAGGATCTAACACAAGGCCCTAGCAGGTCTTTTAAGAATTTAGAAAACTTTTCAAATTGCAAAAATCAATTTCTAATGACAATTTTGGAATTTGTCGTGTGATCAGGTAATGGCTGAGTAGTCCAGCAAATGCAAAGTCTTGTACCCCACCGCTGATCCACCAATGTAGGAAGTTGGCTCTGTATGTGCTATTTCAAAGTAAGGAATAGCATGCACAGAGTCCAACGGTTCCCCTTAGAGGTAAAATAGTGGTAAAAAGAGATAATACTAATGCTCTATTTTGTGGTAGTGTGGTCGAGCAGTAGGCTTATCCAAGGAGTAGTGTTAAGCATTTGTTGTACATACACAGACAATAAATGAGGTACACACACTCAGAGACAAATCCAGCCAATAGGTTTTGTATAGAAAATGAAAATTTCACTTACCCAGTGTACATCTGTTCGTGGCATCAGTCGCAGTAGATTCGCATGTTCTGCAATAGCTCGCCATCTGGTGTTGGGCCGGAGTGTTACAAGTTGTTTTTCTTCGAAGAAGTCTTTCGAGTCACGGGACCGAGTGACTCCTCCTTTTGTCTCCATTGCGCATGGGCGTCGACTCCATCTTCGATTGTTTTTCCCCGCAGAGGGTGAGGTAGGAGTTGAATTGTAGTAATAGTGCCCATGCAATGGAGTGACTAAGTATGCACCTATTTAAGGTTGAGATGATACATATATAAATAATTGAAGGTAACTTCCAAACTGCTACAGGCTCCCGGGGAGGCGGGTGGGCACATGCGAATCTACTGCGACTGATGCCACGAACAGATGTACACTGGGTAAGTGACATTTTCAGTTCGATGGCATCTGTCGCTGTAGATACGCATGTTCTGCATAGACTAGTAAGCAGTTATTTCCCCAAAAGCGGTGGATCAGCCTGTAGGAGTGGAAGTAGTCTGAAATAATGTTCTTAATACAGCTTGACCTACTGTGGCTTGTTGTGCGGATAACACGTCTACACAGTAGTGCTTGGTGAATGTGTGAGGCGTAGACCATGTGGCTGCCTTACATATTTCTTGCATTGGGATGTTTCCTAGAAAGGCCATGGTAGCACCTTTCTTTCTGGTTGAGTGTGCCCTTGGTGTAATGGGCAGCTGTCGTTTAGCTTTAAGGTAGCAGATTTGGATGCATTTAACTATCCATCTGGCTATACCTTGTTTTGAAATTGGGTTTCCTGCATGAGGTTTTTGAAATGCAATAAAGAGTTGTTTAGTCTTTCTGATGTTTTTCGTTCTGTCAATGTAATACATCAATGCTCTTTTGACATCTAATGTATGTAGTGCCCTTTCAGCTACGGTATCTGGCTGTGGAAAGAACACTGGAAGTTCCACTGTTTGATTTAGATGGAACGGTGAAATAACCTTTGGCAAAAATTTAGGATTGGTCCTTAGGACGACTTTATTTTTGTGTAGTTGTATAAAAGGTTCCTGTATTGTAAACGCCTGAATCTCGCTTACTCTTCTTAGGGAAGTAATGGCGATGAGAAATGCCACCTTCCAGGTTAGGAACTGTATGTTGCAGGAGTGCATGGGTTCAAAAGGTGGACCCATAAGTCTAGTTAGGACAACATTTAGGTTCCATGAAGGAACAGGTAGTGTTCTTGGTGGTATAATTCTTCTAAGGCCCTCCATGAATGCTTTAATGACTGGTATCTTATAGGGAAGTTGAATAGGTAGTCTGCAGGTATGCAGATATTGCTGCAAGGTGTATTTTAATGGAAGAGAAAGCTAGGTTAGATTTTTGTAAGTGAAGCAAGTAACCCACTACATGTTCTGGAGTTGTGTGTAATGGTTGTATTTGATTAATATGGCAGTAGCAAACAAACCTCTTCCATTTACTTGCATAACAGTGCCTGGTGGACGGCCTTCTGGCTTGTTTTATGACTTCCATACATTCTTGGATAAGTTGTAAGTGCCCGAATTCTAGGATTTCAGGAGCCAGATTGCTAGATTCAGCAATGCTGGATCTGGGTGTCTGATCTTTTGGTTGTGCTGTGTCAACAGATCTGGCCTGTTGGGCAATTTGATGCAGGGTACCACTGATAGGTCTAGCAGCGTTGTGTACCAGGGTTGCCTTGCCCAAGTTGGTGCTATCAATATGAGTTTGAGTTTGCTTTGACTGAGTTTGTTTACCAGGTAAGGAAGGAGAGGGAGAGGAGGAAAAGCGTAAGCAAATATCCCTGACCAGTTCATCCATAGGGCATTGCCTTGGGATTGTTTGTGTGGGTATCTGGATGCGAAGTTTTGGCATTTTGCGTTCTCCCTTGTCGCAAACAAGTCTATCTGAGGTGTTCCCCAGAGTTTGAAATAAGTGTTCAGAATTTGGGGGTGAATTTCCCATTCGTGGACCTGTTGATGATCTCGAGAGAGATTGTCTGCGAGTTGATTTTGGATCCCTGGTATAAACTGTGCTATTAGGCGAATTTGGTTGTGAATTGCCCAATGCCAAATTTTTTGTGCTAGCAGGCTTAACTGCGTGGAGTGCGTCCCCCCCTGCTTGTTTAGATAATACATTGTTGTCATGTTGTCTGTTTTGACGAGAATGTATTTGTGAACTATTATTGGTTGGAAGGCTTTTAGTGCTTGAAAAACTGCTAGAAGTTCTAGGTGATTGATATGCAGTTTTGTTTGATGTACGTTCCATTGTCCTTGTATGCTGTGTTGATCGAGGTGTGCTCCCCACCCTGTCATGGAAGCATCTGTTGTTATTACGAATTGTGGCACTGGGTCTTGGAAAGGCCGCCCCTTGTTTAAATTTATGTTGTTCCACCACAGAAGCGAGAGGTAAGTTTGGCGGTCTATTAACACCAGATCTAGAAGGTGACCCTGTGCTTGAGACCACTGTGCTGCTAGGCATTGTTGTAAGGGCCTCATGTGCAGTCTTGCGTTTGGGACAATGGCTATGCATGAAGACATCATGCCTAGGAGTTGTAATACCATTTTTGCCTGTATCTTTTGTGTTGGATACATGCGTTGTATGATGGTGTTGAAATTTTGAATTCTTTGTGGACTTGGAGTGGCTACTCCCTTTGATGTGTCTATTATGGCTCCTAGGTATTGTTGTACCTTGCGCGGCAGAATGTTGGATTTTGTAAAGTTGACGGTGAACCCGAGTTTGAAGAGGGTTTGTATGATCTGATTTGTGTGATTTGAGCACTGTATGAACGAATGGGCCTTGATTAGCCAGTCGTCCAAATATGGGAACACATGTATTTGCTGCCTTCTTATGTGTGCAGCGACTACCGCTAGACATTTGGTAAAGACTCTTGGTGCGGTTGTTAATCCGAAAGGCAGTACCTTGAATTGGTAATGTATTCCTTTGAATACAAACCTTAGGTATTTCCTGTGCGATGGGTGTATTGGTATATGGAAATAAGCATCCTTGAGGTCTAAAGTTGCCATGTAGTCGTGTAGTTTTAGCAATGGCAATACTTCTTGTAGTGTGACCATGTGGAAGTGGTCTGATTTGATGAAAGTGTTCACTACTCTGAGGTCTAGGATTGGTCTCAGTGTTTTGTCCTTCTTTGGTATCAGAAAGTACAGTGAGTAAACTCCTGTGTTTATTTGTGTGTTTGGCACTAATTCGATTGCATTCTTTTGCAGTAGTGCCTGCACTTCTATCTCCAGGAGATTGGAATGGTGTGTTGTTAAATTTTGTGCTTTTGGTGGTATGTTTGGAGGGAATTGTAGAAATTCTATGCAATAACCATGTTGGATAATTGCTAGAACCCAAGTGTCTGTAGTGATTTTCTCCCATGCTTTGTAATAATGACCTATTCGGCCCCCCACTGGTGTTGTGTGGAGGGGGTGAGTGACATGTGAGTCACTGTTTAGTAGTAGGGGTTTTGGGGCTTTGGAATCTTCCTCTATTTCTAGGGAATTGGCCTCCTCTATATTGTCCCCGAAAACCTCCTCTATACTGTCCCTGGTAACTGGACGGTGTGGCTTGTGAGGTGCTGGCTTGTGTGCTTTGACCCCGAAACCCCCCTCGAAAGGGCGTTTTACGGAATGTGCTGTAATTCCCTCTGCTCTGCGGGGAGTAGAGTGCGCCCATGGCTTTGGCAGTGTCCGTATCTTTTTTGAGTTTCTCAATCGCTGTGTCCACTTCTGGACCGAACAGTTCTTTTTCATTAAAAGGCATATTGAGAACTGCTTGTTGAATCTCTGGTTTAAATCCAGACGTTCGGAGCCATGCATGCCTTCTGATAGTTACAGATGTATTAATTGTCCGTGCAGCTGTATCTGCAGCGTCCATGGAGGAGCGGATCTGGTTGTTGGAAATGGCCTGTCCCTCCTCAACCACTTGTTTTGCCCTATTTTGTAAGTCCTTGGGCAGATGTTCAATGAGATGTTGCATCTCGTCCCAGTGGGCTCTGTCATAGCGCGCAAGTAGTGCCTGGGAGTTCGCGATGCGCCACTGGTTTGCAGCTTGTGCTGCGACTCTTTTACCAGCTGCATCGAACTTGCGGCTTTCTTTATCTGGGGGTGGTGCATCTCCAGATGTGTGAGAGTTGACCCTTTTCCTAGCTGCTCCTACAACGACAGAGTCTGGTGGAAGCTGTGTAGTGATGAAAACCGGGTCCGTAGGAGGCGGCTTATACTTTTTTTCCACCCTTGGTGTGATTGCCCTACTTTTGATTGGCTCCTTAAAGATGTCTTTTGCGTGCCGGAGCATACCAGGGAGCATAGGCAGGCTTTGGTATGAGCTGTGGGTGGAGGAGAGTGTGTTGAATAAGAAATCATCCTCCACCTGTTCTGAGTGGAGGCTTACGTGGTGAAATTGTGCTGCTCTAGCCACCACTTGAGAGTACGCGGTGCTGTCTTCTGGTGGAGATGGCTTCGTAGGGTATGCCTCCGGACTGTTATCTGACACTGGGGCGTCGTATAGGTCCCATGCGTCCTGATCTTGGTCACCCTGGCTCATGGTGGTGTGAGCTGGGGAGTGTGATGGGGTTTGTGCTGGTGAAACGTTAATCACGGGCGGAGGAGAGGGTGGTGGTGTAACTCTTTTCACCACTTTTGGTTGTGGTGTTTGTTCCGTCTGGAACTCCAACCTTCTCTTTCTCCTAATGGGGGGAAGGGTGCTTATTTTTCCTGTCCCCTGCTGAATGAAGATACGCTTTTGCGTATGGTCCACATCAGTTGCTTGTAGCTCTTCCTCAAACCTATGCTTCTGCATTTGGGAGGTTAGCGAGTGCTCTTCTGTATAAGAGCCTGAAGCTGGGTCTGTTGCAGTTTGTTTCGGCATCGAAACTTTGTCTGCGTGTTTTTTCGGCTCCGAGGTGACTTTTTTTCTTTTCGGGGCCGAAACCTCTCGGCGTCGATCTGTTTCGGTGCCGCTGTCTCGGCGTCGAGCCGTGTCCACACCGGCATCTCGGTGTCGAGGCTTGTCTCCAGCAATTTCTCGGTCCCGAGAAGGCTGCGTGCCGGTGTCTCGACCGGAGTCGGACGATCTCGGCACTGTTTGGGCCTTTTTCGGTGCCGACGGTCGGTCACCGAATTTATGGGTCGAGCCATGGCCTGGTGGCAGTGGCGTCCCCTGGGCCTTGTAAATGTTCCTCTGAGTGGATTTCTACGTCTTACTCACGGTTTGTGTGTCGTCGAATCCTTCGGAGTCTGAGTCTTGGATTGAGAAGGTACCTTCCTCTTCCTCGAACTCCCGTTGGGCTGTCGGCGCGGACGCCATCTGAAGTCTTCTGGCTCGACGGTCTCGGAGAGTTTTTCGGGACCGGAACGCACGACAGGCCTCGCAGGTGTCTTCGCTGTGCTCAGGTGACAGGCACAGGTTGCAGACCAAGTGTTGGTCTGTGTAGGGGTATTTATTGTGGCATTTGGGGCAGAAACGGAACGGGGTCCGTTCCATCGGCGTTCTTCAGCACGCGGTCGGGCCGACCAGGCCCCGACGGAGGATCGAAAAAACTACCCCGAAGGGCACCGGAGCTCTTCGATCTTCAATGCGGTGTGGAATCTAAGTACGCCGATCCCGAATGCAACAATACCGACGAAAATCTTCCGAAATTAGCTAATTTTCCGTTCCGAAACTCGGAGCGACAGGAACACGTCCGAACCCGATGGCGGAAAAAAAAACAATCGAAGATGGAGTCGACGCCCATGCGCAATGGAGACAAAAGGAGGAGTCACTCGGTCCCGTGACTCGAAAGACTTCTTCGAAGAAAAACAACTTGTAACACTCCGGCCCAACACCAGATGGCGAGCTATTGCAGAACATGCGTATCTACAGCGACAGATGCCATCGAACATATCTTTTCTTAGTTTATTTTAAGAACCACAGGTTCAAATTTAACATGTAATATCTTGTTTGAAAGGTATTGCAGGTAAGTACATTAGGAACTTTGAATCATTTCAATTGCATGTATACTTTGAGTTATTGACAAATAGCTACTTTAAAAGTGGACACTTAGTGCAATTTTCACAGTTCCTGGGGGAGGTAAGTTTTTGTTAGTTTTACCAGGTAAGTAAGACACTTACAGGGTTCAGTTCTTGGTCCAAGGTAGCCCACCGTTGGGGGTTCAGAGCAACCCCAAAGTCACCACACCAGCAGCTCAGGGCCGGTCAGGTGCAGAGTTCAAAGTGGTGCCCAAAACGCATGGGCTAGAATGGAGAGAAGGGGGTGCCCCGGGTCCGGTCTGCTTGCAGGTAAGTACCCGCGTCTTCGGAGGGCAGACCAGGGGGGTTTTGTAGGGCACCGGGGGGGGACACAAGCCCACACAGAAATTTCACCCTCAGCAGCGCGGGGGCGGCCGGGTGCAGTGCAGAAACAAGCGTCGGGTTTGCAATGTTAGTCTATGAGAGATCAACGGATCTCTTCAGCGCTGCAGGCAGGCAAGGGGGGGCTTCCTCGGGGAAACCTCCACTTGGGCAAGGGAGAGGGACTCCTGGGGGTCACTTCTCCAGTGAAAGTCCGGTCCTTCAGGTCCTGGGGGCTGCGGGTGCAGGGTCTTTTCCAGGCGTCGGGACTTAGGATTCAAAGAGTCGCGGTCAGGGGAAGCCTCGGGATTCCCTCTGCAGGCGGCGCTGTGGGGGCTCAGGGGGGACAGGTTTTGGTACTCACAGTCGTAGAGTAGTCCGGGGGTCCTCCCTGAGGTGTTGGTTCTCCACCAGCCGAGTCGGGGTCGCCGGGTGCAGTGTTGCAAGTCTCACGCTTCTTGCGGGGAGATTGCAGGGTCTTTAAAGCTGCTCCTTGAAACAAAGTTGCAGTCTTTTTGGAGCAGGTCCGCTGTCCTCTGGAGTTTCTTGTCTTTTCGAAGCAGGGCAGTCCTCAGAGGATTCAGAGGTCGCTGGTCCCTTGGAAGGCGTCGCTGGAGCAGAGTTCTTTGGAAGGCAGGAGACAGGCCGGTGAGTTTCTGGAGCCAAGGCAGTTGTCGTCTTCTGGTCTTCCTCTGCAGGGGTTTTCAGGTAGGCAGTCCTTCTTGTAGTTTGCAGGAATCTAATTTTCTAGGGTTCAGGTTAGCCCTTAAATACTAAATTTAAGGGCGTGTTTAGGTCTGGGGGGTTAGTAGCCAATGGCTACTAGCCCTGAGGGTGGGTACACCCTCTTTGTGCCTCCTCCCGAGGGGAGGGGGTCACAATCCTAACCCTATTGGGGGAATCCTCCATCTGCAAGATGGAGGATTTCTAAAAGTTAGAGTCACCTCAGCTCAGGACACCTTAGGGGCTGTCCTGACTGGCCAGTGACTCCTCCTTGTTGCTTTCTTTGTTCCCTCCAGCCTTGCCGCCAAAAGTGGGGGCCGTGGCCGGAGGGGGCGGGCAACTCCACTAAGCTGGAGTGTCCTGCTGGGCTGTGACAAAGGGGTGAGCCTTTGAGGCTCACCGCCAGGTGTCACAGCTCCTGCCTGGGGGAGGTGTTAGCATCTCCACCCAGTGCAGGCTTTGTTACTGGCCTCAGAGTGACAAAGGCACTCTCCCCATGGGGCCAGCAACATGTCTCTAGTGTGGCAGGCTGCTGGAACTAGTCAGCCTACACAGACAGTCGGTTAAGTTTCAGGGGGCACCTCTAAGGTGCCCTCTGGGGTGTATTTTGCAATAAAATGTACACTGGCATCAGTGTGCATTTATTGTGCTGAGAAGTTTGATACCAAACTTCCCAGTTTTCAGTGTAGCCATTATGGTGCTGTGGAGTTCGTGTTTGACAAACTCCCAGACCATATACTCTTATGGCTACCCTGCACTTACAATGTCTAAGGTTTTGTTTAGACACTGTAGGGGTACCATGGCTCATGCACTGGTACCCTCACCTATGGTATAGTGCACCCTGCCTTAGGGCTGTAAGGCCTGCTAGAGGGGTGTCTAACCTATACTGCATAGGCAGTGAGAGGCTGGCATGGCACCCTGAGGGGAGTGCCATGTCGACTTACTCGTTTTGTCCTCACTAGCACACACAAGCTGGCAAGCAGTGTGTCTGTGCTGAGTGAGAGGTCTCCAGGGTGGCATAAGACATGCTGCAGCCCTTAGAGACCTTCCTTGGCATCAGGGCCCTTGGTACTAGAAGTACCAGTTACAAGGGACTTATCTGGATGCCAGGGTCTGCCAATTGTGGATACAAAAGTACAGGTTAGGGAAAGAACACTGGTGCTGGGGCCTGGTTAGCAGGCCTCAGCACACTTTCAATTGTAAACATAGCATCAGCAAAGGCAAAAAGTCAGGGGGCAACCATGCCAAGGAGGCATTTCCTTACAACTGGCATCAGTGTGCATTTATTGTGCTGAGAAGTTTGATACCAAACTTCCCAGTTTTCAGTGTAGCCATTATGGTGCTGTGGAGTTCGTGTAAAACAGACTCCCAGACCATATACTCTTATGGCTACCCTGCACTTACAATGTCTAAGGTTTTGCTTAGACACTGTAGGGGCGCAGTGCTCATGCACTGGTGCCCTCACCTATGGTATAGTGCACCCTGCCTTAGGGCTGTAAGGCCTGCTAGAGGGGTGTCTTACCTATACTGCATAGGCAGTGAGAGGCTGGCATGGCACCCTGAGGGGAGTGCCATGTTGACTTACTCATTTTGTTCTCACTAGCACACACAAGCTGGTGGGCAGTGTGTCTGTGCTGAGTGAGGGGTCTCTAGGGTGGCATAATGCATGCTGCAGCCCTTAGAGACCTTCCCTGGCATCAGGGCCCTTGGTACCAGAGGTACCAGTTACAAGGGACTTATCTGGATGCCAGGGTGTGCCAATTGTGGAATCAAAAGTACAGGTTAGGGAAAGAACACTGGTGCTGGGGCCTGGTTAGCAGGCCTCAGCACACTTTCAATTGTAAACATAGCATCAGCAAAGGCAAAAAGTCAGGGGGCAACCATGCCAAGGAGGCATTTCCTTACAACTGGCATCAGTGTGCATTTATTGTGCTGAGAAGTTTGATACCAAACTTCCCAGTTTTCAGTGTAGCCATTATGGTGCTGTGGAGTTCGTGTAAAACAGACTCCCAGACCATATACTCTTATGGCTACCCTGCACTTACAATGTCTAAGGTTTTGCTTAGACACTGTAGGGGCGCAGTGCTCATGCACTGGTGCCCTCACCTATGGTATAGTGCACCCTGCCTTAGGGCTGTAAGGCCTGCTAGAGGGGTGTCTTACCTATACTGCATAGGCAGTGAGAGGCTGGCATGGCACCCTGAGGGGAGTGCCATGTTGACTTACTCATTTTGTTCTCACTAGCACACACAAGCTGGTGGGCAGTGTGTCTGTGCTGAGTGAGGGGTCTCTAGGGTGGCATAATGCATGCTGCAGCCCTTAGAGACCTTCCCTGGCATCAGGGCCCTTGGTACCAGAGGTACCAGTTACAAGGGACTTATCTGGATGCCAGGGTGTGCCAATTGTGGAATCAAAAGTACAGGTTAGGGAAAGAACACTGGTGCTGGGGCCTGGTTAGCAGGCCTCAGCACACTTTCAATTCAAAACATAGCATCAGCAAAGGCAAAAAGTCAGGGGGTAACCATGCCAAGGAGGCATTTCCTTACAAGGAGCACAACTGATACATGCCAACCTGATGCTGGAGAAAAACAATCTAACAGTGGAGCTGGTGCCCATATACATTGTCAGGGAGAAGTCACATCAAAACCAGTGACTCAGAAGAATTCTAACAAAAACAAGTTTCAAATGTCAGAACCCAACACTAGATGGCAGGAATAGGCAGAACATGAGTAACTACAGCTACACATGCTACATTGTTTCCAGAGGTAAGATAAGTAGAACTAACACCGAAAACACAAACACCTGCAAAAATAGTGTTTTAAATATGATTTGCTATCAACTCGTATGCGATTATCAGAAGAATGTCATGTTTTATTTTATGTTGTAGGGTTTTTAATTATACAACAGCCATCTATCTTCAACTTACCATGTTTGCTGGAGTTTTGATCCAATGAAAGGTTAGACATGCTGTTGTCCCCCATTGTCCATTTTCTAAGTCTTGACTGTGGTTCTTTTCCGCTGCCCATGTCAACATTTACACTCAAGTTAGAATTCAAGCCTGAGAAGAAACTACCAGTTAACTCCGTAATGATGAAATGTCAGGAAAAACATACATATCTTTACTACTCTCAACACACTTAGAAAGTAGATAATGTGAATATAAATAGAAGAGACTGCACAACATTTAAAAACAACTTCCAGGCAGCAGTAGGCAAAAACAAAACATGTAATCTTAGAGTAAACTTTTATTGGTTGAATTCAAGGGCTTTTAAATTTCAAGACATTCCTTCCCTAAAGCACTCAAACAATACAGGTGGGTCTTGCTAACAGCATTTCACTCCTACTTTATAATATCACCATAAACTACACGCGCTAAATCCATTCACAATAATGCCAAATCCATTCCATTCGTCTTTAGAAACACCTCAGAAGCATTAATGACTACACTGTATTGAGGTGTGACATTAATTTAGCGCTAACTAGCCTTTTGTAGGGCACTTAAGCACATCTTATCCCAAATATACAAGAAACAAACCACCAGAACCTAATCACCATAAATCAAACATGTGGTGCAAAAAAATGAGTGTATGCACAAATCCTCTAAGCAGGGGCGCACACTGAGGTCGGAAACATCAAAAGCTTCCACATAGAGCACATTCCCAGATCCCACCATCCAAACACCTTCAAACTAGAATAATTTTAACATCAAGTTCTAAAAGTGTTTGAAGCATCATTCAAACATCACATGAAGCTTGATCCATCAAGTCTTATGTAAGAAACTAGTTGCTTACTTGTATGCATGTTTTCCAGGAACATGATGTTCATTGTATGTCTATTTCTCAGTGCCAAATGCAGCTTGATAGTGGGTAAAATAGTGTTGTCCTAATCTGGTTTGGGCCAAATGTTATGTTGTCTGTTCTTTGTACTTCTTGGAACCGTATCTGACTTAAACATGTTTCAGGCTAAGAGCTTCATATTTAATTAAGGGGATAAAAATAACAGAGCCAGACAGGGATAGGTGGGTGAAGCAACAAGGGATCTCGGGGAGTACCACAGAGCGCAGGAGGAAGGTTTGTAAAGTGGAAAAGCAGCACAAAGGGGACAAGGAAACAAGATGGTTAACACTCCAATGAGCGTGCTGAAAGCAAAGAAAACGCAAATCCAACCAATATAGCCACTGGGCCGAGTCAAAGTCTGCACCAAATTCTGGTATTGCACACAACTGGTCTTTTGACAAAAAGACAGCTACAGCGGTCTGTAGGAAAGAACAAAGAACTTGCATGTGCAATGGATGAAGCTTAAGGTATCTAAAAGGAAAAAATACTCAGTACATAAGGAAGCGCTTTCCTGCAAATACACATTACGAACAAGCAAGGTCTGACTGAATAATATCAAGAGTGTGTGTGTCCAGGTTAGGGCTCAGAAAACTAATATTCTGAACGGTGATGCCATTCAGTCTCTCAAATCTGGCTTAGAAAGAAATACAACTGGCTACATTTGCCTACCTTTATTATGCTTCTATACTGCTAGTGTTCAGGAGTGATGATACAAGATGTAAGGAGTAGCCCCCTTCCCACTCTCCTCAGAAAGTCACTGAAGAAGGTATAAAGTACACTGAGGATGTGTGTGGGGCAAAAATGATGACTGATGCAAATGGGTCATACTTAAGTGATAACCAACTGCAGACCCGATGGCTTTCCAATGCGTACTGGTATAATTATGTGGCTCAGCATTTAATTGGGGCGTTCTAATTACCATTCTGCCAACACTTCGATATTATGTAGGGCCTACACTCGTATAATGGAGAAAGTAGGTACGTGTGATGTGAAATGTTTGAAGTATTTCGAAGGTTCATCTTGGTTTATATTATGACAACGGAGATAAGAACATTTATAATCATCATTCTGACAGACAAATCAATCTTGTTTAAGTCAATTTGACATGTCTGGCTTATCCCTACCAATAACAGCTACTTCTGATCCTCAAGAATCTTTGTATTTTAAGCCTATCTGCTTAAATTTGGAGAGCTTATCTGTCTACATGGTAGCTGTATTTTGGACTTGACAGTCGATCACTAAGGCACTGAGGGTTTAGACACTCTATGAAGCTCAGTGGCATTTGTACGAGCAACTCTAACCCAGTGCCTCTAAATCAAAATCAGTTTACGACAAACTTGACACTTGTACATTTGTATAGATATTTCCATTTTAGCATCCATAACAGTCTGAGATAAGATCCTTGGGCAAACCGAGCATAAATACTGGATGTGTTGTTGGATGCTGATTTTCAATGGCAATTGGGAAAAACAAGAAGCTGACTGGAATATCCACCATAACTACTCTTAAAATGGAACTGAAGACATCCAAACAATACAATCCGTAAACAGACAAACCAGTAAAATTAATGTCGCTACAGACTCAAATCTGTGCAGTACTACAGAGCCTTCTACCTTGGTTACTCTTGTACCTCTGTATTAATTCTTAGAAGGAATGATGCCAGCCATGTCTAGATTTCCAAACCAGTTAAATAAAAATAAACAAAAAAATAAAATAAAAATATAATGCTGGTTAAGTAGTGGGGCAACTGGGCTTATGGTTGACATGGTGACTGATAAGGACGTTGGATACAGTCAACGCCCAAAGTTAAGAAACTAGAAGAGGTTGCTACTGTAAATTAATAATACAAATAAGCAGTGCCAAGCTCACTTCAACATGATCACACGTCAGAACCTCATGCACCTCCCCTGCTTCCATGTAGGTGATACAATAACCAGACATCTCTATAATCAGATAAAGAAGTAAGCCTGTAGTGACTCTTTATAGTTTAGAGTGCCACAATACCATTAGAGGCTATTTGGTGTTATTAAAAATGTCCCGGGTCCCACAATGCTCAGAGCAGGTATGATTGGTGGGGGCGCCCTGTCTGGCCACTCCAGGGCAGACTGGGAGCCTGGGCCTGCTCTCTTCAACCCGGCAACACAGGGCCAGGTTGGAGACAGCCCTGTGTGCATGTGTTTGGACGGCCCAAGACGGCCGGTCAAACACACATGCACACTGAGGTGAGTGCTCTGTGCACTCCCCTCCATGGCTGTCATCCTCCATCGCTCGCCCCTTTAAAAATAAAACGATAATAAACATTGTTTATTATCTTTTTATTTTTAACGTTTTGCAGTTGCTGCTGCTGGTGGTGGAGGGGCACCCATGCAGTGTATATCCTATGACTAGTTGGTAGGAAGGAATTCCCCAAGACTGAGGTAGAGCAGAGGTGTACTTTCAATAACTCCTGACCATGGATCCCACAGCAGCATAGACTACATCCATTTTCAGAACACCCATTAGTAGCTCCCCCATGTATAAGCTCATTCCAAACTAAACATCCAGAGCCAACATTGAACACAACCCAAACACACCTTGGGGACATTAATAACCCACCTATAGGAAAGTTGCTGAATGAACTGATGGGCGAGGAGCCCTTTTGTTGCTCCTGGGAGGAGTGGGGAAGCATACTGTCAAGGTAGGATTTCATGCCAGGAGACTGATGCACTTGTTGAGGCAGAGGCTGCTTCATCAGCAGGTTTGGATCCATCTGCCGGGCCTGCTGCATCATCTGCTGCTGCATATTGAGATATCGACTCTGAAAGACAGGAGACAAGATGCTCTACTAGGCAAAGAGCAACATGGAAGACAGATACTTCATTCAGTTTGTAATAAACATTATTTCAAATGAAATTTGATGAAAGGTAGTATAGGCTACGTATTATCCATTCTGTCCCTCCATTCTCCTGAAAATAATTAAAACAACTTTAAAGGTCTTTCACTTTACCAAACCTTTTGTGCTTATCACTGTTTTGCAGACAGTGTCTTCATAAATGACTTGACTGAATCCCAGTACACCAAGCTAAAACTACCAGTTTCCAGCTTATAGCGCAATGCAGTCCTATTCTCTGCAAAATCCTAAATATCCAGTGTTTGGAGCAGACATAAGTTATTTTTCTTTGATGGAGAAGTTATTGATCTTGGGTAACTCTCTTCCAGGTGGATCCTCAATCTAAATAGATTAATCATCTTTAGAATAAACCACAGGTGTCAGACTGGGCAGGGTTGTGGAATTCCTATCGCCCGACGCCCGGGACATCTTGTTTGGGGTCAAGGGCAACAAGTTTTTATGTTTACTTTGTCCTTGGGACAAGTAGGCCCAACCCCCTGCAGCACAAACCCTTTGGCTGCCTGTTTACAGAGAGTTGAACTCTCTGCAGTTGAGGTAATGTGTTTCCAAAAGATAATGCTGTTCGAACTTGTATTTATGGTTCATTATTTGAAAGACTTCATTATTAGGGTGCGTGCTGTAAATAAATGTTTTAAGGTCACACTTCACTACTGACGTTGGTTCCAGTACAAAAAAAAAAAACGTGTACACACATTTTTGAAAAGTTTAGGCTAAGTATAATGCTCCCAGAATGCTCTCTGATTATATGCAAATGAAGTGTCATTTAGTAAAATGTGTTGATGCATGCTAGTATTTCCCAAAAACATTTCTAATGGAAAATCAGTGTAACCATTTTCAACATGATTATGGGAAGCATGAAAATAAACAAACACTGACAAAGCCAACTGATCTGACATATTTTTATAAGTCTTTTAGTTTCATCAATGCGTGTCTTATTTTGACATGGCTTTTGTAACACTTTATTGTTGTGGGAGCTACCAGGCCCTCAACATTGTAACAAACATTGGCAAAAAAAAAACCAAAAGTTTTTGAACTCTTAAAGCACACGTTGCCACCAGCGGCATAACAAAGGCCCCGCAGCCGCCCTCCAGGGGGCCCCGTCAGCACAGCACCTGCCCTGAGTGAGTCTGGAGAGGGGGCTCCTCCATGTTCTTTGCAAAGGGGCACCCTCCAGTTTCGTTACGTCACTGATTGCCACTGTAGTTCCTGACACTGAACAAAACTACTTTGTGTGGCAATATGCTCCTTGTGGAAGAGCAGAATGCGATCACTCACAGTAAAGCCAGCCGAAAGAGAGAGAAATAGAAGTTTAATAAAAACAAAATGTCTTTGTTAACACCAGACCTAATTAGGGACCAAGACCCACATGTAGGTAGCTTTTTGCATGTCGCAAACAGCGACTTTCGCTGTTTGCGACATGCAAAAAGCACATTGCGATGCAAAACCCAGTTTTGCGATTCAGTAACCTGGTTACCGAATCACAAAACAGGTTTGCGACTCGCAATTAGTAAGGGGTGTTCCCTTCCTAATTGCAACTCGCAGTGCAATGTAGGATTGTTTTGTGACCGCGAACGCGGGCGCAAACCAATCGCAGTTTGCACCCATTTCAAATGGGTGCTAACACTTTCGCAAAAGTGAAGGGATCTCCATGGGACCCCTTCCCCATTGTGAATGTCACTGTAAAAAAAAATTCAGAGCAGGCAGTGGTCCTGCTCTGAAAAAATGAAACGAAAACGTTTCATTTTTCGTTTTTGTTATGCATCTCGTTTTCCTTTAAGGAAAACGGGCTGCATTACAAAAAAAAAAACCAAAAACTGCTTTATTGAAAAGCAGTCACAGACATGGTGGTCTGCGGTCTCCAGCAGGCCACCATTCGTGAGGGGGTCGCAAATTGCGACCCACCTCATGATTATTCATGATGTGGGCATTTGCGAAGCCCTTGCGAATCACAGATGGTGTCAAGGACACCATCCTACATTCGGATTTGCGACTCGCAATTTGCAGGTCACAAATCTGAACCTACCTACTTGTGGCCCCAAATTCTTAAAGAAAGTCACAAAAGTGCACCCATGGTATATGTCGTACCCCGTTAAAATATTTGTGAACTGTATTTTAGCGTGGGTAAATACGATGTGTAGATTTGCTCATGTGAAAATCTATTGAGCATCTGCAAGTTCATTTTCCCTCCAGCCACTTTCTTCCCAACCCTGGAAGAAGTTCTAATTCTGCCATTGTCAGGAGTAAATGTCCAACCTTTCTTATTATGGGAAAATATTAGAGAGAAGCTGGTAAAAATCTTTAAAACATGCAGGTTAGTAGGTTTGCAGACTCAAAGGCATTCCAGCCCTGGAACTATTGCTTACTGCTTCCTCCAGCCCCAGTATGCAGATCTGCAGAAAGGTGGCAAAATAAGGAAATTGTTACAGTAGGGATTGAAACTCCAAGTATTCAAGCCCTACTATGGTAGTAGCCCTGGTATAATCAGAGAGGCTATTAATTGCTGCCATAATTTGTCGCCACACTACATGGCACCAAAGGGACAAGTAGATCTTTTTACAGGACAAGTAGATTTGAGAAGCAACCTGTCCCCTGGACAAGTAGATATTTTAATAAATTCCACACCCCTGCTGGGTCTGGAACATTTGTCAGTAGTCTTTGCAAGCTCCTGTAGATGGCATTGTCTGAGTCCACCTTGGCTCTACACCACCCTAGAATTGACTGCGCAGAGCTGCATGTTAAGTGCACCCCTGCATGCTGACGTCTCTTTTCCCTTTCAGTGCGGAGTGCAAAAGAAACTGTAGGTGACCGTGAGCCGATTGCTAGCTTAGGACCTTCTTAGTAGTTAAACAGATCACTCCACCAAAAGGGGAGTTGGAAGGGCAGCAAGGAATTTGCCATTTTGTGTTAGATGTGGGAGGACACTATCAGGCAGTGTAGGGTGGAATATTTACACCATTAGGTAGGGCAAGGACAGCCAGGCATAAGAGGCACCTTCAAGCACCCACTTGAAAACACTTCCTGGATCTGCAGCAGATCAAAAGAGGACTGGACCTGCTGTCTAAGCCAAGATGAGCCCTGAAGAACTGGAACTGCCTCCTCTTGTACCCAGGATGAAGAAGTTGAGTCAAAGGATTGCAAAGCTGCATTCCTGTTCAAGCTATAGAGATACAACAAGATGGATTGGATCCTGCTTGTGGCCTCTGCCGGACACCCTGTGAGTCCCTAAATGCCTCTCATTGGGGACTTTTGAAGGTATCCATGTGCTGGATTGAGATTTAAAAAACTAAATGATAAGCAACGATTTTTTAACAGGACAAACAAGGTTGGTGTATCCGGTACACGCTCCATCGCACTTTAAATTTCACCTAAGTACCGCTCTACTGCAACCACTGATTATTGTTGCCATTTTGTGCTTTAAGACAAAATTTCGAATTTAACTTTAAGTCATATCTCTGATTTTCCTTATTGGAATTTTGTTTAGTTTATTAAATGTTACTCTATTTTTCAAAAATGCTTTGGGATTTTTATTGTTTTGCATTTTGACTTTGTTTAGATACCGCACAAGTATTTTACCAATTGCTCTAGTCTGTCTGCTCGGTGCTGCTACCACCACAGGGTTGAGCCAAGGTTAATTTTGTGGTTTTACCAGATCACTCCAACAATGACTATGATTATTTCTTGAAGTGGACTGTCGCCCACCCCAAATAACCTAATTTACTTCATAGGAGAGGTTTAAGCTAGCCGAATTCTAGGATCTTAGGTGGCAGATCACTAGGCTGAGCAGTCTCGGTGAAAAAAGTCAAGTCTGAGCAGAACTGTCAACTGGAGGCTGATTAACATTTCCTGAACCATAGAGTACCAGGTGTCTGGCCCAAGAGGGGGCCACCATGAGGAGCATCAAGGATACTTGTCCAGTTTTCCTTACTGCATACAGGAGAAGCAGGAGAGAAGAAAGAGTATAGGCAAAGATCCATGACCAGCTCATTCATAGTGCACTGCCCATGGACTCTGGATGTGGCACGTGGATGCATTTTTTGGCATTTTGCGTTTTCAGAGATGGGAAAAAGATATGCGGGTGCTGTAAGGAAATGCCTCCTTGGCATGGTTGCCCCCTGACTTTTTGCCTTTGCTGATGCTATGTTTACAATTGAAAGTGTGCTGAGGCCTGCTAACCAGGCCCCAGCACCAGTGTTCTTTCCCTAACCTGTACTTTTGTATCCACAATTGGCAGACCCTGGCATCCAGATAAGTCCCTTGTAACTGGTACTTCTAGTACCAAGGGCCCTGATGCCAAGGAAGGTCTCTAAGGGCTGCAGCATGTCTTGTGCCACCCTGGAGACCTCTCACTCAGCACAGACACACTGCTTGCCAGCTTGTGTGTGCTAGTGAGGACAAAACGAGTAAGTCGACATGGCACTCCCCTCAGGGTGCCATGCCAGCCTCTCACTGCCTATGCAGTATAGGTAAGACACCCCTCTAGCAGGCCTTACAGCCCTAAGGCAGGGTGCACTATACCATAGGTGAGGGTACCAGTGCATGAGCATGGTACCCCTACAGTGTAAGCAAAACCTTAGACATTGTAAGTGCAGGGTAGCCATAAGAGTATATGGTCTGGGAGTCTGTCAAACACGAACTCCACAGCACCATAATGGCTACACTGAAAACTGGGAAGTTTGGTATCAAACTTCTCAGCACAATAAATGCACACTGATGCCAGTGTACATTTTATTGTAAAATACACCACAGAGGGCACCTTAGAGGTGCCCCCTGAAACTTAACCGACTGTCTGTGTAGGCTGACTAGTTCCAGCAGCCTGCCACACCAGAGACATGTTGCTGGCCCCATGGGGAGAGTGCCTTTGTCACTCTGAGGCCAGTAACAAAGCCTGCACTGGGTGGAGATGCTAACACCTCCCCCAGGCAGGAGCTGTGACACCTGGCGGTGAGCCTCAAAGGCTCACCCCTTTGTCACAGCCCAGCAGGGCACTCCAGCTTAGTGGAGTTGCCCGCCCCCTCCGGCCACGGCCCCCACTTTTGGCGGCAAGGCTGGAGGGAACAAAGAAAGCAACAAGGAGGAGTCACTGGCCAGTCAGGACAGCCCCTAAGGTGTCCTGAGCTGAAGTGACTAACTTTTAGAAATCCTTCATCTTGCAGATGGAGGATTCCCCCAATAGGGTTAGGATTGTGACCCCCTCCCCTTGGGAGGAGGCACAAAGAGGTGTGTACCCACCCTCAGGGCTAGTAGCCATTGGCTACTAACCCCCCAGACCTAAACACGCCCTTAAATTTAGTATTTAAGGGCTACCCTGAACCCTAGAAAATTAGATTCCTGCAACTACAAGAAGGAGGACTGCCTAGCTGAAAAACCCCTGCAGAGGAAGACCAGAAGACAACAACTGCCTTGGCTCCAGAAACTCACCGGCCTGTCTCCTGCCTTCCAAAGATCCTGCTCCAGCGACGCCTTCCAAAGGGACCAGCGACCTGGACATCCTCTGAGGACTGCCCCTACTTCGAAAAGACAAGAAACTCCCGAGGACAGCGGACCTGCTCCAAGAAAAGCTGCAACTTTGTTTCCAGCAGCTTTAAAGAACCCTGCAAGCTCCCCGCAAGAAGCGTGAGACTTGCAACACTGCACCCGGCGACCCCGACTCGGCTGGTGGCGATCCAACACCTCAGGAGGGACCCCAGGACTACTCTAAGACTGTGAGTACAAACACCTGTCCCCCCTGAGCCCCCACAGCGCCGCCTGCAGAGGGAATCCCGAGGCTTCCCCTGACCGCGACTCTTTGAATCCAAAGTCCCGACACCTGGGAGAGACCCTGCACCCGCAGCCCCCAGGACCTGAAGGACCGGACTTTCACTGGAGGAGTGACCCCCAGGAGTCCCTCTCCCTTGACCAAGTGGAGGTTTCCCCGAGGAACCCCCCCCTTGCCTGCCTGCAGCGCTGAAGAGATCCCTAGATCTCCCATTGACTTCCATTACAAACCCGACGCTGGTTTCTACACTGCACCCGGCCGCCCCCGCGCTGCTGAGGGTGAAATTTCTGTGTGGGCTTGTGTCCCCCCCGGTGCCCTACAAAACCCCCCTGGTCTGCCCTCCGAAGACGCGGGTACTTACCTGCAAGCAGACCGGAACCGGGGCACCCCCTTCTCTCCATTCTAGCCTATGTGTTTTGGGCACCACTTTGAACTCTGCACCTGACCGGCCCTGAGCTGCTGGTGTGGTGACTTTGGGGTTGCTCTGAACCCCCCAACGGTGGGCTACCTTGGACCAAGAACTGAACCCTGTAAGTGTCTTACTTACCTGGTAAAACTAACAAAAACTTACCTCCCCTAGGAACTGTGAAAATTGCACTAAGTGTCCACTTTTAAAACAGCTATTTGTCAATAACTTGAAAAGTATACATGCAATTTTTATGATTTAAAGTTCCTAAAGTACTTACCTGCAATACCTTTCGAATGAGATATTACATGTAGAATTTGAACCTGTGGTTCTTAAAATAAACTAAGAAAAGATATTTTTCTATACAAAACCTATTGGCTGGATTTGTCTCTGAGTGTGTGTACCTCATTTATTGTCTGTGTATGTACAACAAATGCTTAACACTACTCCTTGGATAAGCCTACTGCTCGACCACACTACCACAAAATAGAGCATTAGTATTATCTATTTTTACCACTATTTTACCTCTAAGGGGAACCCTTGGACTCTGTGCATGCTATTCCTTACTTTGAAATAGCACATACAGAGCCAACTTCCTACATTGGTGGATCAGCGGTGGGGTACAAGACTTTGCATTTGCTGGACTACTCAGCCAATACCTGATCACACGACAAATTCCAAAATTGTCATTAGAAATTGATTTTTGCAATTTGAAAAGTTTTCTAAATTCTTAAAAGACCTGCTAGGGCCTTGTGTTAGATCCTGTTTAGCATTTCTTTTAGAGTTTAAAAGTTTGTAAAAGTTTGAATTAGATTCTAGAACCAGTTTTAGATTCTTTAAAAAGTCTTCCAACTTTTAGCAAAATAATGTCTGATACAGAGATGAATGTGGTGGAACTCGACACCACACCTTACCTCCATCTTAAGATGAGGGAGCTAAGGTCTCTCTGTAATATCAAAAAAATAACCATTGGCCCCAAACCTACCAAAATACAGCTCCAGGAGCTTTTGGCAGAGTTTGAAAAGACCAACCCCTCTGAGGGTGGCAACTCAGAGGAAGAGGATAGTGACTTGGAGGACAATTCCCCCCTACCAGTCCTATCTAGGGAGAACAGGGTCCCTCAAACCCTGACTCCAAAAATAATAGTCAGAGATGCTGGTTCCCTCACAGGAGAGACCAACACCTCTGAAATCACTGAGGATAGCCCCAGTGAAGAGGACATCCAGTTAGCCAGGATGGCCAAAAGATTGGCTTTGGAAAGACAGATCCTAGCCATAGAGAGGGAAAGACAAGAGATGGGCCTAGGACCCATCAATGGTGGCAGCAACATAAATAGGGTCAGAGATTCTCCTGACATGTTGAAAATCCCTAAAGGGATTGTAACTAAATATGAAGATGGTGATGACATCACCAAATGGTTCACAGCTTTTGAGAGGGCTTGTGTAACCAGAAAAGTGAACAGATCTCACTGGGGTGCTCTCCTTTGGGAAATGTTCACAGGAAAGTGTAGGGATAGACTCCTCACACTCTCTGGACAAGATGCAGAATCTTATGACCTCATGAAGGGTACCCTGATTGAGGGCTTTGGATTCTCCACTGAGGAGTACAGGATTAGGTTCAGGGGGGCTCAAAAATCCTCGAGCCAGACCTGGGTTGACTTTGTTGACTACTCAGTGAAAACACTAGATGGTTGGATTCAAGGCAGTGGTGTAAGTAATTATGATGGGCTGTACAATTTATTTGTGAAAGAACACCTGTTAAGTAATTGTTTCAATGATAAACTGCATCAGCATCTGGTAGACCTAGGACCAATTTCTCCCCAAGAATTGGGAAAGAAGGCGGACCATTGGGTCAAGACAAGGGTGTCCAAGACTTCAACAGGGGGTGACCAAAAGAAAGGGGTCACAAAGACTCCCCAGGGGAAGGGTGATGAGACAACCAAAACTAAAAATAGTAAAGAGTCTTCTACAGGCCCCCAAAAACCTGCACAGGAGGGTGGGCCCAGAGCCTCTTCACAAAACAATGGGTACAAGGGTAAAAACTTTGATCCCAAAAAGGCCTGGTGTCATAGCTGTAAACAGCATGGACACCAAACTGGAGACAAGGCCTGTCCCAAGAAAGGTTCCACTCCAAACTCCCATCCAGGTAACACTGGTATGGCTAGTCTCCAAGTGGGATCAACAGTGTGCCCAGAGCAAATCAGGGTCCACACTGAAGCTACTCTAGTTTCTGAGGGTGGGGTGGATTTAGCCACACTAGCTGTCTGGCCGCCTAACATGCAAAAATACAGACAGCAACTCTGTAGGAAGTTGGCTCTGTATGTGCTATTTCAAAGTAAGGAATAGCATGCACAGAGTCCAAGGGTTCCCCTTAGAGGTAAAATAGTGGTAAAAATAGATAATACTAATGCTCTATTTTGTGGTAGTGTGGTCGAGCAGTAGGCTTATCCAAGGAGTAGTGTTAAGCATTTGTTGCACATACACATAGACAATAAATGAGGTACACACACTCAGAGACAAATCCAGCCAATAGGTTTTTATATAGAAAAATATCTTTTCTTAGTTTATTTTAAGAACCACAGGTTCAAATTCTACATGTAATATCTCATTCGAAAGGTATTGCAGGTAAGTACTTTAGGAACTTCAAATCATCAAAATTGCATGTATACTTTTCAAGTTATTCACAAATAGCTATTTTAAAAGTGGACACAGTGCAATTTTCACAGTTCCTAGGGGAGGTAAGTATTTGTTAGGTTAACCAGGTAAGTAAGACACTTACAGGGCTTAGTTCTTGGTCCAAGGTAGCCCACCGTTGGGGGTTCAGAGCAACCCCAAAGTCACCACACCAGCAGCTCAGGGCCGGTCAGGTGCAGAGGTCAAAGTGGTGCCCAAAACACATAGGCTAGAATGGAGAGAAGGGGGTGCCCCGGTTCCGGTCTGCTTGCAGGTAAGTACCCGCGTCTTCGGAGGGCAGACCAGGGGGGTTTTGTAGGGCACCGGGGGGGACACAAGCCCACACAGAAATTTCACCCTCAGCGGCGCGGGGGCGGCCGGGTGCAGTGTAGAAACCAGCGTCGGGTTCGCAAGGTTAGTCTATGAGAGATCTCGGGATCTCCTCAGCGCTGCAGGCAGGCAAGGGGGGGATTCCTCGGGGAAACCTCCACTTGGGCAAGGGAGAGGGACTCCTGGGGGTCACTTCTCCAGTGAAAGTCCGGTCCTTCAGGTCCTGGGGGCTGCGGGTGCAGGGTCTCTCCCAGGCGTCGGGACTTTAGGTTCAAAGAGTCGCGTTCAGGGGAAGCCTCGGGATTCCCTCTGCAGGCGGCGCTGTGGGGGCTCAGGGGGGACAGGTTTTGGTACTCACAGTATCAGAGTAGTCCGGGGGTCCCTCCTGAGGTGTTGGATCGCCACCAGCCGAGTCGGGGTCGCCGGGTGCAGTGTTGCAAGTCTCACGCTTCTTGCGGGGAGCTTGCAGGGTTCTTTAAAGCTGCTGGAAACCAAGTTGCAGCTTTTCTTGGAGCAGGTCCGCTGTCCTCGGGAGTTTCTTGTCTTTTCGAAGCAGGGGCAGTCCTCAGAGGAGGTCGAGGTCGCTGGTCCCTTTGGAAGGCGTCGCTGGAGCAGGATCTTTGGAAGGCAGGAGACAGGCCGGTGAGTTTCTGGAGCCAAGGCAGTTGTCGTCTTCTGGTCTTCCGCTGCAGGGGTTTTCAGCTGGGCAGTCCTTCTTCTTGTAGTTGCAGGAATCTAATTTTCTAGGGTTCAGGGTAGCCCTTAAATACTAAATTTAAGGGCGTGTTTAGGTCTGGGGGGTTAGTAGCCAATGGCTACTAGCCCTGAGGGTGGGTACACCCTCTTTGTGCCTCCTCCCAAGGGGAGGGGGTCACAAGCCTAACCCTATTGGGGGAATCCTCCATCTGCAAGATGGAGGATTTCTAAAAGTCAGAGTCACCTCAGCTCAGGACACCTTAGGGGCTGTCCTGACTGGCCAGTGACTCCTCCTTGTTTTTCTCATTATTTTCTCCGGCCTTGCCGCCAAAAGTGGGGCCTGGCCGGAGGGGGCGGGCAATTCCACTAGCTGGAGTGTCCTGCTGGGTTGGCACAAAGGAGGTGAGCCTTTGAGGCTCACCGCCAGGTGTGACAATTCCTGCCTGGGGGAGGTGTTAGCATCTCCACCCAGTGCAGGCTTTGTTACTGGCCTCAGAGTGACAAAGGCACTCTCCCCATGGGGCCAGCAACATGTCTCGGTTTGTGGCAGGCTGCTAAAACTAGTCAGCCTACACAGATAGTCGGTTAAGTTTCAGGGGGCACCTCTAAGGTGCCCTCTGGGGTGTATTTTACAATAAAATGTACACTGGCATCAGTGTGCATTTATTGTGCTGAGAAGTTTGATACCAAACTTCCCAGTTTTCAGTGTAGCCATTATGGTGTTGTTGAGTTCGTGTTTGACAGACTCCCAGACCATATACTCTTATGGCTACCCTGCACTTACAATGTCTAAGGTTTTGTTTAGGCACTGTAGGGGTACCATGCTCATGCACTGGTACCCTCACCTATGGTATAGTGCACCCTGCCTTAGGGCTGTAAGGCCTGCTAGAGGGGTGTCTTACCTATACTGCATAGGCAGTGAGAGGCTGGCATGGCACCCTGAGGGGAGTGCCATGTCGACTTACTCGTTTTGTCTTCACTAGCACACACAAGCTGGCAAGCAGTGTGTCTGTGCTGAGTGAGAGGTCTCCAGGGTGGCATAAGACATGCTGCAGCCCTTAGAGACCTTCCTTGGCATCAGGGCCCTTGGTACTAGAAGTACCAGTTACAAGGGACTTATCTGGATGCCAGGGTCTGCCAATTGTGGATACAATGGTACATTTTAGGTGAAGGAACACTGGTGCGGGGGCCTGGTTAGCAGGGTCCCAGCACACTTCTCAGTCAAGTCAGCATCAGTATCAGCCAAAAAGTGGGGGGTAACTGCAACAGGGAGCCATTTCTTTACAAACTCTTAATTAATGGGACTAGAATAGAGGGCCTGAGGGATACAGGTGCCAGTGTCACCATGGTGACAGAGAAACTGGTTTCCCCTGGCCAATACCTGACTGGAAAAACTTACACAGTCACCAACGCTGACAATCAGAGAAAAGTACATCCCATGGCAATGGTTACTTTAGAATGGGGAGGGGTCAATGGCCTGAAACAGGTGGTGGTCTCCTCAAATATCCCAGTGGACTGTCTGCTTGGAAATGACCTGGAGTCCTCAGCATGGGCTGAGGTAGAACTAAAAACCCATGCAGCAATGCTGGGTATCCCTGAACTGGTGTGTGTGAAAACAAGAGCACAATGCAAGGCACAGGGTGAAAAAGTAGAGCTGGAGTCTGGAAGAATGGCCCAGCCTACCAAGAGAACAGGAAAGTCAGTTGGGAAACCAACTGCAACACAGCAAAAGAAAGGGAACCTCTCTTCTCAGGAAGAAGTTCTGCCCTCTGAGGGAACTGAGCCTTTGGAGCTTGAACCTTATCAGGTTGAGCTCTTAGGCCCAGGGGGACCCTCAAGGGAGGAGCTGTGTAAGGGACAAGAAACCTGTCCCTCTCTTGAAGGCCTTAGGCAGCAAGCTGCTGAAGAGTCCAAAGGCAAGAAAAATGGAACGCATAGGGTCTATTGGGAAGATGGGCTCCTGTACACTGAGGCCAGGGACCCCAAACCTGGTGCCACTAGGAGAGTGGTAGTGCCTCAGCTGTTCAGAGAGTTCATCCTAACATTGGCCCATGACATTCCCCTTGCTGGACATTTGGGACAAACCAAGACGTGGGAGAGGTTAGTCAACCACTTCTACTGGCCCAATATGTCCAACATGGTTAAGGAGTTTTGCCTCTCCTGCCCCACCTGTCAAGCCAGTGGTAAGACAGGTGGGCACCCAAAGGCCCCCCTCATTCCACTTCCAGTGGTGGGGGTCCCCTTTGAAAGAGTGGGTGTGGACATAGTTGGTCCACTAGAACCTCCCACAGCCTCAGGAAATATGTATATCCTGGTAGTAGTGGATCATGCTACCAGGTATCCTGAAGCTATTCCCCTTAGGTCGACTACTGCCCCTGCAGTAGCCAAGGCCCTCATTGGTATCTTTACCAGAGTGGGTTTCCCTAAGGAGGTGGTGTCTGACAGAGGTACCAACTTCATGTCAGCATACCTAAAACACATGTGGAATGAGTGTGGAGTGACTTACAAATTCACTACACCTTACCATCCACAAACTAATGGCTTAGTTGAGAGATTCAACAAGACATTAAAGGGCATGATCATGGGGCTCCCAGAAAAACTCAAAAGGAGATGGGATGTCCTCTTGCCATGTCTGCTTTTCGCTTACAGAGAGGTGCCACAGAAGGGAGTAGGATTCTCACCCTTTGAACTTCTGTTTGGTCATCCTGTAAGGGGACCACTTGCCCTTGTTAAAGAAGGCTGGGAGAGACCTCTCCATGAGCCTAAACAGGACATAGTGGACTATGTACTTGGCCTTCGCTCTAGAATGGCAGAGTACATGGAAAAGGCAACCAAAAACCTTGAGGCCAGCCAACAGCTCCAGAAGTTTTGGTATGACCAAAAGGCTGCACTGGTTGAGTTCCAACCAGGGCAGAAGGTCTGGGTTCTGGAGCCTGTGGCTCCCAGGGCACTCCAGGACAAATGGAGTGGCCCTTACCCAGTGCTAGAAAGGAAGAGTCAGGTCACCTACTTGGTGGACCTGGGCACAAGCAGGAGCCCCAAGAGGGTGATCCATGTGAACCGCCTTAAACTCTTCCATGACAGGGCTGATGTGAATCTGTTGATGGTAACAGATGAGGATCAGGAGGCAGAGAGTGAACCTCTCCCTGATCTTCTGTCATCAGATCCAAAAGATGGCACAGTAGATGGAGTGATCTACTCAGACACCCTCTCTGGCCAACAGCAAGCTGATTGTAGGAGAGTCCTACAACAGTTTCCTGAACTCTTCTCCTTAACCCCTGGTCAGACACACCTGTCCTGGACACAGGAGACAGCATGCCTGTCAAGAACAAAATCTTTAGACAATCTGACCATGTTAAGGAAAGCATCAAGGTGGAAGTCCACAAGATGCTGGAATTGGGAGTAATTGAGCGCTCTGACAGCCCCTGGGCTAGCCCAGTGGTCTTAGTCCCCAAACCTCACACCAAAGATGGAAAGAAAGAGATGAGGTTTTGTGTGGACTACAGAGGGCTCAATTCTGTCACCAAGACAGATGCTCATCCAATTCCAAGAGCTGATGAGCTCATAGACAAATTAGGTGCTGCCAAATTCTTAAGTACCTTTGACTTGACAGCAGGGTACTGGCAAATAAAAATGGCACCTGGAGCAAAAGAGAAAACAGCATTCTCCACACCTGATGGGCATTATCAGTTTACTGTTATGCCCTTTGGTTTAAAGAATGCCCCTGCCACCTTCCAAAGGTTGGTGAATCAAGTCCTTGCTGGCTTGGAGTCCTTTAGCACAGCTTATCTTGATGATATTGCTGTCTTTAGCTCCACCTGGCAGGATCACCTGGTCCACCTGAAGAAGGTTTTGAAGGCTCTGCAATCTGCAGGCCTCTCTATCAAGGCATCCAAATGCCAGATAGGGCAGGGAACTGTGGTTTACTTGGGCCACCTTGTAGGTGGAGGCCAAGTTCAGCCACTCCAACCCAAGATCCAGACTATTCTGGACTGGGTAGCTCCAAAAACCCAGACTCAAGTCAGGGCATTCCTTGGCTTGACTGGGTATTACAGGAGGTTTGTGAAGGGATATGGATCCATTGTGACAGCACTCACTGAACTCACCTCCAAGAAAATGCCCAAGAAAGTGAACTGGACTGTGGAATGCCAACAGGCCTTTGACACCCTGAAACAAGCAATGTGCTCAGCACCAGTTCTAAAAGCTCCAGATTATTCTAAGCAGTTCATTGTGCAGACTGATGCCTCTGAACATGGGATAGGGGCAGTTTTGTCCCAAACAAATGATGATGGCCTTGACCAGCCTGTTGCTTTCATTAGCAGGAGGTTACTCCCCAGGGAGCAGCGTTGGAGTGCCATTGAGAGGGAGGCCTTTGCTGTGGTTTGGTCCCTGAAGAAGCCGAGACCATACCTCTTTGGGACTCACTTCCTAGTTCAAACTGACCACAGACCTCTCAAATGGCTGATGCAAATGAAAGGTGAAAATCCTAAACTGTTGAGGTGGTCCATCTCCCTACAGGGAATGGACTTTATAGTGGAACACAGACCTGGGACTGCCCATGCCAATGCAGATGGCCTTTCCAGGTTCTTCCACTTAGAAAATGAAGACTCTCTTGGGAAAGGTTAGTCTCATCCTCTTTCGTTTGGGGGGGGGGTTGTGTAAGGAAATGCCTCCTTGGCATGGTTGCCCCCTGACTTTTTGCCTTTGCTGATGCTATGTTTACAATTGAAAGTGTGCTGAGGCCTGCTAACCAGGCCCCAGCACCAGTGTTCTTTCCCTAACCTGTACTTTTGTATCCACAATTGGCAGACCCTGGCATCCAGATAAGTCCCTTGTAACTGGTACTTCTAGTACCAAGGGCCCTGATGCCAAGGAAGGTCTCTAAGGGCTGCAGCATGTCTTATGCCACCCTGGAGACCTCTCACTCAGCACAGACACACTGCTTGCCAGCTTGTGTGTGCTAGTGAGGACAAAACGAGTAAGTCGACATGGCACTCCCCTCAGGGTGCCATGCCAGCCTCTCACTGCCTATGCAGTATAGGTAAGACACCCCTCTAGCAGGCCTTACAGCCCTAAGGCAGGGTGCACTATACCATAGGTGAGGGTACCAGTGCATGAGCATGGTACCCCTACAGTGTCTAAACAAAACCTTAGACATTGTAAGTGCAGGGTAGCCATAAGAGTATATGGTCTGGGAGTCTGTCAAACACGAACTCCACAGCACCATAATGGCTACACTGAAAACTGGGAAGTTTGGTATCAAACTTCTCAGCACAATAAATGCACACTGATGCCAGTGTACATTTTATTCTAAAATACACCACAGAGGGCACCTTAGAGGTGCCCCCTGAAACTTAACCGACTGTCTGTGTAGGCTGACTAGTTCCAGCAGCCTGCCACACCAGAGACATGTTGCTGGCCCCATGGGGAGAGTGCCTTTGTCACTCTGAGGCCAGTAACAAAGCCTGCACTGGGTGGAGATGCTAACACCTCCCCCAGGCAGGAGCTGTAACACCTGGCGGTGAGCCTCAAAGGCTCACCCCTTTGTCACAGCCCAGCAGGGCACTCCAGCTTAGTGGAGTTGCCCGCCCCCTCCGGCCACGGCCCCCACTTTTGGCGGCAAGGCTGGAGGGAACAAAGAAAGCAACAAGGAGGAGTCACTGGCCAGTCAGGACAGCCCCTAAGGTGTCCTGAGCTGAAGTGACTCTAACTTGTAGAAATCCTCCATCTTGCAGATGGAGGATTCCCCCAATAGGGTTAGGATTGTGACCCCCTCCCCTTGGGAGGAGGCACAAAGAGGGTGTACCCACCCTCAGGGCTAGTAGCCATTGGCTACTAACCCCCCAGACCTAAACACGCCCTTAAATTTAGTATTTAAGGGCTACCCTGAACCCTAGAAAATTAGATTCCTGCAACTACAAGAAGAAGGACTGCCTAGCTGAAAAACCCCTGCAGAGGAAGACCAGAAGACGACAACTGCCTTGGCTCCAGAAACTCACCGGCCTGTCTCCTGCCTTCCAAAGATCCTGCTCCAGCGACGCCTTCCAAAGGGACCAGCGACCTCGACATCCTCTGAGGACTGCCCCTGCTTCGAAAAGACAAGAAACTCCCGAGGACAGCGGACCTGCTCCAAGAAAAGCTGCAACTTTGTTTCCAGCAGCTTTAAAGAACCCTGCAAGCTCCCCGCAAGAAGCGTGAGACTTGCAACACTGCACCCGGCGACCCCGACTCGGCTGGTGGCGATCCAACACCTCAGGAGGGACCCCAGGACTACTCTAAGACTGTGAGTACAAAAACCTGTCCCCCCTGAGCCCCCACAGCGCCGCCTGCAGAGGGAATCCCGAGGCTTCCCCTGACCGCGACTCTTTGAATCCTAAGTCCCGACACCTGGGAGAGACCCTGCACCCGCAGCCCCCAGGACCTGAAGGACCGGACTTTCACTGGAGGAGTGACCCCCAGGAGTCCCTCTCCCTTGACCAAGTGGAGGTTTCCCCGAGGAATCCCCCCCCTTGCCTGCCTGCAGCGCTGAAGAGATCCCTAGATCTCCCATTGACTTCCATTACAAACCCGACGCTTGTTTCTACACTGCACCCGGCCGCCCCCGCGCTGCTGAGGGTGAAATTTCTGTGTGGGCTTGTGTCCCCCCCGGTGCCCTACAAAACCCCCCTGGTCTGCCCTCCGAAGACGCGGGTACTTACCTGCAAGCAGACCGGAACCGGGGCACCCCCTTCTCTCCATTCTAGCCTATGTGTTTTGGGCACCACTTTGAACTCTGCACCTGACCGGCCCTGAGCTGCTGGTGTGGTGACTTTGGGGTTGCTCTGAACCCCCAACGGTGAGCTACCTTGGACCAAGAACTAAGCCCTGTAAGTGTCTTACTTACCTGGTTAACCTAACAAATACTTACCTCCCCTAGGAACTGTGACAATTGCACTGTGTCCACTTTTAAAACAGCTATTTGTGAATAACTTGAAAAGTATACATGCAATTTTGATGATTTGAAGTTCCTAAAGTACTTACCTGCAATACCTTTCGAATGAGATATTACATGTAGAATTTGAACCTGTGGTTCTTAAAATAAACTAAGAAAAGATATTTTTCTATACAAAAACCTATTGGCTGGATTTGTCTCTGAGTGTGTGTACCTCATTTATTGTCTATGTGTATGTACAACAAATGCTTAACACTACTCCTTGGATAAGCCTACTGCTCGACCACACTACCACAAAATAGAGCATTAGTATTATCTATTTTTACCACTATTTTACCTCTAAGGGGAACCCTTGGACTCTGTGCATGCTATTCCTTACTTTGAAATAGCACATACAGAGCCAACTTCCTACAATTAGTATTATCTATTTTTACCACTATTTTACCTCTAAGGGGAACCCTTGGACTCTGTGCATGCTATTCCTTACTTTGAAATAGCACATACAGAGCCAACTTCCTACAGGTGCCCCAATGCTGAAGTAACTGTGGAGGAGTTGCAGGTGGCCCCCCTATTCGTAGACCTGTTAATGCAGTCTGAGTAGTTCTGAAAAATTATTGTTCATCCTGGAAAATGTTCAGCAAGGAGTTGAAGGTTGTGGTGGATAGCTCATTGCCCAATCCCCTGAGGTAGGGCGGGGAACTAGAGGACGTGCATGCCACCTTGTTTCTGCAAGTAATACATTGCCATCATGTTCCCTATTTTGATAAGAACTACCTTCCCATGAATAACCTTAAAGAAGGTTTTTAGGGCTAAGGACAAGACCAGTAGTTCTAGGTAACTGATGTGGCGATACTGTGTTGAAGGGCTACACCCGCTGCTAAATCATGGCATCAAGATGCACTCCACAGCCTGTAAGGGAGGCATCTGTGATAATGGTAACAAGCAAACGTGGGTCTGAGAAATGAAACCCTACAACAAGTTGCTGCTGTTTCACCAAAGCAGTGAGCAGTTATTACAGGCCTTGACCAACACTAGATCTTTCAAGTGACCTTCTTGTGCCCATTGTCCAGCAAGGCACTCTTGAAGGATGCATGCGGTGCCAGCGTGTAGTACAATGGAAGTGAACAAGCACATTATACCTAGAAGCCGCCGCATTCACGGTTCTGACCACAAGCTGATGACTTGGCTGAAAAAGTGAGCTGCCGCTGGAATGTAAACACTTTCTGGTGGTTGGCATAGGCCTTTACTATAACTTCATTTAACACAGATATCCCAGGTAACGATCGATCTGTTATGTTTGGACTTGGTCGCAGGCCTAGGCTTTTCAACGCGTCTTCATGAATATGAAGATGGTCATCCCCGAGGGCAAGAATATCCTTAGCATTTGGTAAGCAGGTTCCCAGAGCCAGATCTCTTTCACTAAACTGTACAATTGTCCCACTAATTGGCAATACCCGTGGCACCGCAGTAAGTCCCTAATAAATAGTATCCTAGTTACCTACGGACTGATACCAAAAGGTGGTCAGTAAGGGCAGCAGTATGTATTTTGCCACCCTCAGGGACCCTTCTCCTAGCCATTGAAGACTGCCATTGCAGGCTGCATGTCTTAATGCAGTTAAAAGTGAAAACACAAGACAGTCTGTATGCCATGCCTCCTAACTGCATGCAATATATAGAAGTACCCAACATCAGACATAACAGCCCTAAGGCACGGTTAATTATATTATATGTGTGGACATAGTTGCAAGAGCAGATCTGCCCCTGCTATGTCTTTGTCGATTCTTAGACATATTAAGTGATCAGGGAAGCCATTTTAAGTACATGTGCTGGTCACTGGTCAATACGAGTTCTCCAGCTACATGGCGGCTTCACTGAAACTGGGGATGTTTGGTATCATGCATCTCATATTAACAAACCCACACTGATTTAAGTAATGAATTAAATTAATACCTGCACCTTAGAGGTGCTCCATGAAAAACCTACCAACTACTAGTGTGCTGACCGACTTGTTTCAAACATGTCACCAGACCAGTTTGACATCCCCCCCCACCCCAGGGGTGGGATCCAATGCTCTCTGGCAGTCAGTAACAAAGCCTCCCCTGAGAGGGGAGTTACATACCCCTCCCAACAGGATGACTTGTAAATTAGCATTCCAAGACAGGGAGCTTCAAAGAGCCCACTGCCTTTGAGGGGGAAGCCAAATTTGCATACCAGAGGTGAGGGGATGCCGATCAGTCTGACCAGGGCCCATTTGGCGCCTGAACAGGTGGGAAAATTAGTAGTCAGAGACCTGTCCACCTTGAGGTTACTTCCACCCCTAAGGTGAGCTACCTGATGTGGACACCGTAGAAAGCTGGGTTCTGGCTGCTGCCCCTTTCGTCCCATCATCCACCCCCCCTTCCGTTCTCAACCCTCCCCCAACATAGGGAACGTAGTGACCCCTAGGGGTAAGTAGCTCATTGGCTACTACCCTACACTTCCTTAACATCCCTAAATCCAGTATTTAGGGGAGACCTTGGCACCAGAATATCTGATCCTGCTTACCTGAAAGAAGGACAAAGAAGAGACGCAAAAGCATGAACAGAAGACTAGCAACTGACCTAACACCAACCCTTCCAGGCTGCCTGTTGTAGTCAACAATTGCGCGTAAGTCACCTCGTCCCGCAGCCGCTTGTGCATCCAAAAGCCATGGAGGTCTGCCAGCCTTCATCCAAGACCCAGGAACTCCGTGGAGTAGCGGAGCTGCTCCCCTGCATATTGCAGGCACCGCAAGAACAACTGCGAGGACTCGAGACTGCCAAAACCCGACACCAGAAAGCACCACTGCACCTGTGCTCCCTAGCCCAAGCAGAAGTCAGCCAATGGTGCCAGCGTTGTCCACAGACCCTCCAGAGACAACGCCCACTTTGGGATCACCAGCTGTGGACCTCCCGATGACGCCTGCAGCCTCTCTGTGCAGGCCCGGCTCTACAACAAGTGACCCAGAGACAAAGACCCGACGTCTAAGGACACCTCTGCACCTGGCCACCCTGACCCCAAGAGAAGACCACCAACAGTGTACCACATCCCCAAGTAATGCGAGATCTGAGCTTTCTCATTGGTTCAGCTGGACTGCAGCAACCCCCCATTTTTATGAACTGGTGTGGATCTCTTTATTGAGTTGTGTGCATCATTTACTGGCTGTGTGCCTATAGCAGGTGTCTAACACTCCTCTCTGATAAGCCTAAGGATGCTTGACCACACTGCCACCTATAAGAGCACCTTGGGATTACTAGAGCAAGCCCCTGTCCACTCATAAGGGAATACCTGGACTCTACACAGTATACCTCACTTTGGTATACTATGTAAAGAGCCAGCTTGCTACACCATAAACAAATGAAAATACAATGTCTGCAAAATAAATAATAAAAAAAAAAAACACAATAGTGTAGTTCGTTTTATAAAATTAAAGGCACATGGATTTGAAAGAGCAAGAAAAAGGCTCTCAGAAAATGCTTCTTACTACTGAATGAACTGAGGCAGCCATATCCCACTGCACCGTTTTACTCTGTTTCAGATCACTGGTGTCATATCTAAATATTTTCCTTATGTCCTTCCTATGCATCCTTCACAAATTATAAATCTCACTTTTATTGTAGACAATGTATTGCCTACCCATGTATTCTTAAGGTATGTTATGAAAGTAGTACGTCCATAAACCTGTTGTATATATCCACGAAGTACTGACAATTTAAAATAAAACATCCAGCTTCTACTGTAAACACTACAAAGGTTACTACTCGTGAATTCATAAAGACATGATTCTATGTCTGACTGGAATGAACTGGGCAACGTGTACTATTGCAGAATAGTGCTGGGCTTGTGGTTTGGAGGAGGTCTTGTGTATGGTGAACGTAAGTCAACTTTAGCCTCTCATATATTGGCAGCCTAATTTGTGGTTTAAAGGAAGGTTTTGTGTGGTTCCTTAGAACAATCAATCTGAAATCTCGATTTTGAAGTTTTTTGTGGCTGTCAATGAGCTTTTTTAAAACATAGTGGAGGCAGTAGCAGAATTTTGCAATTGCTCAGGATTTCTTCTACTTCTCTTGGTGGTTAAATCAAAAGGGGTTGGGGTTCTCTTGTTTAGAAAGAGGCAATATCAGATGGTGGCTTGAGGCATAGATTTTTGCATTATTACAAATATAGGCAGAAGCTTTAGTAGGCGGATGTGTAGACCATCTGGATTGCAGTGGCACTTGAAGGACTGAACTCTCCCGTCCAGCACTAAGACCCCAGTTATTGGCTTCATGCAAGTAAAGGAAGCAGTCTTTAATGCAAGGGAACACTTGGCCCTAGCAAGTGGAGAAGGTGGCAAGCTTTTTTGTTTTAAGCCGTTTCACAATTTCACTGGACTACAACATTGTTAGCATTCATCTGGAGGTTGCCAATATACTGCTATGAGTTGGACTAAATGCTGCACTACAGAAAGAGAAGATAACATTGAAATGACTCAACTTAGTGTCATTCTGCGAAACGTTAAGATTCAACTGACTTGTTGACTTCGATTGAGCATCAACACCAACAAAGAGCAGCAAAGGAAAGACAATTGCTAATTGCAAATTATTCGAAGTAACTATTTACTGTCACAATGTAGACCAGGCACATAAATCTAGCTAAGCAGAAAATGTTTTTACCAACCTGCTGGTCTTGCTGCTGGCGAGCTCCAGGAGCCATACCTCTCTGGTTCTGAACCTTCTGCTGCTGGGCCAACAAACGCTACGGTACAAAGAGCAACAATCAGGACATACATCTTAACCCTGTCAGTATAACCAAGATGTATTTGTGGTGAGCACTTACTTGCAACTGAGAAATTTGAGACAGCTGGTTTAATTGAGAAAGGTGGTTCAACATGGCTACTTGCTGAGGTCCAAATAGTGGGTTCAGACCCCCATTGTTTGGAGCATACTTGAGTGAAGATGCTGAAACCTGCCAACAAAACAAAGAGTTAATTGCAGAATAGGGTTTTCTTAAACAAAATGCTTAAGTGAAGAAATATCATGTATTTTAATGGTATGAAAATTGTCACCCCCTAACAAAGGAATCATATGACCTGCAGATAAATAACAGGTTCTTGGCCAAGACTGGAACAGCCACTACAACCTCTAAAACAAGGTAATACCTAGGCAGTACCAGGGTGCTTTATGCAATATACATGATAATAAATGACCACAGAGCACTACAGAAAAAAAACAACTTTCTATTCACTGTATGATCACATGAGCACTTCACTTAAATAACTTGTGTAGTGTTTATATAAACAATACAATTCATATCAACTGAATGGGCCCAGCCTTTTCCTATTTCAAAAGATTCCATCCACTATTGCCAGCATCATCAATCCACCTACTTAAGTTATTAGGACCCTTACGCGTCCTGCAAAAAAATGTTTCCCGGCTACACGGGCTACCATGGAATTGGACAACAAGTTCCCTCACGCATAGGTGATCCTCTGGCACAGATTTATAATTTTTCTTCCAGCCTTTGAAGTGATGACCTAGGATTTTACCTGGTCATTGGTTCTCTGCCAAACTCTTGATCATATTCTAAGGCATTAACAAGAACTGCACTAAGTGCTCTGTCTTTGACAGCATCTCTAGCAGGACGTTTTATTCCATCACATGGATTTTAACATTAAGGTGGTTAATAATCCACAGGACAAATAAATGTTATTAAGTGGCATCATCCAGTGGTAATGGCGTTCTCAGGAGGTAGGTAAACAAGGATCTTCCTGGGAGGTCTTCTAAACCGTAGTAATGCCAGGGGTCATCTCCATCACTCTTTGGGATGGGCTCCTCAAAAGGGTCTAGACGATCCCATGTAGGGTTGGTGGCCGAATCTGCGTGAGCTAGTGACTGTAGTAGTGGGATACTCTCTCTGGGTCAGTTTTTCTTTAGGACAGGTGCAGTTTTAAGCTCTTCCAATATGGCCTCTCTGCACATTGCCTTTTCTTTCAGTGGGGCTGACCAGGTAATGGAGGTTGTGGGGGATGTGCTAATATGTGCTATGTCAATATAAATCTTTCTTAGCTTTACATCAGGCCGCTGTTCTAATGATGGGAACTCACTCTGCATCTAGGTTAGTTTGCAAGCAGATTTCTGAATGAACCCTAGCTCTGAGGTACAAGAGTCAGTATCTGAGTGCCAAGACGGGGCCTCATCACCTAGACGCCCTGGGGTGGTGTTGAAGCTTCCCTTTTGCTGATATAGATTATGAGGCTATTCAGAACAAATGAGCTATACAGAATGTTGAGGCCTTTTCTGTGGAGGCTTAGAGCTGAAAGCATGGCTCTCTTGGGGACATTTTGTTCCCTGGAGCAGAGGCTCTGCTTGAGGGTGAACCACGCAGTAAAGATCCTCAGAAGGTGTGGATGTGGAATCATAGTTGCGTTCTTGTGTCCTAGGACTGGGATTCTCAGACCGGCCTGGAAATAGACATTTTTGTCCCAGAAAAGGTATTGTGAACTCCGCTCCACTTGGCCACCGAGGATACAGAAGGGCCCTTCCTTTTCTACGCATGTCTTCAGCTCCAGCCACAGCCTCAGAAGAGCACTGGCACTACATTCTGTAGTACACTCAACACTGTTCTTCTCTAAAGAAGTTGGTCTTTTTGTTTCTGAAATCCTGATAGGCCACCAGTTTGATTACTCGTGGCTGCAGACCATGTTGGTATGAGCAAGGGAAGTTCCTAAATTTACTTCAAGAACTGGAATTGCATGTTCTCTGTAAAGAAGAAATGCTCACATGACCTGGTCCTGATGCCTTCCGACCTGGTCTTATTCCACAGCGGCTAGCAGTCGTGCTGTGTTCTCATGTCTAGTGGAAGCAATCGTGGTGCCGACATTTAGAAAATATGCTTTTACAGCATTGCTGTGCTGGAGATCCAAAATGTACAAAGGAATTCGATGACCAAAAAATAAATAAAATCTAAGATGGTATCCATTGCCTTGTGGATTGCGGGTTTCAGAAGGGGATCGTAAGTCAACGCAAAGTCGAGAACATAACTTGCAACATCTGTTTCAAAACTAGATGCCAGGAGTGTACAAAACATGCAATATATAACCGTACATGCCGCTAACTTTAACCTGCCTCCAACACTTTCCAAAAGAAAATCTAAAAATACCATTTGCTGACTGCCAACCTCAGCCTCACTCCCAGCCAATCTGATACACCACACTTTTCTTCACAATTCTCTTCTTCACTCACTCCAATCAAAGCAAGCAGTCTGACAAAAACACACCTGAATTTTTTTTTTAAAAGCCCTTCTGTTCCATAGTACAACTAACACCTACCCATTCAAGGAAGTTGGAAAATTCCACCAACTCACCATGACAACCTGTCAATTCCACCATCCTGCTCATCAAGTACAGCAGGATGTTAATTCACAAGAAGCACTGTCAAACAGGCTTCTTACATGCTCTAAACCATGAACAAACAGTCCAGCAATAATGCAGACAAAGTTAATTCTCACACAAGTACAACCAGCCACATGTTGGTTGGATTACTAGTACTAGTCTGGCCAGAACAGCAGAGCTGAGCAATTCATCAATGCCAGATAAGCCAACCACCTCATGAACCCAGATACATCAAGCAGAGTTGGGCAAACGCATTACAACCAATGTGCTAACAAGCGCACATTTTTTTTTCCTTTTCAGAAAAACCAAAAGTCACAACATTTTCTTTAACAACAAATTAAATTTTCTAGTGAGACAGATTCTGAGCGCCCAAAAGCCTTGCAATAAGTGATAGGAGACACTCCTTAGGGTGCCACAAAGAACAAATTCAGGTGTTGTCTCAACAGTCATTTCAAGTAGCTCAAGTGACGTAACAGTATCTCAGACTCACCTGGCGGACAGCATTCAGATTTGGCAGGCCCAGCCCGGTCATGGAGCCAAGGGGCTGGTTAGGTAGTGCATTATTGGACGGGGGAAGCTTCGCGTTTTGGGTGGACATAAACAGGACGTTTTGGGACTCTTCTGCTACAAGGCCCTCCTGAATGGACAAAAAGACATGGAACACCAGCCAACAAGCGCAGAGAAAGGAAGAGAGGGTGGAGCCACAGACGAAACAGAAAACAATGCAAGAGGTGGAAGGGTGGGCAAGCAGGGAAACAGAAAAGACGTGAGTTAGTATAATGTGTACAGTGAGCACTAAAGATCAAACTGTAAGGCAATGAGAAGTATAGTGGACCATTTAGATGCTAAGTTATCACAAATAGAAGGCCATGGCTCAATCGTGTAGGCACTTTGTTACAAGCCTCCCTCCCAGAGTTAAAGACCACCAACATACTCTCTTATGCTTCTCACAAAAGTGCCTATCAGCACAGTAACGCATAACCTGCATGATAACTGAACACAAAATTATTAAGATATAGGATCAAGAGCAAGTCAGCTTCTCCTATGAAGAAAACAGAATTATGGTAAGTAAACCAACCCCGAGGTAATGCTTACATGTACCATTAGCAAAAACATGTGCTTAAGAAGACTGAGACCTACTGAGAGAAAATCCCTTTTCAACATTTGGCTACAGTTACATAAGTACCGGGGAAGCCACCATAGACAAATAGTCAACCAAATAAACAAGGATAAGCATACCAAGGGATTAGGATGTGCAATACAAAAGGAGTCCCTGAGCCCTGCATTATTCAGAGTAGCACCAAACCTGGCAAGTCCTAGTATCATTATACTTTAATGGAAAGGCATCCCTAGATTAAATCATTTAAAAACATATGTCCGCTCACACCAAAAACACTGAAAGGCAGTAGCTGTGCAAACCGATGAACCGCAAGTCTGAGCTAGATGAATGTGAAAAATCAACTTTCCTAAAGCGCTTAGTTGAACTTCGGTTTTAGCAGGGGCAGTGTGTTAATATGAACTGCCATATAGCGTTGTGCATGGACATTTGAAAGTTGCTTATATTCGTAGTAGACCTAAGCCCACAATACAGCAGACTTTCCTCAGGGGGTGAATAATGAAAGTTGAATGCAGCACAGAAAGAGGAGTATGTGTGGTGAATTGTGGCCATTTTAAGATAAACAATTTAGATCAGTTCAGGGGAGGCAGGAGGGTGCATGTAAACTTAGAGCACTACATGCTACAGATTGTTACAGGGTATCTTTTCTATCTACTTGCACTATTAGTTAATGCACTGCAGTGGTCTGTGTGTAACCAGAGCGATACACAACTAAATCTTGGGTGGTGCAGTGGAAAACAGGAACTTGTGTATTTTTAGTGCTACGAGGTCACAACCTGTGACAGAAAGCACTGTGAATATGCAAGTCATTGTTTTAAACTTGCATTACATGCAGTATTAAATATACTGCTACAAAATGCATTAAACTTTTTACAATAAAATGGTGCTTCCAAAGTATAGGTTTTAGCAATACCCGACTGTGTAATGCATTTTTTATTTTTACATACCTTCCCCTTCAACACCCACTTGTGGCAGTAAGCGCTATGTAATGAAAATGTCACTTACCCAGTGTACATCTGTTCGTGGCATTAGTCGCTGCAGATTCACATGTTTAGCACAGTCCGCTGCCTGGTGTTGGGCTCGGAGTATTACAAGTTGTTTTTCTTCGAAGAAGTCTTTTTTGGTCACGGGACCGAAGGACTCCTCCTTCTTCGGCTCCATTGCGCATGGGCGTCGACTCCATCTTAGATTGTTTTCCCCGCAGAGGGTGAGGATGGAGTTGTTTGCTATAAATAGTGCCCATGCAATGGAGTGAATACGTATGTACATAAAAGGTTTATAATAATTATTTACAAATGTACAAATGTTTAAGATTTAAGATTTACTTCTAAACGGCTACAGGCTTCCCGGGGAGACGGGAGGGCACATGTGAATCTGCAGCGACTAATGCCACGAACAGATGTACACTGGGTAAGTGACATTTTCAGTTCGATGGCATATGTTGCTGCAGATACACATGTTTAGCATAGACTATAAAGCAGTTACCTCCCCTAAAAGCGGTGGTTTAGCCTGTAGGAGTTGAAGTAGTTTGGAATAATGTTCTTAGTACAGCTTGGCCCACTGTAGCTTGTTGTGCATTTAGTACGTCTACACAGTAGTGTTTAGTAAATGTATGAGGCGTAGACCAGGTTGCAGCCTTACATATTTCGCTCATAGGAATGTTTCCTAGAAAGGCCATTGTAGCACCTTTCTTTCTGGTTGAGTGTGCCTTTGGTGTAATAGGCAATTCTCTCTTGGCTTTAAGATAGCATGTTTGAATACATCTGACTATCCATCTAGCAATGCCTTGTTTAGAGATTGGATTTCCTATGTGTGGTTTTTGAAAAGCTATGAACAGTTGTTTTGTTTTCCTGATTAGCTTTGTTCTGTCAATGTAGTACATTATTGCTCTTTTGATGTCTAATGTATGTAGTGCCCTTTCAGCCACGGAATCTGGCTGTGGGAAGAACACTGGTAATTCTACTGTTTGATTTAAATGGAATGGTGAGATGACTTTTGGTAGAAATTTTGGATTTGTTCTTAGAACTATTTTATTTTTGTGTATTTGAATAAATGGTTCTTGTATGGTAAATGCCTGTATTTCACTTACTCTTCTGAGGGATGTGATTGCAATGAGAAATGCGACTTTCCACGTTAGATATTGCATTACACAGGAATGCATGGGTTCGAAAGGTGGACCCATGAGTCTTGTTAAGACGATGTTAAGGTTCCATGAAGGAACTGGTGGTGTTCTTGGTGGTATAATTCTTTTTAGTCCTTCCATGAATGCTTTAATAACTGGTATTCTAAATAGAGACGATGAATGAGTAGTTTGTAGGTAAGCAGATATTGCTGCGAGGTGTATTTTTATAGATGAAAAAGCGAGGTTTGCTTTTTGCAAATGTAGTAAGTATCCCACTATGTCCTTTGTAGAGGCATGCAATGGTTGGATTTGATTGGTATGGCAGTAGCAAACAAATCTTTTCCACTTAGATGCATAGCAGTGTCTAGTGGAAGCTTTTCTAGCTTGTTTTATGACCTCCATACATTCTTGTGTGAGGTCTAAGTGTCCGAATTCTAGGATTTCAGGAGCCAAATTACTAGATTCAATGATGCTGGGTTTGGATGCCTGATCTGTTGTTTGTGTTGTGTTAACAGATCTGGTCTGTTGGGTAGTTTGACATGCGGTACTAGTGAAAAGTCTAGTAGAGTTGTGTACCAAGGTTGTCTTGCCCATGTGGGTGCTATTAGTATGAGTTTGAGTTGGTTTTGACTCAACTTGTTTACTAGATATGGAAGAAGAGGGAGAGGGGGAAAAGCGTATGCAAATATCCCTGACCAACTCATCCATAGAGCATTGCCTTGTGATTCGCGGTGTGGGTACCTGGATGCAAAGTTTTGGCATTTTGCGTTTTCTTTTGTTGCAAACAAATCTATCTGGGGTGTTCCCCAAATTTGAAAGTATTTGTTCAGAATTTGGGGGTGAATTTCCCATTCGTGGACTTGTTGGTGGTCTCGCGAAAGGTTGTCTGCTAGTTGGTTTTGGATCCCTGGAATAAATTGTGCTATTAGGCGAATGTTGTTGTGAATCGCCCACTGCCATATTTTTTGTGTTAGGAGGCACAATTGTGTTGAGTGTGTTCCTCCTTGTTTGTTTAAATAATACATTGTTGTCATGTTGTCTGTTTTGACAAGAATGTATTTGTGTGTTATTATGGGTTGAAAGGCTTTTAACGCTAGAAATACTGCTAACAGTTCTAGGTAATTGATATGAAATTTTGTTTGGTGTACATCCCATTGTCCTTGAATGCTGTGGTGATTGAGGTGTGCTCCCCACCCTGTCATGGAAGCATCTGTTGTTATAACGTATTGAGGCACTGGGTCCTGAAATGTCCGCCCTTTGTTTAAATTGTTGCTGTTCCACCATAGAAGCGAGAGGTATGTTTGGCGGTCTACCAACACCAGATCTTGAAGTTGACCCTGTGCCTGTGACCATTGTGATGCTAGGCACTGTTGTAAGGGGCGCATGTGTAGTCTTGCGTTTGGGACAATGGCTATGCATGATGACATCATGCCTAGGAGTTTTAGCACCAATTTTGCTTGTATTTTTTGGTTTGGAAACATAGCACTTATTACTTTGTGGAATGCTTGCACTCTTTGTGGACTTGGAGTGGCAATTCCTTTTGATGTGTTGATGGTTGCTCCTAGATATTGTTGTGTCTGACACGGTTCGAGGTGTGATTTTGTATAGTTGATGGAGAAACCCAGTTTGTGAAGGGTTTGTATGACATATGTGGTGTCGTTTGTGCACTTCTTTACTGTATTGGTCTTGATTAGCCAATCGTCCAGGTAGGGAAACACGTGTATCTGTTGTCTTCTGATATGTGCTGCTACTACTGCTAGACATTTTGTGAACACTCTTGGTGCAGTTGTTATTCCGAATGGTAAGACTTTGAATTGGTAATGTATTCCTTTGATAACGAACCTTAGGTACTTTCTGTGAGAAGGGTGTATCGGTATATGAAAGTACGCATCTTTTAGGTCTAATGTGGTCATGTAATCCTGCTGTTTGAGCAGTGGAATGATGTCTTGTAGTGTGACCATGTGGAAGTGGTCTGATATGATGTAGGTATTTAGTGTCCTGAGATCTAATATTGGTCTTAATGTTTTGTCTTTTTTTGGAATTAGAAAGTACAGGGAGTAAACTCCTGTGTTTTTCTGTTGTACTGGTACTAGCTCTATTGCATCCTTTTGCAGTAGTGCTTGAACTTCTAGTCCTAAAAGTTCTAAATGTTGTGGTGACATTTTGCGTGTTTTTGGAGGGATGTTTGGTGGGAATGTGTGGAATTTTATGCAATATCCATGTTGGATTATTGCTAATACCCAATTGTCTGTTGTAATCTGTTGCCAAGATTGGTAGAATTGGCTTAGTCTTCCCCCCACTGGTGTTGAGTGAAGGGGTTGTGTGACTTGAAAGTCACTGTTTAGGTGGAGGTGTTTTTGGAGTTTGGAATCTTCCCCTACTCCTTGGGAATTGACCCCCTCTATATCCCCTGAAACCTCCCCTTTGGAATGAACCCTGATATGGTGTGGTTCTTGTTTGTTGGCTGGTGGTGTCTGTGGGTTGGCCACGAAACCCCCCTCTAAATGGTGTTTTTCTAAAAGAGCCTCTGCTCTGCGGGGAGTAGAGTGCGCCCATGGCTTTGGCCGTGTCTGTGTCCTTTTTAAGTTTTTCAATGGCTGTGTCCACTTCAGGGCCAAAAAGTTGTTTCTCGTTGAAGGGCATATTAAGGACAGCCTGCTGGATTTCAGGTTTGAAGCCTGAAGTGCGTAGCCAAGCGTGTCTCCTTATGGTGACAGCAGTGTTGACTGTTCTTGCTGCAGTATCGGCTGCGTCTAGTGAAGAGCGGATTTGATTGTTTGAGATCGTTTGTCCCTCTTCAACTATTTGCTGCGCCCTTTTTTGGTATTCCTGGGGAAGATGGTCTACGAGAAGTTGCATCTCGTCCCAGTGTGCGCGGTCATATCTGGCCAGCAGCGCTAGTGAATTTGCGATGCGCCACTGGTTGGCTGCCTGTGATGCTACTCTTTTTCCTGCTGCATCAAATTTTCGGCTTTCTTTGTCCGGAGGTGGGGCGTCGCCAGATGTATGGGAATTTGCTCTCTTGCAAGCTGCCCCTACTACCACGGAGTCAGGTGGTAACTGCGAAGTAATAAACACTGGGTCTGTGGGTGGTGGTTTGTATTTCTTATCCACCCTTGGGGTGATGGCTCTTGATTTTACGGGCTCTTCAAAAATTTGTTTTGCGTGCCGTAACATCCCTGGTAGCATTGGGAGACATTGATATTGGCTGTGTGTAGCCGAGAGGGTGTTAAATAAAAAATCATCCTCTATAGGATCGGAATGCAGTTGGACATTGTGGAATTCTGCTGCCCTAGCCACCAGTTGCGAGTATGAGGTACTGTCCTCTGGCGGTGACGGCTTTGTGGGGTATGAATCGGGATCATTGTCCGGCACTGGGGTGTCATACAGGTCCAAGCGTCTTGATCCTGATCGTCATGACTTATGGTAGTTTGCGCTGGTGAGTGCATTTGTGGCGGTGTTTGTGCCGGCGATGCCTGTGGTGGAGAGGGCGGAGGCGTGACTTTTTTAACCACTTTGGCTTGTGGTTGTGCGTCATCCTTTGGAAGTCCGATCCTTCTTTTCCTCATTATTGGGGGAAGGGTTGATATCTTCCCTGTGTCTTGCTGGATGTACAGTCTCTTTTGTGTGTAGTCCGATTCTACACTTTGGAGCTCTTGTCCAAATTTGTGCATCTGGCCACTTATTCCTTGTTCCTCTGTGTATGATGAAGGTGTGGAACTTTTCGGCGCCAAGAGATCTTTTTTCGGCTTCGGCGCCGACAGGATTTTTGTGGCTTTCGGCAGTGTGTCTCGATGCCGATGTTTTTCGGTGCCGGCATCTTGCTTTTGCCTCTCGGCGCTGCTATCTCGGCTCCGAGGTTGCTCCATGGCGGTCCCTCGACCGGAGTCGGGTGTCTTCGCTATGGGCGTGCCCTTTTTCGGCGCCTTCGACGGTTCGCCGGTTTTATGGGTCGAGCCATGGCCTGTTGGCAGTGGCGTCCCCTGGGCTTTTGTCTTCTCAATGGTTTTACTTTGACGTCTTACTCACTGTTTGTAGCTGTTCTTCGACATCGGAGTCTCCGGATTCTGATTCCGGAACCGAGAATGTTTCCTCTTCCTCGTCGAAACGTTGTTTTGTCGGCGTAGAAGCCATTTGAAGACGCCTGGCTCTTCGGTCCCGGAGTGTTTTTCTGGACCGGAAGGCTCGACAGGCTTCACAGGTATCCTCCTTGTGCTCGGGGGACAAGCACAAGTTACAGACCAAGTGCTGATCTGTATAAGGATACTTACTGTGACATTTTGGGCAGAAACGAAATGGGGTCCGTTCCATCGGCTTCGATGTCGCACGCGGTCGGGCCGACCAGGCCCCGATGGGGGATCGAAACTACCCCAAAGTCTTCCGATGATCGGTGTCGATGTACCTAACTATCCCGATACCGAACGGAACAATACCGACGCTTTCTTCCGAGATTCTGACTAACTTTCCGAACCGAAACACGGAGCGAAAAGGAATACGTCCGAACCCGACAGCGGAAAAAAACAATCTAAGATGGAGTCGACGCCCATGCGCAATGGAGCCGAAGAAGGAGGAGTCCTTCGGTCCCGTGACCAAAAAAGACTTCTTCGAAGAAAAACAACTTGTAATACTCCGAGCCCAACACCAGGCAGCGGACTGTGCTAAACATGTGTATCTGCAGCAACATATGCCATCGAACATACAATTTCAATTGAAAGCACTCACATCACAGCTCAGTTGTTACCTGCTATCACAAAGATTCGATCAATTAAAGCCAGTACTGACTCCAAAGCATCATTCACATTTGCAGATTATCTTTTACATTTGCAGACTAACTTAGTACACATTTGTATTTCTTTCAGGCAGCAGGCACACCCTCTGTCCTAGGGTGTCATCAATGTAACGGCCAACAAGAAACAGGACTTTGAAGAAGGAATCTTTAAGTTGCATGTGGTTGTTAGCTCAAAAATATATCAACATACCCCCAAACTAGAGCACCTAACCGGGATACATGAATGCATAAGGCCTGTGAAAAATATCCACTGATCAGATTGACGGCCTTTGCCAGCACAGTTCCATAGTTTGACCTTGACAGCAGGTGGCGTATATTTGGGTACAGGAACTCAGAGATCTATAGAGTTATTGTCCATCACTAAAATCTGGGATGAGACTGGTACCAGTAAGTGAACTGGAACAGGCAGTGCCAGATGAGACAGAGTTTGGGATGGTCATCTGGTGCTCAACTATGATCAGCAAGAGCTGCGCAAGTGAAGGTGTGACCCATCAGAGTGAGTGGAAGCTGCGCCAGCACTGGTGTGGAGGAGGGCATGCAGAGACACCCTCTGATGGAGATGGTAGGTGTAAAGAAATGGCTCCCTGTTGCAATTACCCCCCACTTTTTGCCTGATACTGATGCTGACTTGACTGAGAAGTGTGCTGGGACCCTGCTAACCAGGCCCCAGCACCAGTGTTCTTTCACCTAAAATGTACCATTGATCCCACAATTGGCACACCCTGGCATCCAGATAAGTCCCTTGTAACTGGTACCTCTGGTACCAAGGGCCCTGATGCCAGGGAAGGTCTCTAAGGGCTGCAGCATGTATTATGCCACCCTAGAGACCCCTCACTCAGCACAGACACACTGCTTACAGGCCTGTGTGTGCTAGTGAGAACAAAATGAGTAAGTCGACATGGCACTCCCCTCAGGGTGCCATGCCAGCCTCTCACTGCCTATGCAGTATAGGTAAGACACCCCTCTAGCAGGCCTTACAGCCCTAAGGCAGGGTGCACTATACCATAGGTGAGGGTACCAGTGCATGAGCACTGTGCCCCTACAGTGTCTAAGCAAAACCTTAGACATTGTAAGTGCAGGGTAGCCATAAGAGTATATGGTCTGGGAGTCTGTTTTACACGAACTCCACAGCACCATAATGGCTACACTGAAAACTGGGAAGTTTGGTATCAAACTTCTCAGCACAATAAATGCACACTGATGCCAGTGTACATTTTATTGTAAAATACACCACAGAGGGCACCTTAGAGGTGCCCCCTGAAACTTAACCAACTATCTGTGTAGGCTGACTGGTTCCAGCAGCCTGCCACACTAGAGACATGTTGCTGGCCCCATGGGGAGAGTGCCTTTGTCACTCTGAGGCCAGTAACAAAGCCTGCACTGGGTGGAGATGCTAACACCTCCCCCAGGCAGGAGCTGTAACACCTGGCGGTGAGCCTCAAAGGCTCACCCCTTTGTCACAGCCCAGCAGGGCACTCCAGCTTAGTGGAGTTGCCCGCCCCCTCCGGCCACGGCCCCCACTTTTGGCGGCAAGGCTGGAGGGAACAAAGAAAGCAACAAGGAGGAGTCACTGGCCAGTCAGGACAGCCCCTAAGGTGTCCTGAGCTGAGGTGACTAACTTTTAGAAATCCTCCATCTTGCAGATGGAGGATTCCCCCAATAGGATTAGGGATGTGACCCCCCTCCCCTTGGGAGGAGGCACAAAGAGGGTGTACCCACCCTCAGGGCTAGTAGCCATTGGCTACTAACCCCCCAGACCTAAATACGCCCTTAAATTTAGTATTTAAGGGCTACCCTGAACCCTAGAAAATTAGATTTCCTGCAACAACAAGAAGGACTGCCCAGCTGAAAACCCCTGCAGAGGAAGACCAGAAGACGACAACTGCCTTGGCTCCAGAAACTCACCGGCCTGTCTCCTGCCTTCCAAAGAACTCTGCTCCAGCGACGCTTTCCAAAGGGACCAGCGACCTCTGCATCCTCTGAGGACTGCCCTGCTTCGACGACGACAAGAAACTCCCGAGGACAGCGGACCTGCTCCAAAAAGACTGCAACTTTGTTTCAAGAAGCAGCTTTAAAGAACCCTGCAACTCCCCGCAAGAAGCGTGAGACTTGCAACACTGCACCCGGCGACCCCGACTCGGCTGGTGGAGAACCAACACCTCAGGGAGGACCCCCGGACTACTCTACGACTGTGAGTACCAAAACCTGTCCCCCCTGAGCCCCCACAGCGCCGCCTGCAGAGGGAATCCCGAGGCTTCCCCTGACCGCGACTCTCTGAAACCTAAGTCCCGACGCCTGGAAAAGACCCTGCACCCGCAGCCCCCAGGACCTGAAGGACCGGACTTTCACTGCAGAAGTGACCCCCAGGAGTCCCTCTCCCTTGCCCAAGTGGAGGTTTCCCCGAGGAAGCCCCCCCTTGCCTGCCTGCAGCGCTGAAGAGATCCCTTGATCTCTCATAGACTAACATTGAAAACCCGACGCTTGTTTCTACACTGCACCCGGCCGCCCCCGCGCTGCTGAGGGTGAAATTTCTGTGTGGGCTTGTGTCCCCCCCCGGTGCCCTACAAAACCCCCCTGGTCTGCCCTCCGAAGACGCGGGTACTTACCTGCAAGCAGACCGGAACCGGGGCACCCCCTTCTCTCCATTCTAACCTATGCGTTTTGGGCACCACTTTGAACTCTGCACCTGACCGGCCCTGAGCTGCTGGTGTGGTGACTTTGGGGTTGCTCTGAACCCCCAACGGTGGGCTACCTTGGACCAAGAACTGAACCCTGTAAGTGTCTTACTTACCTGGTAAAACTAACAAAAACTTACCTCCCCCAGGAACTGTGAAAATTGCACTAAGTGTCCACTTTTGAAATAGCTATTTGTGAATAACTTGAAAGGTATACATGCAATTGAAATGATTCAAAGTTCCTAATGTACTTACCTGCAATACCTTTCAAACAAGATATTACATGTTAAATTTGAACCTGTGGTTCTTAAAATAAACTAAGAAAATATATTTTTCTATAACAAAACCTATTGGCTGGATTTGTCTCTGAGTGTGTGTACCTCATTTATTGTCTATGTGTATGTGCAACAAATGCTTAACACTACTCCTTGGATAAGCCTACTGCTCGACCACACTACCACAAAATAGAGCATTAGTATTATCTATTTTTACCACTATTTTACCTCTAAGGGGAACCCTTGGACTCTGTGCATGCTATTCCTTACTTTGAAATAGCACATACAGAGCCAACTTCCTACAGTAGGCAACCTCCAGATTCTATGGATCCAACTGTGAACTGTCCACCAATGAGTCTGGTGCAATATGAGGCACCACAATGATGGAGGGTCGAACGAAGAGAAGTACAAAGGAATAATGAGCAGATGAACTACAGGTACCATATATTATTGAGAATGCAGGGGAGACTCCTAATATTCATCCAAATTCTAGCTTTATTTTGGGGGGGGGGGGGGGGGGGGGTGCTCACATACATGGCCATTTCTCAACAAGACTGTCGGTGTGCCTTTTATTGTGCCTCTTGTTACGAATAGGGGCTTGTTGTGTGCCCCAAAACTGGAGGAGGACTGTCCTCTTGCATTTTCGTTGCGAGATTATGCTTATTTGATGGCAAACACTCAACGGCTGCCTGCAGAGCAAGGGAGCTAGGCTGAACTGCAGGACAGGACCTGAGCAGCTTCAGAAGGCTGGGAATTACAATCCAATGAAAGTCTAAAATCACAACAGTGAACTGAGAATCCGCCCTGCGACCAGGATGCAAGAAGGGATACTTGCTTAGCCACTCAGTTAAAAGGAGCCTCACAGCACACAGCTCCACAAAAGTGCAATGATATATGTAGTTGTCCACAACAAAAGAAAGTGCGGAGCTCAAGTCTAAGGTACAACCATTTCCAAAACTAGAGAGGGACCTCAGCTCACGGTACGTGCTATTTCCTGAGATCACAACACTTGATCTGGCTGGTGCAAGCTGCCTGGTACTGAAAAATAGATGGTCTACAACCAAAGCACCATCACCATCCCCAGGGTAAATGAGACCACTTTTGTGACGATTGAATTATCTCATAACAGAGTCCCTTGAAAGAAAGATATTGTTTTTGGGGTGAATGTATCACAAGCAGAATTAATACTCTGTATCACGTGCTGAATCAGAGTTCCCATACTCACCTTTGACCTTTTTCCCAACTTAGAAAACCAATGTCTCCTATGGGAATAGTGTATCCTTAATATGCATGTAAGTCATCTGTGGTCCTCATACAGAGGGTGGTGCAAAAAGTGCAGGCGTGTGCCAAATGACTGGTTTGTCAGACAGTGATCATGTAGGTCAACTTGTGCATGCAGTTGGTGACACACACAGCATGTCTTATAGCTTGATCACTGCAGCTTTAGCTCCACTAGCTTAAGGAAGCAGGACCACAAAAATCTCAATTAGGGCAACGAAAAGTAGAGTAAATTACTGGCCATAAGCTGACAACCCAAAAGTAAAAAAGGAATGTAAGGAAATGCCTCCTTGGCATGGTTGCCCCCTGACTTTTTGCCTTTGCTGATGCTATGTTTACAATTGAAAGTGTGCTGAGGCCTGCTAACCAGGCCCCAGCCCCAGTGTTCTTTCCCTAACCTGTACTTTTGTATCCACAATTGGCAGACCCTGGCATCCAGATAAGTCCCTTGTAACTGGTACTTCTAGTACCAAGGGCCCTGATGCCAAGGAAGGTCTCTAAGGGATGCAGCATGTCTTATGCCACCCTGGAGACCTCTCACTCAGCACAGACACACTGCTTGCCAGCTTGTGTGTGCTAGTGAGGACAAAACGAGTAAGTCGACATGGCACTCCCCTCAGGGTGCCATGCCAGCCTCTCACTGCCTATGCAGTATAGGTAAGACACCCCTCTAGCAGGCCTTACAGCCCTAAGGCAGGGTGCACTATACCATAGGTGAGGGTACCAGTGCATGAGCATGGTACCCCTACAGTGTCTAAACAAAACCTTAGACATTGTAAGTGCAGGGTAGCCATAAGAGTATATGGTCTGGGAGTCTGTCAAACACGAACTCCACAGCACCATAATGGCTACACTGAAAACTGGGAAGTTTGGTATCAAACTTCTCAGCACAATAAATGCACACTGATGCCAGTGTACATTTTATTGTAAAATACACCACAGAGGGCACCTTAGAGGTGCCCCCTGAAACTTAACCGACTATCTGTGTAGGCTGACTAGTTTTAGCAGCCTGCCACAAACCGAGACATGTGGCTGGCCCCATGGGGAGAGTGCCTTTGTCACTCTGAGGCCAGTAACAAAGCCTGCACTGGGTGGAGATGCTAACACCTCTCCCAGGCAGGAATTGTCACACCTGGCGGTGAGCCTCAAAGGCTCACCTCCTTTGTGCCAACCCAGCAGGACACTCCAGCTAGTGGAGTTGCCCGCCCCCTCCGGCCAGGCCCCACTTTTGGCGGCAAGGCCGGAGAAAATAATGAGAATAACAAGGAGGAGTCACTGGCCAGTCAGGACAGCCCCTAAGGTGTCCTGAGCTGAGGTGACTCTAACTTTTAGAAATCCTCCATCTTGCAGATGGAGGATTCCCCCAATAGGGTTAGGATTGTGACCCCCTCCCCTTGGGAGGAGGCACAAAGAGGGTGTACCCACCCTCAGGGCTAGTAGCCATTGGCTACTAACCCCCCAGACCTAAACACGCCCTTAAATTTAGTATTTAAGGGCTACCCTGAACCCTAGAAAATTAGATTCCTGCAACAAGAAGAAGGACTGCCCAGCTGAAAACCCCTGCAGCGGAAGACCAGAAGACGACAACTGCCTTGGCTCCAGAAACTCACCGGCCTGTCTCCTGCCTTCCAAAGATCCTGCTCCAGCGACGCCTTCCGAAGGGACCAGCGACCTCGACATCCTCTGAGGACTGCCCCTGCTTCGAAAAGACAAGAAACTCCCGAGGACAGCGGACCTGCTCCAAGAAAAGCTGCAACTTTGTTTCCAGCAGCTTTAAAGAACCCTGCAAGCTCCCCGCAAGAAGCGTGAGACTCGCCACACTGCACCCGGCGACCCCGACTCGGCTGGTGGCGATCCAACACCTCAGGAGGGACCCCAGGACTACTCTGATACTGTGAGTACCAAAACCTGTCCCCCCTGAGCCCCCACAGCGCCGCCTGCAGAGGGAATCCCGAGGCTTCCCCTGACCGCGACTCTTTGAACCTAAAGTCCCGACGCCTGGGAGAGACCCTGCACCCGCAGCCCCCAGGACCTGAAGGACCGGACTTTCACTGGAGGAGTGACCCCCAGGAGTCCCTCTCCCTCGCCCAAGTGGAGGTTTCCCCGAGGAATCCCCCCCTTGCCTGCCTGCAGCGCTGAAGAGATCCCGAGATCTCTCATAGACTAACATTGAAAACCCGACGCTTGTTTCTACACTGCACCCGGCCGCCCCCGCGCTGCTGAGGGTGAAATTTCTGTGTGGACTTGTGTCCCCCCCGGTGCCCTACAAAACCCCCCTGGTCTGCCCTCCGAAGACGCGGGTACTTACCTGCAAGCAGACCGGAACCGGGGCACCCCCTTCTCTCCATTCTAGCCTATGTGTTTTGGGCACCACTTTGAACTCTGCACCTGACCGGCCCTGAGCTGCTGGTGTGGTGACTTTGGGGTTGCCCTGAACCCCCAACGGTGGGCTACCTTGGACCAAGAACTGAACCCTGTAAGTGTCTTACTTACCTGGTAAAACTAATCAAAACTTACCTCCCCTAGGAACTGTGAAAATTGCACTAAGTGTCCACTTTTAAAACAGCTATTTGTCAATAACTTGAAAAGTATACATGCAATTTTGATGATTTGAAGTTCCTAAAATACTTACCTGCAATACCTTTCGAATGAGATATTACATGTAGAATTTGAACCTGTGGTTCTTAAAATAAACTAAGAAAAGATATTTTTCTATATAAAAACCTATTGGCTGGATTTGTTTCTGAGTGTGTGTACCTCATTTATTGGCTATGTGTATGTACAACAAATGCTTAACACTACTCCTTGGATAAGCCTACTGCTCGACCACACTACCACAAAATAGAGCATTAGTATTATCTCTTTTTACCACTATTTTACCTCTAAGGGGAACCCTTGGACTCTGTGCATGCTATTCCTTACTTTGAAATAGCACATACAGAGCCAACTTCCTACATTGGTGGATCAGCGGTGGGGTACAAGACTTTGCATTTGCTGGACTACTCAGCCAATACCTGATCACACGACAAATTCCAAAATTGTCATTAGAAATTGATTTTTGCAATTTGAAAAGTTTTCTAAATTCTTAAAAGACCTGCTAGGGCCTTGTGTTAGATCCTGTTTAGCATTTCTTTTAGAGTTTAAAAGTTTGTTAAAAGTTTGAATTAGATTCTAGAACCAGTTTTAGTTTCTTAAAAAGTATTCCAACTTTTAGAAGCATAATGTCTAGCACAGATGTGAATGTGGTGGAACTCGACACCACACCTTACCTCCATCTACAGATGAGAGAGCTAAGGTCACTCTGTAAACTAAAGAAAATAGCAATGGGCCCCAAACCTACCAAAGTACAGCTCCAGGAGCTTTTGGCAGAGTTTGAAAAGGCCAACCCCTCTGAGGATGGCAACTCAGAGGATGAAGATAGTGACTTGGAGGGAAATTCCCCCCCTCCAGTCCTACTTAGGGAGAGCAGGGCTTCTCAAGCCCTGACTCCACAAATAATAGTCAGAGATGCTGGTTCCCTCACAGGAGGGACCAACAACTCTGAAATCACTGAGGATAACTCCAGTGAAGAGGACATCCAGTTAGCCAGGATGGCCAAAAGATTGGCTTTGGAAAGACAGATCCTAGCCATAGAGAGGGAAAGACAAGAGATGGGCCTAGGACCCATCAATGGTGGCAGCAACATAAATAGGGTCAGAGATTCTCCTGACATGTTGAAAATCCCTAAAGGGATTGTAACTAAATATGAAGATGGTGATGACATCACCAAATGGTTCACAGCTTTTGAGAGGGCTTGTGTAACCAGAAAAGTGAACAGATCTCACTGGGGTGCTCTCCTTTGGGAAATGTTCACAGGAAAGTGTAGGGATAGACTCCTCACACTCTCTGGACAAGATGCAGAATCTTATGACCTCATGAAGGGTACCCTGATTGAGGGCTTTGGATTCTCCACTGAGGAGTACAGGATTAGGTTCAGGGGGGCTCAAAAATCCTCGAGCCAGACCTGGGTTGACTTTGTTGACTACTCAGTGAAAACACTAGATGGTTGGATTCAAGGCAGTGGTGTAAGTAATTATGATGGGCTGTACAATTTATTTGTGAAAGAACACCTGTTAAGTAATTGTTTCAATGATAAACTGCATCAGCATCTGGTAGACCTAGGACCAATTTCTCCCCAAGAATTGGGAAAGAAGGCGGACCATTGGGTCAAGACAAGGGTGTCCAAGACTTCAACAGGGGGTGACCAAAAGAAAGGGGTCACAAAGACTCCCCAGCAGAAGGGTGATGAGACAACCAAAACTAAAAATAGTAAAGAGTCTTCTACAGGCCCCCAAAAACCTGCACAGGAGGGTGGGCCCAGAGCCTCTTCACAAAACAATGGGTACAAGGGTAAAAACTTTGATCCCAAAAAGGCCTGGTGTCATAGCTGTAAACAGCATGGACACCAAACTGGAGACAAGGCCTGTCCCAAGAAAGGTTCCACTCCAAACTCCCATCCAGGTAACACTGGTATGGCTAGTCTCCAAGTGGGATCAACAGTGTGCCCAGAGCAAATCAGGGTCCACACTGAAGCTACTCTAGTTTCTGAGGGTGGGGTGGATTTAGCCACACTAGCTGTCTGGCCGCCTAACATGCAAAAATACAGACAGAAACTCTTAATTAATGGGACTAGAATAGAGGGCCTGAGGGATACAGGTGCCAGTGTCACCATGGTGACAGAGAAACTGGTTTCCCCTGGCCAATACCTGACTGGAAAAACTTACACAGTCACCAACGCTGACAATCAGAGAAAAGTACATCCCATGGCAATGGTTACTTTAGAATGGGGAGGGGTCAATGGCCTGAAACAGGTGGTGGTCTCCTCAAATATCCCAGTGGACTGTCTGCTTGGAAATGACCTGGAGTCCTCAGCATGGGCTGAGGTAGAGCTAAAAACCCATGCAGCCATGCTGGGTATCCCTGAACTGGTGTGTGTGAAAACGAGAGCACAATGCAAGGCACAGGGTGAAAAAGTAGAGCTGGAGTCTGGAAAAATGGCCCAGCCTACCAAGAGAACAGGAAAGTCAGTTGGGAAACCAACTGCAACACAGCAAAAGAAAGGGAACCTCTCTTCTCAGGAAGAAGTTCTGCCCTCTGAGGGAACTGAGCCTTTGGAACTTGAACCTTATCAGGTTGAGCTCTTAGGCCCAGGGGGACCCTCAAGGGAAGAGCTGTGTAAGGGACAAGAAACCTGTCCCTCTCTTGAAGGCCTTAGGCAGCAAGCTGCTGAAGAGTCCAAAGGCAAGAAAAATGGAACACATAGGGTCTATTGGGAAGATGGGCTCCTGTACACTGAGGCCAGAGACCCCAAACCTGGTACCACTAGGAGAGTGGTAGTGCCTCAGCTGTTCAGAGAGTTCATCCTAACATTGGCCCATGACATTCCCCTTGCTGGACATTTGGGACAAACCAAGACGTGGGAGAGGTTAGTCAACCACTTCTACTGGCCCAATATGTCCAACATGGTTAAGGAGTTTTGCCTCTCCTGCCCCACCTGTCAAGCCAGTGGTAAGACAGGTGGGCACCCAAAGGCCCCCCTCATTCCACTTCCAGTGGTGGGGGTGCCCTTTGAAAGAGTGGGTGTGGACATAGTTGGTCCACTGGAACCTCCCACAGCCTCAGGAAATATGTATATCCTGGTAGTAGTGGATCATGCTACCAGGTATCCTGAAGCTATTCCCCTTAGGTCGACTACTGCCCCTGCAGTAGCCAAGGCCCTCATTGGTATCTTTACCAGAGTGGGTTTCCCTAAGGAGGTGGTGTCTGACAGAGGTACCAACTTCATGTCAGCATACCTAAAGCACATGTGGAATGAGTGTGGAGTGACTTATAAATTCACTACACCTTACCATCCACAAACTAATGGCTTAGTTGAGAGATTCAACAAGACATTAAAAGGCATGATCATGGGGCTCCCAGAAAAACTCAAAAGGAGATGGGATGTCCTCCTGCCATGTCTGCTTTTCGCTTACAGGGAGGTACCACAGAAGGGAGTAGGGTTCTCACCCTTTGAACTTCTGTTTGGTCATCCTGTAAGGGGACCACTTGCCCTTGTTAAAGAAGGCTGGGAGAGACCTCTCCATGAGCCTAAACAGGACATAGTGGACTATGTACTTGGCCTTCGCTCTAGAATGGCAGAGTACATGGAAAAGGCAACCAAAAACCTTGAGGCCAGCCAACAGCTCCAGAAGTTTTGGTATGACCAAAAGGCTGCACTGGTTGAGTTCCAACCAGGGCAGAAAGTCTGGGTTCTGGAACCTGTGGCTCCCCGGGCACTCCAGGACAAATGGAGTGGCCCTTACCCAGTACTAGAGAGGAAGAGTCAGGTCACCTACTTGGTGGACCTGGGCACAAGCAGGAGCCCCAAAAGGGTGATCCATGTAAACCGCCTTAAGCTCTTCCACGACAGGGCTGATGTCAATCTGTTGATGGTAACAGATGAGGATCAGGAGGCAGAGAGTGAGCCTCTCCCTGATCTTCTGTCATCAGACCCAAAAGATGGTACAGTAGATGGAGTGATCTACTCAGACACCCTCTCTGGCCAACAGCAAGCTGATTGTAGGAGAGTCCTACAACAGTTTCCTGAACTCTTCTCCTTAACCCCTGGTCAGACACACCTGTGTACCCATGATGTGGACACAGGAGACAGCATGCCTGTCAAGAACAAAATCTTTAGACAGTCTGACCATGTTAAGGAAAGCATCAAGGTGGAAGTCCACAAGATGCTGGAATTGGGAGTCATTGAGCGCTCTGACAGCCCCTGGGCTAGCCCAGTGGTCTTAGTCCCCAAACCTCACACCACAGATGGAAAGAAAGAGATGAGGTTTTGTGTGGACTACAGAGGGCTCAATTCTGTCACCAAGACAGATGCTCATCCAATTCCAAGAGCTGATGAGCTCATTGATAAATTAGGTGCTGCCAAATTTCTAAGTACCTTTGACTTGACAGCAGGGTACTGGCAAATAAAAATGGCACCTGGAGCAAAAGAAAAGACAGCATTCTCCACACCTGATGGGCATTATCAGTTTACTGTTATGCCCTTTGGTTTAAAGAATGCCCCTGCCACCTTCCAAAGGTTGGTGAATCAAGTCCTTGCTGGCTTGGAGTCCTTTAGCACAGCTTATCTTGATGATATTGCTGTCTTTAGCTCCACCTGGCAGGATCACCTGGTCCACCTGAGGAAGGTTTTGAAGGCTCTGCAATCTGCAGGCCTCTCTATCAAGGCATCCAAATGCCAGATAGGGCAGGGAACTGTGGTTTACTTGGGACACCTTGTAGGTGGAGGCCAAGTTCAGCCACTCCAACCCAAGATCCAGACTATTCTGGACTGGGTAGCTCCAAAAACCCAGACTCAAGTCAGGGCATTCCTTGGCTTGACTGGGTACTACAGGAGGTTTGTGAAGGGATATGGATCCATTGTGACAGCCCTCACTGAGCTCACCTCCAAGAAAATGCCCAAGAAAGTGAACCGGACTGTGGACTGCCAACAGGCCTTTGACACCCTGAAACAGGCAATGTGCTCAGCACCAGTTCTCAAAGCTCCAGATTATTCTAAGCAGTTCATTGTGCAGACTGATGCCTCTGAACATGGGATAGGGGCAGTTTTGTCCCAAACAAATGATGATGGCCTTGACCAGCCTGTTGCTTTCATTAGCAGGAGGTTACTCCCCAGGGAGCAGCGTTGGAGTGCCATTGAGAGGGAGGCCTTTGCTGTGGTTTGGTCCCTGAAGAAGCTGAGACCATACCTCTTTGGGACTCACTTCCTAGTTCAAACTGACCACAGACCTCTCAAATGGCTGATGCAAATGAAAGGTGAAAATCCTAAACTGTTGAGGTGGTCCATCTCCCTACAGGGAATGGACTTTATAGTGGAACACAGACCTGGGACTGCCCATGCCAATGCAGATGGCCTTTCCAGGTTCTTCCACTTAGAAAATGAAGACTCTCTTGGGAAAGGTTAGTCTCATCCTCTTTCGTTTGGGGGGGGGTTGTGTAAGGAAATGCCTCCTTGGCATGGTTGCCCCCTGACTTTTTGCCTTTGCTGATGCTATGTTTACAATTGAAAGTGTGCTGAGGCCTGCTAACCAGGCCCCAGCCCCAGTGTTCTTTCCCTAACCTGTACTTTTGTATCCACAATTGGCAGACCCTGGCATCCAGATAAGTCCCTTGTAACTGGTACTTCTAGTACCAAGGGCCCTGATGCCAAGGAAGGTCTCTAAGGGATGCAGCATGTCTTATGCCACCCTGGAGACCTCTCACTCAGCACAGACACACTGCTTGCCAGCTTGTGCTAGTGAGGACAAAACGAGTAAGTCGACATGGCACTCCCCTCAGGGTGCCATGCCAGCCTCTCACTGCCTATGCAGTATAGGTAAGACACCCCTCTAGCAGGCCTTACAGCCCTAAGGCAGGGTGCACTATACCATAGGTGAGGGTACCAGTGCATGAGCATGGTACCCCTACAGTGTCTAAACAAAACCTTAGACATTGTAAGTGCAGGGTAGCCATAAGAGTATATGGTCTGGGAGTCTGTCAAACACGAACTCCACAGCACCATAATGGCTACACTGAAAACTGGGAAGTTTGGTATCAAACTTCTCAGCACAATAAATGCACACTGATGCCAGTGTACATTTTATTGTAAAATACACCACAGAGGGCACCTTAGAGGTGCCCCCTGAAACTTAACCGACTATCTGTGTAGGCTGACTAGTTTTAGCAGCCTGCCACAAACCGAGACATGTGGCTGGCCCCATGGGGAGAGTGCCTTTGTCACTCTGAGGCCAGTAACAAAGCCTGCACTGGGTGGAGATGCTAACACCTCTCCCAGGCAGGAATTGTCACACCTGGCGGTGAGCCTCAAAGGCTCACCTCCTTTGTGCCAACCCAGCAGGACACTCCAGCTAGTGGAGTTGCCCGCCCCCTCCGGCCAGGCCCCACTTTTGGCGGCAAGGCCGGAGAAAATAATGAGAATAACAAGGAGGAGTCACTGGCCAGTCAGGACAGCCCCTAAGGTGTCCTGAGCTGAGGTGACTCTAACTTTTAGAAATCCTCCATCTTGCAGATGGAGGATTCCCCCAATAGGGTTAGGATTGTGACCCCCTCCCCTTGGGAGGAGGCACAAAGAGGGTGTACCCACCCTCAGGGCTAGTAGCCATTGGCTACTAACCCCCCAGACCTAAACACGCCCTTAAATTTAGTATTTAAGGGCTACCCTGAACCCTAGAAAATTAGATTCCTGCAACAAGAAGAAGGACTGCCCAGCTGAAAACCCCTGCAGCGGAAGACCAGAAGACGACAACTGCCTTGGCTCCAGAAACTCACCGGCCTGTCTCCTGCCTTCCAAAGATCCTGCTCCAGCGACGCCTTCCGAAGGGACCAGCGACCTCGACATCCTCTGAGGACTGCCCCTGCTTCGAAAAGACAAGAAACTCCCGAGGACAGCGGACCTGCTCCAAGAAAAGCTGCAACTTTGTTTCCAGCAGCTTTAAAGAACCCTGCAAGCTCCCCGCAAGAAGCGTGAGACTCGCCACACTGCACCCGGCGACCCCGACTCGGCTGGTGGCGATCCAACACCTCAGGAGGGACCCCAGGACTACTCTGATACTGTGAGTACCAAAACCTGTCCCCCCTGAGCCCCCACAGCGCCGCCTGCAGAGGGAATCCCGAGGCTTCCCCTGACCGCGACTCTTTGAACCTAAAGTCCCGACGCCTGGGAGAGACCCTGCACCCGCAGCCCCCAGGACCTGAAGGACCGGACTTTCACTGGAGGAGTGACCCCCAGGAGTCCCTCTCCCTCGCCCAAGTGGAGGTTTCCCCGAGGAATCCCCCCCTTGCCTGCCTGCAGCGCTGAAGAGATCCCGAGATCTCTCATAGACTAACATTGAAAACCCGACGCTTGTTTCTACACTGCACCCGGCCGCCCCCGCGCTGCTGAGGGTGAAATTTCTGTGTGGACTTGTGTCCCCCCCGGTGCCCTACAAAACCCCCCTGGTCTGCCCTCCGAAGACGCGGGTACTTACCTGCAAGCAGACCGGAACCGGGGCACCCCCTTCTCTCCATTCTAGCCTATGTGTTTTGGGCACCACTTTGAACTCTGCACCTGACCGGCCCTGAGCTGCTGGTGTGGTGACTTTGGGGTTGCCCTGAACCCCCAACGGTGGGCTACCTTGGACCAAGAACTGAACCCTGTAAGTGTCTTACTTACCTGGTAAAACTAATCAAAACTTACCTCCCCTAGGAACTGTGAAAATTGCACTAAGTGTCCACTTTTAAAACAGCTATTTGTCAATAACTTGAAAAGTATACATGCAATTTTGATGATTTGAAGTTCCTAAAATACTTACCTGCAATACCTTTCGAATGAGATATTACATGTAGAATTTGAACCTGTGGTTCTTAAAATAAACTAAGAAAAGATATTTTTCTATATAAAAACCTATTGGCTGGATTTGTTTCTGAGTGTGTGTACCTCATTTATTGGCTATGTGTATGTACAACAAATGCTTAACACTACTCCTTGGATAAGCCTACTGCTCGACCACACTACCACAAAATAGAGCATTAGTATTATCTCTTTTTACCACTATTTTACCTCTAAGGGGAACCCTTGGACTCTGTGCATGCTATTCCTTACTTTGAAATAGCACATACAGAGCCAACTTCCTACAAGGAATATGTGAGAACTTGCACAGTGCAACGGAGCAGCCATGGCACCTAGGACACTATAATACTTGCTCTGCAGTTTACAGCTACAGAAGCAGACTCACCAGTACGTGGCACATTTTACCGCAAGCTGAGAGTGTTAAGACACTACAAATAGTGTGCATGATTATAGCACCCTGCACACCCAGTTCCTGGAGAGGTTTTTAACGCTATTTGGATTCTCAAAACAAGACAACAGTGTGGATTAGAAATCCCCAATTAATTTGAAAACGATCATTCTAGCAATCTTACCAGCAGGTTACACAATGCAGTCACCACTAGAAAAATAAGGCCCCCTATCATTAGCTCAGATTTCTTATGCATGTCCTCTGCTAAAATGTGACCCAACTACATCCTCCCTACAAATGTCTCCCAAATGTAAATGAAGTTAGAACATTTATCATTAAGATAAATTGAGAACCTCAGCCTTGCATTCACATGTGCCTCCTTTACTTTGTCATATACTGAAAATGTCACTTACCCAGTGTACATCTGTTTGTGGCAAGAGACGCTGCAGATTCACATGCTGTGCATTATCCTGCCATCTAGTGTTGGGCTTCTGAGTGTTACAAGTTGTTTTTCTTCGAAGAAGTCTTTTCAAGTCACGAGACTTGAGGGACTCCTCCCTTTCGGCTCCATTACGCATGGGCGTCGACTCCATCTTAGATTGTTTTCCCCGCTGAGTGCGAGGAAGGAGTTGAGAGTATACTAGATGTGCCCATGCAATGGAGTAGGTGTGTATGTACATAATGTGTATTAAAATAATATTTATTTACAAATTTACAATTCTTATTCAACTAACAACGGCTACAGGCTACCGGGGAGGTGGGAGGGCGCATGTGAATCTGCAGCGTCTCGTGCCACAAACAGATGTACACTGGGTAAGTGACATTTTCAGTTCGGTGGCATGTCTAGCTGCAGATACACATGCTGTGCATAGATTAATAAGCAGTATTCTCCCCTAAAAGCGGTGGCTTAGTGTAGGAAGTTGGCTCTGTATGTGCTATTTCAAAGTAAGGAATAGCATGCACAGAGTCCAAGGGTTCCCCTTAGAGGTAAAATAGTGGTAAAAATAGATAATACTAATGCTCTATTTTGTGGTAGTGTGGTCGAGCAGTAGGCTTATCCAAGGAGTAGTGTTAAGCATTTGTTGTACATACACATAGACAATAAATGAGGTACACACACTCAGAGACAAATCCAGCCAATAGGTTTTGTTATAGAAAAATATCTTTTCTTAGTTTATTTTAAGAACCACAGGTTCAAATTTAACATGTAATATCTTGTTTGAAAGGTATTGCAGGTAAGTACATTAGGAACTTTGAATCATTTCAATTGCATGTATACTTTTCAAGTTATTGACAAATAGCTACTTTAAAAGTGGACACTTAGTGCAATTTTCACAGTTCCTGGGGGAGGTAAGTTTTTGTTAGTTTTACCAGGTAAGTAAGACACTTACAGGGTTCAGTTCTTGGTCCAAGGTAGCCCACCGTTGGGGGTTCAGAGCAACCCCAAAGTCACCACACCAGCAGCTCAGGGCCGGTCAGGTGCAGAGCTCAAAGTGGTGCCCAAAACGCATAGGCTAAAATGGAGAGAAGGGGGTGCCCCGGTTCCGGTCTGTTTGCAGGTAAGTACCCGCGTCTTCGGAGGGCAGACCAGGGGGGTTTTGTAGGGCACCGGGGGGGACACAAGCCCACACAGAAATTTCACCCTCAGCAGCGCGGGGGCGGCCGGGTGCAGTGTAGAGACAAGCGTCGGGTTCGCAATGTTAGTCTATGAGAGATCAACGGATCTCTTCAGCGCTGCAGGCAGGCAAGGGGGGGCTTCCTCGGGGAAACCTCCACTTGGGCAAGGGAGAGGGACTCCTGGGGGTCACTTCTCCAGTGAAAGTCCGGTCCTTCAGGTCCTGGGGGCTGCGGGTGCAGGGTCTTTTCCAGGCGTCGGGACTTAGGTTTCAGAGAGTCGCGGTCAGGGGAAGCCTCGGGATTCCCTCTGCAGGCGGCGCTGTGGGGGCTCAGGGGGGACAGGTTTTGGTACTCACAGTCGTAGAGTAGTCCGGGGGTCCTCCCTGAGGTGTTGGTTCTCCACCAGCCGAGTCGGGGTCGCCGGGTGCAGTGTTGCAAGTCTCACGCTTCTTGCGGGGAGTTGCAGGGTTCTTTAAAGCTGCTTCTTGAAACAAAGTTGCAGTCTTTTTGGAGCAGGTCCGCTGTCCTCGGGAGTTTCTTGTCTTTTGCGAAGCAGGGCAGTCCTCAGAGGATTCAGAGGTCGCTGGTCCCTTGGAAGGCGTCGCTGGAGCAGAGTTCTTTGGAAGGCAGGAGACAGGCCGGTGAGTTTCTGGAGCCAAGGCAGTTGTTGTCTTCTGGTCTTCCTCTGCAGGGGTTTTCAGCTGGGCAGTCCTTCTTCTTGTTGTCGCAGGAATCTAATTTTCTAGGGTTCAGGGTAGCCCTTAAATACTAAATTTAAGGGCGTGTTTAGGTCTGGGGGTTAGTAGCCAATGGCTACTAGCCCTGAGGGTGGGTACACCCTCTTTGTGCCTCCTCCCAAGGGGAGGGGGTCACAATCCTAACCCTATTGGGGGAATCCTCCATCTGCAAGATGGAGGATTTCTAAAAGTTAGAGTCACCTCAGCTCAGGACACCTTAGGGGCTGTCCTGACTGGCCAGTGACTCCTCCTTGTTGCTTTCTTTGTTCCCTCCAGCCTTGCCGCCAAAAGTGGGGGCCGTGGCCGGAGGGGGCGGGCAACTCCACTAAGCTGGAGTGCCCTGCTGGGCTGTGACAAAGGGGTGAGCCTTTGAGGCTCACCGCCAGGTGTTACAGCTCCTGCCTGGGGGAGGTGTTAGCATCTCCACCCAGTGCAGGCTTTGTTACTGGCCTCAGAGTGACAAAGGCACTCTCCCCATGGGGCCAGCAACATGTCTCTAGTGTGGCAGGCTGCTGGAACTAGTCAGCCTACACAGACAGTCGGTTAAGTTTCAGGGGGCACCTCTAAGGTGCCCTCTGGGGTGTATTTTGCAATAAAATGTACACTGGCATCAGTGTGCATTTATTGTGCTGAGAAGTTTGATACCAAACTTCCCAGTTTTCAGTGTAGCCATTATGGTGCTGTGGAGTTCGTGTTTGACAAACTCCCAGACCATATACTCTTATGGCTACCCTGCACTTACAATGTCTAAGGTTTTGTTTAGACACTGTAGGGGTACCATGCTCATGCACTGGTACCCTCACCTATGGTATAGTGCACCCTGCCTTAGGGCTGTAAGGCCTGCTAGAGGGGTGTCTTACCTATACTGCATAGGCAGTGAGAGGCTGGCATGGCACCCTGAGGGGAGTGCCATGTCGACTTACTCGTTTTGTCCTCACTAGCACACACAAGCTGGCAAGCAGTGTGTCTGTGCTGAGTGAGAGGTCTCCAGGGGGGCATAAGACATGCTGCAGCCCTTAGAGACCTTCCTTGGCATCAGGGCCCTTGGTACTAGAAGTACCAGTTACAAGGGACTTATCTGGATGCCAGGGTCTGCCAATTGTGGATACAAAAGTACAGGTTAGGGAAAGAACACTGGTGCTGGGGCCTGGTTAGCAGGCCTCAGCACACTTTCAATTGTAAACATAGCATCAGCAAAGGCAAAAAGTCAGGGGGCAACCATGCCAAGGAGGCATTTCCTTACACTTAGCCTGTAGGAGTTGAAGTTGTTTGAAATAATGTTCTTAATACAGCCTGTCCTACTGTGGCTTGTTGTGTTGTTAACACATCTACACAGTAATGCTTCGTGAATGTATGAGGCGTAGACCAGGTGGCTGCCTTACAAATTTCAGTCATAGGTATATTCCCCAGAAAAGCCATTGTGGTGCCTTTTTTCCTAGTGGAATGCGCTCTTGGTGTAATAGGTAGAGCTCTTTTTGCTTTGATATAGCAAGTTTGAATACATTTCACTATCCTTCAGACAATGCCTTGTTTGGATATAGGATTACCTGCATGAGGTTTTTGGAAGGCTACAAACAATTGTTTTGTTTTACGAAATTGTTTTGTTCTGTCAATGTAATACATTTGTGCTCTTTTTATGTCTAATGTATGTAAGGCTCTCTCGGCCACTGAGTGTTTGTGGAAAGAAGACTGGGAGTTCCACCGTTTGGTTTAGGTGGAACGGCGATATGACCTTTGGTAAGAATTTGGGATTTGTACGGAGAACCACTTTATGTTTATGCATTTGTATAAAGGGTTCTTGTATAGTAAATGCTTGTATCTCACTCTTCTAAGTGATGTGATAGCTATTAGAAAGGCCACTTTCCAAGTTAAGTATTGCATTTCACAAGAGCGCATGGGTTCGAATGGTGGTCCCATGAGTCGTGTTAATACAATATTAAGGTTCCACGAAGGTACTGGTGGTGTTCTTGGGGGTATGATTCTTTTTAGTCCCTCCATAAATGCTTGGATGACTGGGATACGAAAAAGCAATGTTGAATGTGTAATCTGCAGATAGGCAGATATTGCTGTGAGATGTATTTTAATTGAAGAGAATGCTAACTTAGACTTCTGTAAGTGTATTAAGTAGCCTACAATGTCCTTTGCGGAAGCATGTATTGGTTGAATTTGATTAGTGTGGCAGTAGTAAACAAATCTTTTCCATTTGCTTGCGTAACAATGTTTTGTAGTGGGTTTTCTAGCTTGTTTAGTGACCTCCATGCATTCTTGTGTAAGGTCTAAATGTCCAAATTCTAAGACTTTAGGAGCCAGATTGCTAGATTGAGCGACGCTGGATTCGGGTGTCTGATCTGTTGTTTGTGTTGCGTTAACAGATCTGGCCTGTTTGGTAATTTGATGTGAGGTACTACCGATAAGTCTAGCAGTGTTGTGTATTACGGTTGGCGAGCCCAGTTTGGTGCTATAAGTATTAGTTTGAGTTTGTTTTGACTTAGCTTGTTTACCAGATAAGGAATGAGTGGGAGAGGGGGAAAAGTGTAAGCAAATATCCCTGACCAACTGATCCATAACGCATTGCCCTTGGATTGCGGGTGTGGGTACCTGGATGCGAAGTTTTGGCATTTTGCGTTTTCATTTATTGCGAATAGGTCTATTTGTGGTGTTCCCCAGCGTTGAAAGTAATCTTGTAGGATCTGGGTATGAATTTCCCATTCGTGTGTATGTTGGTGATCTCTACTGAGATTGTCGGCCAACTGGTTCTGAATGCCGGGGATGTATTGTGCTATTAGGCGAATGTGATTGTGAATTGCCCAATGCCAAATTTTCTGTGCTAAGAGACACAGTTGTGACAAGTGTGTCCCTCCTTGTTTGTTGAGGTAATACATTGTTGTCATGTTGTGAAGTCACTGTTTGGTTTGACTTGTCTTAGGTGTTTGGAGTTTTCCCCTTGCTCTTGGGAATTGTCCACCCCTATATGAGCCACGAAACCCTCCTCTCTGGTATTGTCCCTGAGAGGTGGGTCTGGTTTGCGAGGTGGAAGGCTCTGGTGTTTGCATACGAAACCCCCCTCTAAATTGTGGCTTTCTAAATGTGCCTCTCCTCTGTGGGGAGTAGAGCGCGCCCATGGCTTTGGCCGTGTCCTTCTTTAATTTTTCATTTGCTGTGTCCACTTCTAGCCCAAACAATTGTTCTTGGTTAAAAGGCATGTTTAACACAGCTTGTTGGATTTCTGGCTTGAATCATAAGCTTCGTAACCATGCATGCCTGCGAATGGTTACCGCAGTGTTGACTGTTCGTGCTGCTGTGTCTGCCGAGTCTAATGCGGACCTTATTTGGTTGTTGGAGATTGCTTGTCCTTCTTCCACAACCTGTTGGGCACGTTTCTGGTGTTCTTTGGGCAAGTGCTGTATAATATGTTGCATCTCGTCCCAGTGTGCCCTGTCGTAGCGAGCCAGTAGGGCTTGTGAGTTTGCGATCCGCCACTGATTGGCTGCCTGTGCTGCCACTCGTTTGCCCGCTGCATCAAACTTCCTACTCTCTTTGTCAGGCGGTGGAGCGTCTCCTGACGATTGAGAGTTTGCCCTCTTTCTTGCTGCTCCTACAACCACCGAGTCTGGTGTAAGTTGCTGTGTTATAAGCACAGGGTCCGTTGGGGGAGGCTTGTATTTTTTCTCCACCCTAGGCGTGATAGCCCTTCCTTTAACTGGCTCCTGGAATACCTGTTTTGCATGCTTGAGCATGCCGTGAGAATTGGCAGACTTTGGTAGGAAGTGTGGGTGGATGCCAAGGTGTTGAACAGGAAATCATCCTCCATTGGCACTGAATGCATTGCTACATTGTGGAACGTAGCTTCCCTTGATAGTACCTGTGTATATGCAGTACTGTCCTCTGCAGGTGACGGCCTTGTTGGGTAACAATCTGGGCTATCTGATACTGGAGCATCATATAAGTCCCATGCATCCGGATCCTGGGTCATCCCTGTATGCGTAGGTGACTGCATTGGAGGTGTTGTTACTGGGGACAGCTGTGGTGAGTGTAGTGGGGAAGGTTGTGGCGAAAACCTCAGTGGTGGGGTTTTATCTCTTGCCACTTTCACCTTTGGCTGCATTTCTTACTCTTGAAATGCCAGCTTTCTTTTGGTTTTGATTGGAGGAAGAGTTTGTATTTTTCCAGTCTCTTTCTGAATATGCAACCTCCTTTGCGTATGGTCTGGTTCCCCCATACTTATTTCCTGCTCAAATCTGTGTTTTTCATGCATTTGGCTGGAAAGTCCATGCTCTTCTGTTTAAGAGCTTCTTTTCGGCTCCGAAGCTGCTTTTTTCGGTACCGATGCTTCCGAGAAAGTCTTTTTCGGTTCCGACATTACTTTTCTCACCTTGGGTGAGTCGAACTCTCGGTGCCAAGATTGTTCGGTGCCTGAATCTCGACCGGAGTCGGGTGTCTTCGGCAACTCTTTTTCGGTGCCGATGTTTGGTCACCTTCTTTTCTATGGGTTAAGCCATGGCCTGCTGGCGATGGCATCCCCTTGGCCTTTACGATCTTTGTGTGAGTTTTGGACGGGGCAGTTTTACTCACTGTTTTCGGCACCGTATGGGGTCGTTCGCTTTCAGATTCGTCAGAGTCCGTCCCCTGGATGGAAATTCTTTCCTCCTCTTCGACGTCGAGTTGTTCTCTCGGTGTCAACGCCATTTGAAGTCTTCTCACTCTTCAATCACGTAGGGTCTTTTTTTATCGAAACGCCCGACAGGCCTCACAAGTATCCTCCCTGTGTTCTGGTGATAAACACAGATTACAGACCAAGTGTTGGTAGGGATACTTCGAGTGGCACTTCGGACAGAAGCGGAAGGGGGTCCCGGTCCATTAGTTTTGTCGATGGATGCGCGAGGGCCGACCAGGCCCTGCTGAAGAGCGGAAGCCCCGAAGGGCCGCCGGAGCACTTTTACTATCGGTGTCGATACACTAACACTAAACCGGTACCGAGCGCAAACAATACCGTCGAATTTTCGATATTTAGCTAACTTTCCCGATTCGAAACACGGAGCGAAGAGGAACACGTCCGAACCCGATGGCGGAAAGAAAACAATCTAAGATGGAGTCGACGCCCATGCGCAATGGAGCCGAAAGGGAGGAGTCCCTCGGTCTCGTGACTCGAAAAGACTTCTTCGAAGAAAAAAAACTTGTAACACTCCGAGCCAAACACTAGATGGCAGGATAATGCACAGCATGGGTATCGGCAGCTACACATGCGACCGAACATATATATATATATATATATACACATATATATATATATATATATATATATATATATAAACACACATTGTAGGAAGTTGGCTCTGTATGTGCTATTTCAAAGTAAGGAATAGCATGCACAGAGTCCAAGGGTTCCCCTTAGAGGTAAAATAGTGGTAAAAAGAGATAATACTAATGCTCTATTTTGTGGTAGTGTGGTCGAGCAGTAGGCTTATCCAAGGAGTAGTGTTAAGCATTTGTTGTACATACACAGACAATAAATGAGGTACACACACTCAGAGACAAATCCAGCCAATAGGTTTTGTTATAGAAAAATATATTTTCTTAGTTTATTTTAAGAACCACAGGTTCAAATTTAACATGTAATATCTTGTTTGAAAGGTATTGCAGGTAAGTACATTAGGAACCTTGAATCATTTCAATTGCATGTATACTTTTCAAGTTATTGACAAATAGCTATTTCAAAAGTGGACACTTAGTGCAATTTTCACAGTTCCTGGGGGAGGTAAGTTTTTGTTAGTTTTACCAGGTAACTAAGACACTTACAGGGTTCAGTTCTTGGTCCAAGGTAGCCCACCGTTGGGGGTTCAGAGCAACCCCAAAGTCACCACCCCAGCAGCTCAGGGCCGGTCAGGTGCAGAGTCCAAAGTGGTGCCCCAAAACGCATAGGCTAGAATGGAGAGAAGGGGGTGCCCCGGTTCCGGTCTGCTTGCAGGTAAGTACCCGCGTCTTCGGAGGGCAGACCAGGGGGGGTTTTGTAGGGCACCGGGGGGGAGACAAGCCCACACAGAAATTTCACCCTCAGCAGCGCGGGGGCGGCCGGGTGCAGTGTAGAAACAAGCGTCAGGTTTGCAATGTTAGTCTATGAGAGATCAACGGATCTCTTCAGCGCTGCAGGCAGGCAAGGGGGGGCTTCCTCGGGGAAACCTCCACTTGGGCAAGGGAGAGGGACTCCTGGGGGTCACTTCTCCAGTGAAAGTCCGGTCCTTCAGGTCCTGGGGGCTGCGGGTGCAGGGTCTCTTCCAGGCGTCGGGACTTAGGTTTCAGAGAGTCGCGGTCAGGGGAAGCCTCGGGATTCCCTCTGCAGGCGGCGCTGTGGGGGCTCAGGGGGGACAGGTTTTGGTACTCACAGTCGTAGAGTAGTCCGGGGGTCCTCCCTGAGGTGTTGGTTCTCCACCAGCCGAGTCGGGGTCGCCGGGTGCAGTGTTGAAAGTCTCACGCTTCTTGCGGGGAGATTGCAGGGTCTTTAAAGCTGCTCCTTGAAACAAAGTTGCAGTCTTTTTGGAGCAGGTCCGCTGTCCTCGGGAGTTTGTCCTTTTCGAAGCAGGGCAGTCCTCAGAGGATTCAGAGGTCGCTGGTCCCTTGGAAGGCGTCGCTGGAGCAGAGTTCTTTGGAAGGCAGGAGACAGGCCGGTGAGTTTCTGGAGCCAAGGCAGTTGTCGTCTTCTGGTCTTCCTCTGCAGGGGTTTTCAGCTAGGCAGTCCTTCTTCTTGTAGTTTGCAGGAATCTAATTTTCTAGGGTTCAGGGTAGCCCTTAAATACTAAATTTAAGGGCGTGTTTAGGTCTGGGGGGTTAGTAGCCAATGGCTACTAGCCCTTAGGGTGGGTACACCCTCTTTGTGCCTCCTCCCAAGGGGAGGGGGTCACAATCCTAACCCTATTGGGGGAATCCTCCATCTGCAAGATGGAGGATTTCTAAAAGTTAGAGTCACCTCAGCTCAGGACACCTTAGGGGCTGTCCTGACTGGCCAGTGACTCCTCCTTGTTTTTCTCATTATTTTCTCCGGCCTTGCCGCCAAAAGTGGGGGCCGGGGCCGGAGGGGCGGGCAACTCCACTAGCTGGAGTGTCCTGCGGTGCTGTGACAAAGGGGTGAGCCTTTGAGGCTCACCGCCAGGTGTTACAGCTCCTGCCTGGGGGAGATGTTAGCATCTCCACCCAGTGCAGGCTTTGTTACTGGCCTCAGAGTGACAAAGGCACTCTCCCCATGGGGCCAGCAACATGTCTCTAGTGTGGCAGGCTGCTGGAACTAGTCAGCCTACACAGATAGTCGGTTAAGTTTCAGGGGGCACCTCTAAGGTGCCCTCTGGGGTGTATTTTGCAATAAAATGTACACTGGCATCAGTGTGCATTTATTGTGCTGAGAAGTTTGATACCAAACTTCCCAGTTTTCAGTGTAGCCATTATGGTGCTGTGGAGTTCGTGTTTTGACAGACTCCCAGACCATATACTCTTATGGCTACCCTGCACTTACAATGTCTAAGGTTTTGCTTAGACACTGTAGGGGTACAGTGCTCATGCACTGGTACCCTCACCTATGGTATAGTGCACCCTGCCTTAGGGCTGTAAGGCCTGCTAGAGGGGTGTCTTACCTATACTGCATAGGCAGTGAGAGGCTGGCATGGCACCCTGAGGGGAGTGCCATGTCGACTTACTCGTTTTGTCCTCACTAGCACACACAAGCTGGCAAGCAGTGTGTCTGTGCTGAGTGAGAGGTCTCCAGGGTGGCATAAGACATGCTGCAGCCCTTAGAGACCTTCCTTGGCATCAGGGCCCTTGGTACTAGAAGTACCAGTTACAAGGGACTTATCTGGATGCCAGGGTCGGCCAATTGTGGATACAAAAGTACAGGTTAGGGAAAGAACACTGGTGCTGGGGCCTGGTTAGCAGGCCTCAGCACACTTTCAATTGTAAACATAGCATCAGCAAAGGCAAAAAGTCAGGGGGCAACCATGCCAAGGAGGCATTTCCTTACACACATACATACATATATACATACTGTAGGAAGTTGGCTCTGTATGTGCTATTTCAAAGTAAGGAATAGCATGCACAGAGTCCAAGGGTTCCCCTTAGAGGTAAGATCGTGGCAAAAAGAGATAATACTAATGCTCTATTTTGTGGTAGTGTGGTCGAGCAGTAGGCTTATCAAAGGAGTAGTGTTAAGCATTTGTTGTACGTACATTGTAAGGAAATGCCTCCTTGGCATGGTTACCCCCTGACTTTTTGCCTTTGCTGATGCTATGTTTTGAATTGAAAGTGTGCTGAGGCCTGCTAACCAGGCCCCAGCACCAGTGTTCTTTCCCTAACCTGTACTTTTGTATCCACAATTGGCACACCCTGGCATCCAGATAAGTCCCTTGTAAATGGTACCCCTGGTACCAAGGTCCCTGATGCCAAGGAAGGTCTCTAAGGGCTGCAGCATGTCTTATGCCACCCTGGAGACCCCTCACTCAGCACAGACACTGCTTGCCAGCTTGTGTGTGCTGGTGAGAACAAAACGAGTAAGTCGACATGGCACTCCCCTCAGGGTGCCATGCCAGCCCCTCACTGCCTATGCCAGTATAGATAAGTCACCCCTCTAGCAGGCCTTACAGCCCTAAGGCAGGGTGCACTATACCATAGGTGAGGGCACCAGTGCATGAGCACTGTGCCCCTACAGTGTCTAAGCAAAACCGTAGACATTGTAAGTGCAGGGTAGCCATAAGAGTATATGGTCTGGGAGTCTGTTTTACACGAACTCCACAGCACCACAATGGCTACACTGAAAACTGGGAAGTTTGGTATCAAACTTCTCAGCACAATAAATGCACACTGATGCCAGTGTACATTTTATTGTAAAATACACCCCAGAGGGCACCTTAGAGGTGCCCCCTGAAACCTTTACCGACTATCTGTGTAGGTTGACTGGTTCCAGCAGCCTGCCACAACCGAGACATGTTGCTGGCCCCATGGGGAGAGTGCCTTTGTTACTCTGAGGCCAGTATCAAAGCCTGCACTGGGTGGAGATGCTAACACTTCCCCCAGGCAGGAGCTGTAACACCTGGCGGTGAGCCTCAAAGGCTCACCCCCTTTGTTCCAGCACCACAGGGCACTCCAGCTAGTGGAGTTGCCCGCCCCCTCCGGCCACGGTCCCACTTTTGGCGGCTAGGCCGGGGGAAATAATGAGAATAACAAGGAGGAGTCACTAGCCAGTCAGGACAGCCCCTAAGGTGTCCTGAGCTGAAGTGACTAACTTTTAGAAATCCTCCATCTTGCAGATGGAGGATTCCCCAATAGGATTAGGGATGTGACCCCCTCCCCTTGGGAGGAGGCACAAAGAGGGTGTACCCACCCTCAGGGCTAGTAGCCATTGGCTACTAACCCCCCAGACCTAAACACGCCCTTAAATTTAGTATTTAAGGGCTTCCCTGAACCTAAAACTTTAGATTCCTGAAACTACAAGAAGAAGACTGCTGAGCTGACAAACCCCTGCAGAGGAAGAACAGAAGACACCAACTGCTTTGGCCCCAGACTTACCGGCATGTCTCCTGCCTTCCAAAGAAACCTGCTCCAGCGACGCTTTCCAAGGGATCAGCGACCTCTGAATCCTCTGAGGACTGCCCTGCTTCAAGAAAGACAAGAAACTCCCGAGGACAGCGGCACTGCTCCAAAAGAACTGCAACTTTGTTTCAAGGAGCAGATTTAAAGACCCCTGCAACTCCCCGCAAGAAGCGTGAGACTTGCAACACTGCACCCAGCGACCCCGACTCGACTGGTGGAGAACCAACACTTCAGGGAGGACCCTCCGGCGACTCAGAGACCGTGAGTAACCAAAGTTGTCCCCCCTGAGCCCCCACAGCGACGCCTGCAGAAGGAATCCCGAGGCTCCCCTGACTGCGACTGCCTGAACTCCATTTCCCGACGGCTGGAAAAGACCCTGCACCCGCAGCTCCCAGCACCTAAAGGAACGGAACTCCTGTGCAGGAGTGACCCCCAGGAGGCCCTCTCCCTTGCCCAGGTGGTGGCTACCCCGAGGAGCCCCCCCCTTGCCTGCCTGCAATGCTGAAGAGATCCCTTGATCTCTCATTGAAAACCATTGTAAACCTGACACGTGTTTGCACACTGCACCCGGCCGCCCCCGCGCTGCTGAGGGTGTACTTTTTGTGCTGACTCGTGTCCCCCCCCCCCCCCCGGTGCCCTACAAAACCCCCCTGGTCTGCCCTCCGAAGACGCGGGTACTTACCTGCTGGCAGACTGGAACCGGGGCACCCCCCTTCTCTCCATTATAGCCTATGTGGTTTGGGCACCTCTTTGACCTTTGCACCTGACCGGCCCTGAGCTGCTGGTGTGATAACTTTGGGGTTGCTCTGAACCCCCAACGGTGGGCTACCTTGGACCCAAAACTGAAACCTGTAAGTGACTTACTTACCTGCTAAAACTAACAATACTTTACCTCCCCCAGGAACTGTGAAAATTGCACTAAGTGTCCACTTTTAAAACAGCTATTTGTGTTTTATGTGAAAAGTATATATGCTACTGTAATTATTCAAAGTTCCTAAAGTACTTACCTGCAATACCTTTCAAATGAGATATTACATGTAGAATTTGAACCTGTGGTTCTTAAAATAAAATAAGAAAATATATTTTTCTATAACAAAACCTATTGGCTGGATTTGCCTCTGAGTGTGTGTTCCTCATTTATTGCCTGTGTGTATGTACAACAAATGCTTAACACTACTCCTTTGATAAGCCTACTGCTCGACCACACTACCACAAAATAGAGCATTAGTATTATCTCTTTTTGCCACTATCTTACCTCTAAGGGGAACCCTTGGACTCTGTGCATACTATTCCTTACTTTGAAATAGTGCATACAGAGCCAACTTCCTACATACATACATACACAGGCAATAAACGAGGAACACACACTCAGAGACAATTCCAGCCAATAGGTTTTGTTATAGAAAAATATCTTTTCTCAGTTTATTTTAAGAACCACAGGTTCAAATTCTACATGTAATATCTCATTTGAAAGGTATTGCAAGTAAGTACTTTAGGAACTTTGAATAATTACAGTAGCATATATACTTTTCACATACAACACAAATAGCTGTTTTAAAAGTGGACAGTGCAATTTTCACAGTTCCTGGGGGAGGTAAAGTATTGTTAGTTTTTGCAGGTAAGTAACCCACCTACAGGGTTCAGTTTTGGGTCCAAGGTAGCCCACCGTTGGGGGTTCAGAGCAACCCCAAAGTTACCACACCAGCAGCTCAGGGCCGGTCAGGTGCAGAGGTCAAAGAGGTGCCCAAAACACAGGCTTCAATGGAGAGAAGGGGGTGCCCCGGTTCCAGTCTGCCAGCAAGTAAGTACCCGCACCTTCGGAGGGCAGACCAGGGGGGTTTTGTAGGGCACCGGGGGGGGACACAAGTCCACACAAAAAGTACACCCTCGGCAGCGCGGGGGCGGCCGGGTGCAGTGTGTAAACTGGCGTCGGGTTTCCAATAGGAGTCAATGGGAGACCAAGGGGTCTCTTCAGCGGTGCAGGCAGGCAAGGGGGGGGCTCCTCGGGGTAGCCACCACCTAGGCAAGGGAGAGGGCCTCCTGGGGGTTACTCCTGCACAGAAGTTCCGTTCCTTCAGGTGCTGGGGGCTGCGGGTGCAGGGTCTTTTCCAGCCGTCGGGATTTTAGAGTCAGGCAGTCGCGGTAAGGGGGAGCCTCGGGATTCCCTCTGCAGGCGTCGCTGTGGGGGCTCAGGGGGGACAACTTTGGTTACTCACGGTCTCGGAGTCGCCGGAGGGTCCTCCCTGAGGTGTTGGTTCTCCACCAGTCGAGTCGGGGTCGCCGGGTGCAGTGTTGCAAGTCTCACGCTTCTTGCGGGGATTTGCAGGGGTTTTTAAATCTGCTCCTCTGTAACAAAGTTGCAGACTTTTTGGAGCAGTGCCACTGTCCTCGGGAGTTACTTGTCTTTCTTGAAGCAGGGCAGTCCTCTGAGGATTCAGAGGTCGCTGGTCCTGGGGAAAGCGTCGTTGGAGCAGGTTTCTTTAGAAGGCAGGAGACATGCCGGAAGGTCTGGGGCCAAAGCAGTTGGTGTCTTCTTTTCTTCTTCTGCAGGGGTCTTTCAGCTCAGCAGTCCTCTTCTTCTTGTAGTTTCAGGAATCTAAATCTTTAGGTTCAGGGCAGCCCTTAAATACTAAATTTAAGGGTGTGTTTAGGTCGGGGGGGTTAGTAGCCAATGGCTACTAGCCCTGAGGGTGGGTACACCCTCTTTGTGCCTCCTCCCAAGGGGAGGGGGTCACAATCCTATCCCTATTGGGGATTTCTAAAAGTTAGAGTCACTTCAGCTCAGGACACCTTAGGGGCTGTCCTGACTGGCCAGTGACTCCTCCTTGTTATTCTCATTATTTCCCCCGGCCTTGCCGCCAAAAGTGGGGCGGTGGCCGGAGGGGGCGGGCAACTCCACTAGCTGGAGTGCCCTGTGGTGCTGGAACAAAGGGGGTGAGCCTTTGAGGCTCACCGCCAGGTGTTACAGCTCCTGCCTGGGGGAGGTGTTAGCATCTCCACCCAGTGCAGGCTTTGTTACTGGCCTCAGAGTGACAAAGGCACTCTCCCCATGGGGCCAGCAACATGTCTCGGTTTGGCAGGCTGCTGGAACCAGTCAGCCTACACAGATAGTCGGTTAAGGTTTCAGGGGGCACCTCTAAGGTGCCCTCTGGGGTGTATTTTACAATAAAATGTACACTGGCATCAGTGTGCATTTATTGTGCTGAGAAGTTTGATACCAAACTTCCCAGTTTTCAGTGTAGCCATTGTGGTGCTGTGGAGTTCGTGTAAAACAGACTCCCAGACCATATACTCTTATGGCTACCCTGCACTTACAATGTCTACGGTTTTGCTTAGACACTGTAGGGGCACAGTGCTCATGCACTGGTGCCCTCACCTATGGTATAGTGCACCCTGCCTTAGGGCTGTAAGGCCTGCTAGAGGGGTGACTTATCTATACTTGCATAGGCAGTGAGAGGCTGGCATGGCACCCTGAGGGGAGTGCCATGTCGACTTACTAATTTTGTTCTCACCAGCACACACAAGCTGGCAAGCAGTGTGTCTGTGCTGAGTGAGGGGTCTCCAGGGTGGCATAAGACATGCTGCAGCCCTTAGAGACCTTCCCTGGCATCAGGGCCCTTGGTACCAGAGGTACCAGTTACAAGGGACTTACCTGGATGCCAGGGTGTGCCAATTGTGGATACAAAAGTACAGGTTAGGGAAAGAACACTGGTGCTGGGGCCTGGTTAGCAGGCCTCAGCACACTTTCAATTGTAAACATAGCATCAGCAAAGGCAAAAAGTCAGGGGGCAACCATGCCAAGGAGGCATTTCCTTACACATACATATATACATACATACACATATATATATATATATATATACATACATATATATATATATGCTATGCATTCCACCTTTCCACCATCCTGATTCGACAAATTTATGGCCCAATTGACTCCCACTGCATGTCTTAGTAACTGCATCAGTCGGACACTAAAAGCCATTTAGTCCCATTGAGTAGGAATTCTATTACCTAGACATTCATACATCTTATGCCTGGTTTCAGAATGTTTTAGTATTTCATTCTGTGACCTAAAAAACGTAAAGGAAATAGGATGACATGACACAAGGCAACACAAAAGAAACAAAACCTTCTGGAATCAGACAAACCTTATCAAAGTAAGGACTGCGATCCATGGGAAAATCTTTGGCAATGTGAGGTCTCATCCCCGGACCTTTCCCAACCACCCGGCTACATTCTCCGATGGCAAGAGGAGGCTTGTCCACGTCCATTCGTTTATCCTGCATCATTCCTAAAAAGGTTTTTTTTTTTTTAAACAAAAAAAAAAAGAAGAAGAAAACTGTGAGTAAACAGACAGAATTATGTCCAACTAAATGATCTTTTAACCAGACAACAGGAAATACCTATTGATTCTATTGTTATATACACATTGCAGCAATTTAATCAATAGCTGCACATATCGGGATTAAACATGCTGCATAGCTGCAACAGTTTTGCAGTTTGCTCTTTTTACACAGTCGCATGCTCTACATACTTTCCCTATTAAATGTTTAGGCAGGGAAGGGAAGTTTTTTCCTCTTCAGGCTACTATAATATAGGAGTAAATCAGTGTCCAGTCTAAAAAGAAACTAGGACATCAGTGATTGTGGAGAAGTGTGGCACAATGGTTAGACCGGCAGACCCTGATGCAGAGAACTGGCCCGGGACCAGGGTTCAATTCCCCCTCAGCGGGTCTTGGGCTCAATTCCCTTGGACCAGCTAATTCTCGCTTCGGTACCTAATCTAATTAATGGGTCCCACTCTGTAACTCTGGGCAAAAGCTTGCTTAATCTCCACAACGGCCCTCACAGCGCTTGGATGCCTGGCTTCACCCCGAGGCTGTCCAGGAGTGGGCACCTCACAGGGAAAAGCCAGGAGGGGTTTCACAGCGGTATGCGTACAGCGCCTTGAGACCCTAACGGGTGAGTAGTGCACTATAAAAGTGCGAAGTTTACAGTTTACTGTTACAGTTTTTACAGTGATTAGCTGTTTGCCACATGTTGCACACAATCTTCTTAGTTTGTATGTGTCCAGGATAACGTGAAAGCATGAGATAGCCTAGTATATTAATGTATTATGCAACCTCAGAGGCCTGTAGACAGAGAAAAATGCAGTGATGCTCTTGTTACCCAATGAGTTACTTAGTAAAAAAAATCACCTTTTTAATAATCATCGTATAGAGATGTGACCTTAGTCTTATAGTGGAGGAACTCTAATTTTACTGTGTTTTCATTAGTCTACCATTCTCAGTCCCTCCATCACAGCTCCCTGACCTGTCTTCTTTTCTTATGTACCTGATATACAGCTGGATTATCCTACTCGCGCTGTAGCCCAGAATGTCACTGTGCAGAAGCTGAACCTGGGAGGGTCCTTGACTCCATTCACTCACACAGAGACACTTGTGACCTAGTTTTCACTCATACATGCCCAGGCCAGCACACAACCACTTAGCTTCGGGCTAGCCAGAGCACACTAGATCTTGCTTAAAGATTTCAGTCCCTTTGAAGGCCAATAGTTTTATTCCTGCTGTTAAGACTTAACATTAAAAAATTCTGCTGTAGTCAATGGACTAGAAATTAGGTTTCACTGAGGGATGTCCATGCCTAGCCCGTGACCAAAGACTACTCAGTGGCTTAAGTTTGCTTTTATGAACTGGAAGAATGAGAATATTGAAGAGGTTGTTCCTCTTCAACAGCAGACCAAGGTAACACACAATAAACCAACCCCATGTTAAACTAAAGTTTTTTGCCCCCGAAATCAAAATGTAAGGCTGCTTCATCTGGATAAGAATATATTGACCTTGACAGCATAGATCCATTTGATCTATTCTAAAATCATTTAATATTAAACTTTGCAGAGTATTATACTCATTTTCTTCAATTCAAATTAGAGGTAAATAATGAGCAGAAAGCTTTCTAACCATACATAGATTGACTTGTGCAAATGCTACCGGTATTTCCACTGCACGCTCTCAAGCACAGAGATTGTCCTTTCTTTCACAACCTCAGATTTCAGTTGCAAAGAAGCAATAAAAGACGCCCCCACAACGCAAACCTATGAAGCCCTATGCTGTACAAACATGTTTTGTCTGTTCTAGCCTTAAGAAAAGACTGTTTTGACTGCTAAGTCCAGTTCCTCCAGATAGCCATGACCATTGAAATCACTAATCAATTTTCATTCATAGCTAAAACGACCCCACTAAATTCGTAAATATGCAGGAAAAGTATTAAAAAATATCCTTAAAAGCATGCCAAATATATCAAAACATAAAACATGTTAAAGTTCTACTATATAAGTACATGTTTCTAACTCTTACCATCCAACCCTAATCTTAGTCAAAATATAGAAACGGAATCTCAAATTCTGTTTGCAAAGTGGGGGTTGGGGTCGTTCTGAGACTGACTGGGTCAAGCTAAAGGAAAAAAAAAAAAAAAAGTAATACCAATGCCCATTCCCTTTTCAAGCTCAATAGCTGTTCTGTGTTTTCTCCGTTGCATCGTAACTAGCTTGGTCTCTTGCCCCATTTTATAGGTTTCATATAGAGACTTAACCTGGTTCTGAAATACCTCCAGATTATGTAATATCTATTGAGACTGAAAAGCTAATATTATAGCCGTGTTAGAGGTGGTTTATACATTTCTTTCCAGAGTAATGATTTTAGTGATTCTTTGAGATGTTTGCAAGCGAAAGCTGTACGTGGAGACGGCATGCATAGTATGCCGCCCACGTTCACGACTTCAAATTCTAGTTTCAACTGAACTACATAGCTGGAAATGGGGGACACCAAAAATGAACTTTGTGTTGCTAATTCTCTTTTCAATTCCCACTTACAACTTCTTTTCAAAATGAAAATGCTCTGTAACTCACTGCATAAATCAATTTGGACGTGAAACTGTTAGGAAAGAATTTATCCTTGGTCTTTGGAGATTCAGGTCTAGCTTCCTGGGATCACTCTGAAAATAGGTAGCTTTATGGTGCAGTGCTTTTACATGTCAACTAGAGTTGGCCTAACAATGTTGCCACACCAGTATTGGATTGTTGGTGTCTGTTCAATTTTACAGCCCCCATAAGCCAGATGTATTTGCCACGGGTTTTCCCATAAATATTTTTGTTTTGTTTCTAATCAGCATCAATTTATGGTTATTGTAATAAAGTGGCACAACCAACGAATTGCTGCAGGTCTTTTGGGGTGGGGTGGGGTGTCGCTTTACCATGCCAAGCAGGAAGCAATTGGAATGTGTGTCATGGATAACACTAATTGTCCTCACTATATATGGAATCAGTAGTGGTAAAATAAAAGAACAACCAAATGCCCCTAAGAAAATCATGCATAGGGCATTGCCCATTGAGTGCAGGGTACCATGAGACAAAGGTTGGGAATTTTAAGTTTTCTGCAGTGGCTAACAGATTTACTCTGGGTGCTTCCCATTTACAAACATACTGAAAGCACTGCTTGGGAGGAATCTTTTTGCCTTTCATGTGTTTGTTGCTGCATCCTGCTTAACAGGTCTGTCACTGCTGTTGTCCATTCCCCGTACATGTTTTGCTAGGAGGAAGTCTTTCTATCAAATGACCCAACACCATATTGTCTGTGCTGGCGCAAGTGTGCCATTCTGTGGCTGGATGTATTACATAGTAGTCATGTTGTCTTATGAGCACTGTTTTGTTGCAAATTACTAGGAAAATGCTCTCACGGCTGGATGCACAGTTATCAAATCCAAAAGACTAATGTGTGGTTGCAGCTGTTGAGTCCCAGTGGCCTGAGTGTTCAGGGTGTCTAAATGCGCTCTTCAGCCTTTAAGGGAAGTCCGGTCATCTTCAGTCGAGGGTCGATAAATGACTCTTCCCAGTAACACATTTTTGTTCACCCATTTTAAGTAGAGCCCAAGACTTTGGGCTCTACCTACACTAAACCTTTTTCCCATTTACCTTTAGCTTGGGCCCATTGCCTGAACAGACACCCCTGTAGTGGAAGCATATGAAGGTGACCATCTTGAATATTGTATTACAAGATGTAATCATTGCAGCCATTTAATGTTCATACTCCGAGTCAGTGAATGTGAAGTCCGGCAAAGTTGGCAGTCTTTAAAACACCATCACACTCATTGTATGGGGTGTGCTTTGTCCGTCACTGTACTCAGCACGGCTCCAAAGCAGGGTGGTATTTGTTAGGAATAAAGATGTGATTTCTTGCTATTTCGGTTGAATCTCATTTTGAGTAAAAGGAACATTATTTGGGAGGATGTGCATTGTGGTTGGCTTCTGCTCTTTTTCAGCCAGTTGTCAAGATACAGAAAAACATTAATGGCACTGCAGCGGAGATGTACTGCAACCATTCCTAGATATTTTCTAATCCTGAAGCAGTCACTGGCCCAAACCGCAGTACTCTAAACTGCTGTTGTGATCTCCTAAGCAGAGCAGTGGATTGGCATCTTGGAGAGGATTTCTTTCTTGAACCAACTCCCTGCCTCCCTTTCAGTATGCCTGTGGCAAGTGTTCCACGATTGCTCCATCTCTTCCAGTGGTACCCGTCATAACTGGATAACAAACCTACTGAATCAGCAAAGCACCATTTTGGGGCTGCAATTAATCCATGCCTTCTTGCACACTGCATCAATCTCTCTACTCTCCTTGACTGTTGGAGGTGCAGCCACAGTGCTGAATGCAAAGGCACTTTCCCCAGCTACATGGGCAAATAGGTATGTAGCCTCAAATGAACGTGTGATCATCTGGCGCTGCTTTGAACATTCTCTAGTTTTCATAGGGTTGTTGAAGTTGTCAGCCGCAGACCGTCATGCTTTTGAGCATGCTGTTTGTCATCTAGTGGCGATAGTTTGAAGATGGCTGCTTTTGGTGGTCCATGCTAGAAGAATGCCATTGGTCCTCTTCACTGCACTAAGGGAAGGGATTGCCAATGGTCAGGTATGTCCACCACCTGTTTAGTGTCAAACTCAGTGTGCGCAGCATGTGACTGACAGATAATGGACTGGGATCCAGAGGCCTATGCCTCAATAATATGGGGAATACCCTAAGATCCTCAGATATAGACTCCTCAAAAGCAAGATTTCCTTTTCTTTGGGTTTATGGGCCTCTTGGAAATCTGCCTTGACAAACATACAAGTATGTGTCCTATCACAAGATGGACGTAGACCCTTTTCCAGAATGTGCCCATGCCAGTAATGGTGGTGGCCTACTAGATGTCGAAGACCGTTTTGAAGCAGACTTCGCAATCAACCTTGGTGTACAGGCCGGGATGGGTCTATATATGAAGTCCATGCTCTGCTATCTGCTGCCCAGGTTTATCCATAGCCAAAACTACCTTTTGAGGCAGAGTTTTCTCAGGATAGTGGTCAAGGCCAACTCACAGATTTCTGGGCACAGACTGTAGACTCGCACAGGCTCTCTAGAGGGCTTGCTTGGGAGTCGAGACCCCTGCTGAGGTCCAACACCACAGGAAAGACCTTCCGATTGCATAGTTGGCTTAAGTGCAGTCTGTGTCCTGATGTATGGTTAACTAGGATGCCCTAGAGACTGATGGTGGCTGAATTCCAAGTCCTCCGAGGACACATTCGGAACTCCCATCATCTTTACCTCCCGGGAAATCGAGTCTTTCACTATATTATGTTACCTCTACATCCTCAAAACTTGTCTGTTGATGGCTCAGGAGAGCTTTGGTGCTGCATTTTGTAGTGCAACCACCTAGGTTCCATCCTGTAATGGATATGTTTGTTTTTGACATTCTCTGGGTAGACAGAGGTTACAGAGTCGCTAAGGAAGGTCTGACAGGAACTTGCAGTTACATATGAGAAAAACTGTGGGAAAGTGTTGTCCATAATCCACTAGCACTCATTACTAGATGCCAAGAGTTTGCAAAACCTCTGGCCTACGGCTACGAACAGTTATTTAACTGTAATGTTCTTTGCAGTACAAAACTTATGAAAAGATTCACATCAATAAATCCTTCCGTCTGTTGGTTGGAGGGGTCTGGGGGGGACTGGGTGTTTGGGGTGGCATTGTCACATATATTTGTTGGACCTAAATATTGTGTGTGAGAGAGATCAGACAATTCCCAATGCAGCTTGGGAAAAGCCTTTTTTGTTCACATGCTTTACATCGTTTTTCCAAGCTGCAAACTTCAGAAAGCTTTTACTGTACTGCTATCACAAAGGGGATTTAAAAATGACAATGGACTTTGGCAATGGTGAGACATTTACCTTAAAATATAACACCAGCCAGAAAATGTAAAGGTGGGGTAAAGTTGCATCATACTACGGGTGTACTCTAATTACAGAGGTCTTACAAACGACCACTTGGTTCAGATATTTACTGTTAGGTCAGCTATAGACACCGGAAGGGCTTTTTCATAAGGCTCAGAATTTTAAAGCTTGCACAACTTAAAAAGTAAATTCAACATACGCTATGACAGAATGTTTCCTTCATTAGAAGCAGCATGAAAACCTACCAGTGTTTGACTTGCACTTCCAATATTCCAACAAGATATGAAGAACTCAAAATGTTTCAAACACTGCAATGCAGTTGCATTACTCCAGAAATTACGTTACAAGCTCTGGGAAGTTTGTAGCTGTGCTAACCCTAATTATGTTCCTGTTAGCTGTGTCTGATGTGCATTGCCAAACTAAAAAGGCTACACCAATTGCCAACATTGTTTGTACTTGAGTCACTGCAGACTGCGGAGATGATTTTGCTGTTTTTCACACAAACACATGAAGAGGGAAGTAACGTTTTTGATATATAAAGCGCAGAGGAAGTTAACAGAACAGAGGGCATTCTAAGAGGATATTTGTAGAGGAAATTTGTATGAAAGCATGTTGAAGTGACTGCTGCTCAGGAGAGTTCGAGTACCAAAATATGTCAAAGCTACACTTTAAATTGTGCATATAGTGGATTTAATTCTGTGTCACAGGAGCACAGGCCACTTGCTTACCTCCCGAAAGATCCATCTTATTGCTCTGCATGGCTTCCTCTGGTGAGTCTCTCTGAAATAAAGCATTGAATCCATTTAATAATGTTTCAATCTCAAAAGGGCAGACATTGTGTCCAAATTTATGCAACGCAGTAAACTAGAGGAACACCTTGGGTGATACAAATCTCAAATTAAACAGCATCATTACTGTGTGTGGGTTATAGAATAATCAGTCTCAAAATCAGGTATTTGTACTGTTTCAGTGAATAGTCTCTAAAAAAAGAAACTCCCTTCTCAGGACTCTGCCACAAAAAATAGCTATTGCATAAATAAAAAAAATCTGTAAACTTTCAGAGACTGACTTGCCAGGTTCAGAAGTTATTTGCAAAAGTAGCCTTGACGTACAGGCCAGCATTTTAGAGTCTCCATCTTAAACATCAAGCCAAATGATGTGGCTGTGACCGTGATACATTTTCTCAATAATGACGGAATGTGTAGATTTAAAAAAAATAAAAGTCGAAGGAACTGTGTAAGGAAATGCCTCCTTGGCATGGTTGCCCCCTGACTTTTTGCCTTTGCTGATGCTATGTTTACAATTGAAAGTGTGCTGAGGCCTGCTAACCAGGCCCCAGCACCAGTGTTCTTTCCCTAACCTGTACTTTTGTATCCACAATTGGCAGACCCTGGCATCCAGATAAGTCCCTTGTAACTGGTACTTCTAGTACCAAGGGCCCTGATGCCAAGGAAGGTCTCTAAGGGCTGCAGCATGTCTTATGCCACCCTGGAGACCTCTCACTCAGCACAGACACACTGCTTGCCAGCTTGTGTGTGCTAGTGAGGACAAAACGAGTAAGTCGACATGGCACTCCCCTCAGGGTGCCATGCCAGCCTCTCACTGCCTATGCAGTATAGGTAAGACACCCCTCTAGCAGGCCTTACAGCCCTAAGGCAGGGTGCACTATACCATAGGTGAGGGTACCAGTGCATGAGCATGGTACCCCTACAGTGTCTAAACAAAACCTTAGACATTGTAAGTGCAGGGTAGCCATAAGAGTATATGGTCTGGGAGTCTGTCAAACACGAACTCCACAGCACCATAATGGCTACACTGAAAACTGGGAAGTTTGGTATCAAACTCCTCAGCACAATAAATGCACACTGATGCCAGTGTACATTTTATTGTAAAATACACCACAGAGGGCACCTTAGAGGTGCCCCCTGAAACTTAACCGACTGTCTGTGTAGGCTGACTAGTCCCAGCAGCCTGCCACACCAGAGACATGTTGCTGGCCCCATGGGGAGAGTGCCTTTGTCACTCTGAGGCCAGTAACAAAGCCTGCACTGGGTGGAGATGCTAACACCTCCCCCAGGCAGGAGCTGTGACACCTGGCGGTGAGCCTCAAAGGCTCACCCCTTTGTCACAGCCCAGCAGGGCACTCCAGCTTAGTGGAGTTGCCCGCCCCCTCCGGCCACGGCCCCCACTTTTGGCGGCAAGGCTGGAGGGAACAAAGAAAGCAACAAGGAGGAGTCACTGGCCAGTCAGGACAGCCCCTAAGGTGTCCTGAGCTGAAGTGACTCTAACTTTTAGAAATCCTCCATCTTGCAGATGGAGGATTCCCCCAATAGGGTTAGGATTGTGACCCCCTCCCCTTGGGAGGAGGCACAAAGAGGGTGTACCCACCCTCAGGGCTAGTAGCCATTGGCTACTAACCCCCCAGACCTAAACACGCCCTTAAATTTAGTATTTAAGGGCTACCCTGAACCCTAGAAAATTAGATTCCTGCAACTACAAGAAGAAGGACTGCCTAGCTGAAAAACCCCTGCAGAGGAAGACCAGAAGACGACAACTGCCTTGGCTCCAGAAACTCACCGGCCTGTCTCCTGCCTTCCAAAGACCCTGCTCCAGCGACGCCTTCCAAAGGGACCAGCGACCTCGACATCCTCTGAGGACTGCCCCTGCTTCGAAAAGACAAGAAACTCCCGAGGACAGCGGACCTGCTCCAAGAAAAGCTGCAACTTTGTTTCCAGCAGCTTTAAAGAACCCTGCAAGCTCCCCGCAAGAAGCGTGAGACTTGCAACACTGCACCCGGCGACCCCGACTCGACTGGTGGCGATCCAACACCTCAGGAGGGACCCCAGGACTACTCTAAGACTGTGAGTACAAAAACCTGTCCCCCCCGAGCCCCCACAGCGCCGCCTGCAGAGGGAATCCCGAGGCTTCCCCTGACCGCGACTCTTTGAATCCTAAGTCCCGACACCTGGGAGAGACCCTGCACCCGCAGCCCCCAGGACCTGAAGGACCGGACTTTCACTGGAGGAGTGACCCCCAGGAGTCCCTCTCCCTTGACCAAGTGGAGGTTTCCCCGAGGAACCCCCCCCTTGCCTGCCTGCAGCGCTGAAGAGATCCCTAGATCTCCCATTGACTTCCATTACAAACCCGACGCTTGTTTCTACACTGCACCCGGCCGCCCCCGCGCTGCTGAGGGTGAAATTTCTGTGTGGGCTTGTGTCCCCCCTGGTGCCCTACAAAACCCCCCTGGTCTGCCCTCCGAAGACGCGGGTACTTACCTGCAAGCAGACCGGAACCGGGGCACCCCCTTCTCTCCATTCTAGCCTATGTGTTTTGGGCACCACTTTGAACTCTGCACCTGACCGGCCCTGAGCTGCTGGTGTGGTGACTTTGGGGTTGCTCTGAACCCCCAACGGTGGGCTACCTTGGACCAAGAACTAAGCCCTGTAAGTGTCTTACTTACCTGGTTAACCTAACAAATACTTACCTCCCCTAGGAACTGTGAAAATTGCACTAAGTGTCCACTTTTAAAACAGCTATTTGTGAATAACTTGAAAAGTATACATGCAATTTTGATGATTTGAGGTTCCTAAAGTACTTACCTGCAATACCTTTCGAATGAGATATTACATGTAGAATTTGAACCTGTGGTTCTTAAAATAAACTAAGAAAAGATATTTTTCTATATAAAAACCTATTGGCTGGATTTGTCTCTGAGTGTGTGTACCTCATTTATTGTCTATGTGTATGTACAACAAATGCTTAACACTACTCCTTGGATAAGCCTACTGCTCGACCACACTACCACAAAATAGAGCATTAGTATTATCTATTTTTACCACTATTTTACCTCTAAGGGGAACCCTTGGACTCTGTGCATGCTATTCCTTACTTTGAAATAGCACATACAGAGCCAACTTCCTACAAACTGTTTTTAAAACCAGTGCCTGCTGACCTACACCGGTGCCTGGGTTTAAATGCTGGATTTCCCAGGGATGGGCAGGTGAAGTGGGGATGAGGGCTTGCAAAGCTGCAAATAGCTTAAGGTTAGAACCACAGTGATAAGTGAAAAGCAAATTAACAGGTATGAAGAAGGATAACAACCATACAAGCTGGGTGAAATGGTTTCACTTTAGCGAGAAATTGTGAAAAGGATCAATACTTACAGAAAATCCCATGTTGTTGAATTGCTTCACGAATGGATTCATCCAAGATTCGTCTTGCTTATTTACATTTTTCATCGTTCCCTGTAACAACATTTTGATGTACATGAAAATCAAAATGACAGGTCAACTACACTTGACATTGACTACCAGTGGAGTAAAGCATACACAACTGTGTAATTTAGAAGGCTGACAAGGTGGGAGGCAAAAAGACTATGAAGTCTATTACACACACACACCATAAACAGCAAATACAAAATCATGTTAACAGGATACCCAGAGGAAGCTACATTTATATCAATTCTGAATCGCCGCTTAATTTATTAAGTAGCCATTACCTTTGATGGCATTTTCTTCATATATGGGGGCCAAGCGTGGTGGGATGAGTTCGAGTCCTGTGTAGAGTGACTATTCCACATTCCAATCTCAACATCTTCGTCTTCTTCCCACCTTGTATGACGGCTTCCAGTTGGTGGCATTTCCTCTCCACACCAGCCATCTTGCATAGATTTGGGCACTGCAAGTCACAGAAAAGTGTCCAGAAGTGATTGGAAGTCCCTTCAGTCTGCAATGGCTCTAAAACAATGCAATATCTGCAATCCTGTACACCAAGCGTTTTATTGTTTAGTGGAATCAGTATGATCTGTGATGAAGATCATAAACTGATACCTAGCATTTTTTTTTATTGAAGTAGCCCAGAAGAATGCAGTCTTTTTAAAAATAAAATCACCACCTGAAATAATTCCATCCTCAAGATACCTGACTTCCATGACATTAGAAAAATGTAATGTATGGAATTTTTATTATTCTTTTTTTCCAATTAAAAAATATATTGACATGGCATGGACTTTCTGCCTCTACAGTGGGATGCCAGAGCGCATTCAAAGAGAACCAAGTTACAATTTCATGTCCCCTATGGTGGTGGAAAATAGAGCCACAGAAAGTGGCAATGGTTTCCACACAAAAAGCCTACCTTGCAGGTGTGCTGCGACAAACAGTGATGATCTAGTCAGCCCTTAGAATTGAGTTCACAACATTTGCAAACAGAGCATGGTCAATGTAGGTACAGGGTGATCAGCAGAATGCAAACTTACAAGACCACATATTTAACACTGCTCAGGCCCCCATTACAAGTTCCCTGGTAACCTAGCTAGGAGATTGCTTTGTTGGAATAAGAACAAGTTATTTCATCTTGGATCTGAACGAGTCAATGGGATCACAGACTAAACTTCCTGCATTGTGGTATAGCAGGGTCGTTCCCACAATAACGGGAAGTTTAACTCAGGCATTTATCATGTGCTCAGGGCAAATTGATGAGCCCTGGCATCAGGTGTATATTCTTTTACTTTGTTCCTTCACTAGAAATTTCGCTATAGCTGGCTTTTGCAATAATTATTTTCTCTTATGTTGCAAAAGTAATAATCCTTGTCATTTGCAGGCCCTTTTCTTTGGCTTTACATCAGGTGCTATGCCTTGTAATTCTATGCAGGTTCCAGGTTGTATCAAGATTAGTACCCATTTAGAGGAGGTTATCACTGTCCACTCCCGAAGGAAACCTTCCAACCTGGCCCCTACAGGTTGTTTGGTGTCAGAAGCACTCTTACCTTAAGTCACTTATCGTTTGCAGCTGCTCCCTGGTGGTTTGCCCTCTTACTCTGGGTCTGCCATGAGAGGAAGGTCTCTGGCATAGTTGTAAATGTAATGCAGTAAGTATTCCCTGGGTGGTGCTGGTGTGTGGAGTCGAAGTTTGTTGAAGCCATCCTCTGGTTCATTGATGGGTGTCATGTCTTAAATGTGCACTCAAATATCAGGCCCCCATTACTTCCACCCTGTCACTGTCTTTTCATTTGTTGCGGTGACTTATCTACAGCTGTTCTGAAGAGGTTCTCCTCTGTGCATTGCATGTTTCTAATAGAGGCTCGTATTTTTGGGAGTAGGAGACGCTGGCCCACACGCGCCTCTTAAGAGTGCCCATGCACAGTAGTCTGCTAGCTGCGTCTGTTGTACTAAACCCTGATTTCAGCCATGTGTTCAGCCTGATTGCTTTCTTGTATGATGGGTTTTAGCTTTTTTGTATTTTCTGGAAGATGTTCCATTAAGTGCTCCACCTACCCCAACTGTTGGTGGCTATATCTATTTAGAGGGGCGTCTGATTTTGCTATACACAGTTGACCTTTTAATTTTCCTTTTCACCATCTCTTTTCTTTCTGGTGTTGAACCTGTGACCATAGAGGTACTGGTCCGTTCTAGAAGCAGAGATTATAACTGGCTGCTGGGGCACTACTCTTGATGTATGTTGGGCCTTTTGCAGAGTACTTGCATTTTTTTCCTCTCCTCTAGGTGGGGCCATTTTGGCCAGTTCGTTAAAAACTTAATTGCCCTGATATATGCTACTAGCAGAGTGCTGCAAAACTTAAGAGCATGAATACATGGGCCAATGACACCATCTGGGCCCAATTCACTGCACAGCTGCAGACAGCCCTGGGCTCATCCCTCGACACTGCTGCTACAGTAGAAACAACGAGCCCTTATGAGGCGATATATGACCTAGTCACTGTTGAATTCACTCAGATTTTGGTTTTAAAGACCTCTGAAGAGCTCCATATTCACTGTGATGAGGCGTGGAGTAAGGGAATTGAACGCTAATATGCCAGTTAGTGGAACATATACAAAGATCTGGGCCCACAGCCGCAATAGAAGTTGTGTGGCGCCAATGGAGTGGTGTTTCAGGACAACATTTACGAGTATCATTTCTGTCAACGGGAGAGTATTCATGAAGTGAAATATATGCAGACAGTAGTAACTTTCAGAAAAGGTTTTTCTTTTAAAAATCATATTGATGGGTTAACCCACACTGAATGCTTCACAAAATCATACGCAAAAAGTACTCGGGTAGATTTGTATTTTGCTAGGTTTTCATACCACAGCCTTGGCCTTCCTTCAGAATATAGCACCATTCCACTCTAGATATCATCACCTAGGACACTGCCCAGCTCTTCCCTCTCACCTATCCATGCGTTTCCATACACTCTGCCTCACTGCAGCCATCCAATGTCTCTTCTCATGGTGTCCCGACCAGGCACTGCGTGCAAGTCCAGAGGTTAAGAGCATCTTCCTAAGATAAGAAGTCTTCCCTATTTAGGTCAATTAAGGCTTTTGTGCCAGAACACCTGCACTATTACACACACACATTTCTGTGAATAAAGTCTTTGCCTTTAACCACACTTGTTCTGAAGCCTGCATTCAATCCGCCACAGAACCACAGACTGAAGACTTCTTGTTTCTTTAATGCCACCATTAGGTTGTTTTTTCACTTCTGCTCAATGGTCACAAAACAATTTATGGGTGGTTCTCCTGATTACTCCACTGCCAATACAGTTAAGGGTCCTCATCCCATAAAGATTGGATGTTTGTATGATGCCCATATCTATTGTTTTGTCCTCTGAATCACTTGATTTGACATCACAAAACTGACAATATAGCTGTTGACCCCCTCGCCACACTGAAACCATAAGATAAGGTTGTATAGTGACAATTCTAATTCATTGCTACTATAGACCTCATGGAGGGATCCTAATAGACAAATGACTTGTTGGTGAATGCACAACTCTACAGGTTTCCCTTCCTGCCACTCCTAGGTGGGCTCTTCAAAGCACAATAAAGCGCGTTTGTGCAATATCCATTTATATGGTTTAGTCTAGGCCACTCTTGGGCGGATGCCCCATTGTATATACCTAGCCTGGTTGTACAACACCTATTCTCATAGTTTTTTTTTGTACTGTTACTCCTGGTTGGGCCCCTCAATACATACAATGGGATATTCTGTACCAGGCCCAGTCCTAATTGCTGGTCGTTTACTTTGAGGGAGAAATTTCAGAGCATGCCCCATGATGGTTGCACAATACCCATTCCAATAGATACTCTAGCATACCTGGGTGGATTTCAAAGAGACATTCCTTGGTTGGTTGCATAACGGTTGCTCTTAGGACCCACCAGAGAATGTACTATTGCTGGCTGTCCCTTACTTTCGGTCACAGTCACAACTAGGGGACCCTTCAGAGCCTATCTTATGGTAATATGATGCAATTCCAAGCAGTTGATCCACGTTACAACAGGATAGACCCCCAAAAGATTATAGGATAGCTGCTTGTAATGATTGCTCCTTTGTAAGGAATCGGTAGGTCAAATAATACTTTGGTGGGTCAAATATTCATTGCAATGGGAAGTTTCCTACTGCATATGACTCCTCCGAGCATATGCTATGACTGGTGGCATTATGCCGATTCCTACGAACTGCTTCTCTACAACAGACTTCAGCGCATATCGTTTTTTGGTGCAAGTTGACACTACTCAAGGGTAGCTCTTTTTTACCTCTGGGCAATCTCCGTACAACCATATTTAGTGCAGTCTGTACTGGAAGACACAAGTAGAAGTTGTATTTTCATGCCTATCTTTTCTCACATGCACGCTAGGACATAAAATAAAATATCCAACATAGGCCAAATCACATTCTAACATCTATCCATTTATTACATCTAGTGTGCTTAAGCATCCAGTCTCACTTTAAATTCACACCAAGGCTTGGCAACAGGGGTACAGTAACAAATTCCACTAGCCCTAAAACAAAACATCTAAACACCACTGGTACAGGCCATATGACCAGCTACTCCATACTGAGCACTGTCATGGAGTAGCAACGCTAACCATCAGCAAGGAATTTTAGCACTGTCAAGGTTATGTTGCGTTCTATGAATTCAGCTGTAATACAATCAACAGCTGCATCATAAGGATTAGTGCTAAAATGAAGGTTAAACAAACTCTGCATAAATAATATTGTATGACATACCAGGTTTGCTTGGAGCCAAATGCCCGATGGGAGCATTTCCCCAACCAGTAGGAGCATCAGTGTTGTGCTGTCCCCAGCCACCACTTGTTTCCATAGGCTTTCCCCAAGCAGACGTTCCATTATCCACAGGAGTAGCCTGAGTAGGAGTTTCTGACCAGGGTTCCCCCCAACCTTTAATAAAATGAGAGAAAACAGAGTGCATCTGTGACAGCCAAAATTTCAGAACACTGTGTATTACAAGTGTTTAAGAAAAGAACATGGTCAATGTACATAATGAATAAGCTCTGAATAAAGTGCTTTTCAAGACGCACCAAGTGAAAACAATATACTGACAACAACCACATTTTCCAAAACAAGATTAAATCTCCAACTTGGGCAATTTGGAAAATAAAAATTGGATTAAGCAGGCATACCTTGTATCTGAAGACCAAACTAAGTCATACAGGGAAAGATGGTCAAAGTTCCAAGGTCATTATAAGGCATGGTTGTGATTGGTGGTGCTGGGGGAGGGTGCAGGGGATGGAGGATGACAATTTGTACAGGCTATCAACATCACAAGTGAAAATCTAACAGATCAGCAACAACTGCCCCGATATATTCAAAGTGGCACATTAAGAATTGGCATATATAAAATAGATACATTGTGCAACTTCTATTAAATGGGACGTGGTGATAAATGAATACAATATTAAAAATAAAATCTGGCATAAGCAGGAAAATATAAGAAACAAATCTGGACATCAATCACTAAACTATAGAGTACAAGGGTTATGTATGTTATTTTATGAAATTTGTCTATCAGGAACAAAATAAAATCTATCCATCGCATACTAGTAATGCCAATCAAAAATGTGACATCATGCAACAAGACATCACGTGATGATGGCAGGAATGAAAGTCAGACTACTAATAATAAAGGTCTACTGCCACACCAAAAGGTAGAACAACTGACTGGATCGCTGTCCACCTTGCACAAGTCTACTGAAGGTTCTGATCAAGAGAGGGGACTGACTAAAGGACATTACATAAAGTTTCACAGTGGACATAAGGATTTTAACAGCATATAGAATTAAAGTATCAAGGCTACACTGACACTTTTTCCATGTAGCTCTTCTTATTCTGCATCTTTAGAAAAAATATTTGGCCTAAATGGAACACACACCTTTTACACAAACTTTCTAATAAAGGCATCTGCTTGACAGCGGTAGTTACCTGTAAGCATGGCAATGATAAATAGTTTCTGCCACTATTGACAAAAGACTCACCTGATGTTCTACTGCTTTCTTTTGTTGGCATGGCACTTGTAGGCAGTGGTTGAGGAACACCCTGGACCATCTGCTCTGAAGTGTTGCTACTGTTTGGTGTATTCTTATTCCACAGGTTGACATTCTTGCTGTTGTATTTATTTGGGTCCCCCCAAGCAGCGGTCCCATCATCTATCTCCATTTTACGACGTATTGTTTCTGGTGAAGGCTCCTCCCATCCTGTGGGTTCCTCTTCCTTAGATGAACTCGGTATCGGCCCACCCAACCAGCCTGAGGGTTTATTAGTGGCAGGTGGTGCTCCCCATGATCCTGTTTTTTCCTGGGTCTTGCTCCACTCAGAGGGGTTGCTTGGCTTGGAAGATTCCTCCCATGCTGTAGGCTGGCTAGGTTTTGTAGACTCTGACCCCCAACCCTGAGATTGACCAACTTTTGCAGCTTCATCACCCCAACCGTGAGACATACTAGCTTTCACAACCTCAGACCCCCAACCCTGTGATTGATCAACTTTGGCTGGGTCATTCCCCCACCCCTGAGTTGGGCCAACCTTGGTCGGTTCACCTCCCCACTCTTGGGACTGGCCAGCTTTTGCAGAGTCCCTGCTCCATCCTTGTGACTGGCTGACCTTGGCTTGGTCGCCACCCCACCTCTGGGACTGAGCACTCTTTGTAGCTTCTCCACCCCAGGACTGGGACTGATTGCCTTTTGCTGAGTCACCCCAACCCGAAGTACTACTCTGATTTGGATTATTACTGTTCCCCCAGTTAGAAGTTGACCGACTGGGGTCACTCCAACCAGATGCCGATTTGTCACTGCCACTACCAGATGAGCTAGCTTTCTGAGAGTCCCCCCAATGGTTACTTTGGGGGTTCCCCTCCCAGCTGTCAACAGCTGGTGAACCCCAGCTTGAGTGCGGCTTATGTCCATCTGTCCATCCCTGTTTGACCTTTTGTGCATCATTCCATGTAGGTTTGTCCTCTTTGCCATTTCCCCATGATTGATTGCCCTTTGACATTCCTGTAGCAGCAGAAGTGGAAGTATTCTCTTCCCACCCACCCTGGCTGGCTGAGCCTTTGGTGTCCCTCCACCCTGTAGCAGACTTTGGATCCCCCCACCCAGAGGTTGATGAGGTATCATTGCTAATAGAGCTCGGCCGTCCCACCCATCCCCCTGAGTTAGGTGCTGTTGCAGAGCCACCCCAGGCTTCTGTTCCGATGTCAGTCTTGTTCTCAGGCCTAGTGGAAGCAGCTTCAGTGTCCCAGGCAGTATTCTGTTTTATTGGTGTCTGACCCCAGCCAGAGTTGCAAAGGACGCGGGGATCAAGGTCTGCTCTGTTTACAATACTGTGGAGCAATGCTTGCTGATCAACTTTCCTTCTCTCTTGGCTAGAACCATCTTCAGACTCTTTCTCGTGCTGGCTTTCTGTGCTGCTTTCAGTACTGCCCCGGCTGCCCCCACGTTCCGTACCTTTGGCCCACATATTGTTTTGCTGATTCTGGCTGCTGGCATCCTCATCCTCATCAGTGGACTTCCAGCCATTGGTTAGCTTCTTAGTCTTCGTTCCATTTGCACCATCATTGGAATGCTGATTGTTAGGCAATTTGCTCCACTCCCCATTGGATACATTAGTGCCAGAGTTTTGTGCTGGAGCTCCCCACCCTCTTCGATCTCCACCAGAGCTATCCCCATTTCCGGTTCCCCACTGCATAATATGGGGATGGGAAGTGCTTTGCTCCCATGACCCACTTTTCTCACCATTAGTTTTCTGGTTCGATACGCAGGGCCCGTTAATGCCAGGCTGCATTAAAGTTGCATTCACAGTGTCACAATTAGCTTGCCCGTTAGGGACTGAACATTTGTCTCCGGAGTAATTAGCGCTGGAGACGCTCCATGTAGTACCATATGATGCGCCATTTTTTGTCTCACCATTACTCAAGTGAGAATTGGAAGTGCCATTGGAACTTGAAGGGGTGGGAAACGAAGAATGATTTGTGCCGTTCGCACGCCACGATCCGTGTCCAGGAGTCTTAGGCTGCTCGTTCATCTGCATGGAACCAGCAGAGTTTGGTAAACTAGAGGTCGTAAAGTTAGTAGTGTTATTTGGTCCAGTTGTTTCAGTGTGAAGGTTTTGAGGTTGCCCACTGAAAGAAACCTTCCTTGTACCATTTACTTCTGAGTGGCAAGACTCCTGTAGGCTTCCCCAGGAGCCATGGGTGGAGCTACCCACCTTAGAGTTAATACTCTGATTGTTAGGCACCTGACCTATGGTACTGGGCTGCATCTTTGTGCCAGAATTAGTTCCCCCAACAGGCCCATTTGGGGTATGTCCATTGCTCTCCGGATTGGGCCAGGCACCGTGGTTACCATTAGAATTCAAAGTGCTTGGATTTAAGCCTCCTTTTGCTGAAGAGCCGACGGTGCCCCAAGCATTGATCCTGTTGTGCCTGCGTTCAGATATGCTCTCGGGACCGTCGACAGAACCTTGAGATGTGCTTAGGATGGCCCCGTGGGAGGCACCCCACGGGCTATTAATACTTCCGTTGCCCACATTATTGCTGTTGCTACCAACCATGAATTTGCTTGGAGGACCATACCCAATGCCGTTCCTGCTGCCATCTATTTCACTCATTGTACTCCCTGAAGCCATAATGTGGAGGTTCTTCTCAGACCCAGAGGTTGAGGCAGAGTCAGTGTCCATACATTCTGAAGCCAGCTCCGAGTCACTGCCCGTGATTGATGGCCAGGCCTCTTTGTCCGAACCGTCTACAATAACATTGTCCCAATTTGTGCTGGAGTCACTGTTGGAAGAGACCGGTCCCCAGTGTGAATTGTCATAGTGGGATCCTAGACCGTTGTGGTTCAGATCTGGATAGGAAATAAAATCATCGGTCAGAAAAGAATTCCAAGTGACACAGAGACACTTTCTACACAAAGACCGCAACAGAGACTAACTGCACACTCTGATACATATACGAGGATCTGATGTGATATCCAGGATATGTGTGTTTAAATCAATTTCAAAAGTGTACATATTTGAGAATAACTTTGAAAAATGCTAAGGAAAAAAGAAAATACGCTTCTGAGAGACGAACAAAAAAAGTTTGATGTAAAGTTTTCTAAGTCCACTCTTGAGAAGTATGGAACCAGGGGTGCTAGGGTGAAGGCTACTCCACCTCAGATAGAACTACCTGTGAGTGTATACCACCCACACACTTACCTTGAAAAATACTGCCACAACCGGTCAGACTCCAGAGATTGAGTCTAACTCACAACACCTACAAATTTGCGCGTTTTGTCTTTGTATTACATAAGTAGAATGGTATATGAACAAAATGGCCATATAAAAAGGAACATAATAGATTTTGGTAAGAATTTATGGTGCTGAAACTTTGTTAGGAATAGTGCTGAATTTTAAAGTGATAACAGGTGAAAAATGTACATCTGATGTTTCATCTCTGAGGTAATGGTTTTGCACTGTAATTCTAGATAGTGGTCCTGGAAGTTGAACTGAGGAGACACACTGTTAGTTCATAAAGCTCCCTCACCATTTAAGAAAACGTATAACATGAATTAAACTCCTACTTTCAATCCCCGCAGTTTATCTGTACACACTGTAGTGCCTCTAAACTTCTAGGAAAAGACTATAGAGCAAATACTTTATATTCATGACAAACATTGGTCATGTCAATGCCATGTTGCTGAAATTCAAACTGAATTCAAAACATCTCCAATTTAGTCAAATGCGGGAAATGCGCAATTTAAGTTTTTGTTGTACTATTTTTTGTTTATGCAAATTTGAAACAAGCAGTTTTGCGAAATGTAGGGGAAGTGGGTTGTAGCTTTTCTTTGCCCCAAATCATTTTAAAGCACTAATAGTTAAGAAACTTCACACTTAACTCTAACATTGCCTTTTCATATGGGTATCCTCGGACTAATTCTTGTCTGTAGTTTTATACTTCTATATTTTAAAAACTGAAAATAAAATCATTGTTATTTAAACAAGTCGCTACAGGGTTGAGTGTCTGAAGACACAAACTACAAATTTCAGCTCCAGAGCTCATCAAATTAATCCTCCCAGCTTGTTAACCAGTATGACAGCATCCTCAGTCATGACTTGTAATTTCTGGGTACACTTGTCCCACTGCAGTGTATTTTTTAATCTTTTAAATTGCTTTTCAGACTATTATGTGGCGCTCCTTCGTACTTACAGAGCAGAGTACACTAACTAAATGATAGCTAGATAGCTGCATGCATATTAACTATCGCAACATGTTTCGATTTGAGAAAGCTGGAAGTTTTACAGGTTATCAGTTTATATCCTATCACATTACTAATGTGCATCACGTGTCGACTATCAAAGGAACACAATTTAAACCCATAACCTCAACTTGCATGCATGTCTGAACAATTAAACAACTATTTAAACCACCGTCTCTCAATTTCTGGCTGTGGTTTCCCACTGTAGAGGTCGACCAGCTATGATCCATGCAAAATAAAGCATTGTACAAAAGTAACCAATTTCTGACCTATCTCAGAAAAGGGATTCAGCTGTGACATCAAAATATCTCTGGGAAATGATTTACAGCCAGTCGGTCTTACAGAATAACCACTGAATAGTTTGAGACCAAGGGACAATCACAACCTACTAGAAAAACTTATATCACACCCTCGGCGAGCACATTTAATGCCTTGTCTAACTACATCTGCTCTGAGCAAAGAGGCCAGAGGTACTGGAAAACACTGCAATTATAAATACTACGTAGCACCATTTAAATATAAAAGCAAAGTTGTAACCTGGCTGCTCCTGATTTTTCAAAGGTGTTTGCATCAAAAATCTGTTTTTATGGAATAGTACCTGCAGGTGGCAAGAATCATATGAGCAAAAAGCAGAGGGTTGCAGGGATGATGCCTAGATCAGGCTCAGATGTTCTTGTGACTGAGATCATTCAAATAGTAGTCCTAGGGTAAAACACATCAGGTCTTAGCAGGGACAGTACTGACCACATCTGATCAGGTCTACTAGGATGATGCATGGATCAAGTCTTTGAAAACGTTCCAATGCATGTACCCTTCAACAGGCAAATTATGAATCTTTTACAGGGTGGGCGGAGCAAAGACGCACATCTGGATGGATGTTGATTTGAACATAAGCATGGAAGAGCTGCAAATGAAGATTTAAACATTACTTCAGCCCAACAACAGCTGTGAAACTGCACAGGGACTAAACGTAAGATTACAGTTGGGAAAATGTCAAAGCAAAGACTTTTCCACTGTACACTTTTCTTTGAAATGCATAGATTCAAAATGCATAGCAGTCCTCGTCTGTTAATTTATTTTAGCAAATATGATTTGGTAAAGCAGGGGTTTCATATGTCACCAGCAAACACAAGAAAGTGGTCACCTGATTAGTTTAACAAATTACTACCCAGGTTACTCATTTTAACAAACATTTTATTGAAAACAGTATTTACGGCTACTCCGAAGGGTCTGAGCAGAAAATGCAGTAACCCTATCCAATTAATCCCATTTCAAAGGATAGTACATTACAGCTGTATTACAGCCAGAAACTAATGGACGCATGATGGCTATACACATTCCATGGATGGCCATGCTCTCCAAATGACCCCCCACCTCATCTCAGATGTATTGTTATGTTACAGAATCTTGTAGAGCGCACAGCTACCCAGCGCTTGCAGAAATCATGAAAAGAGAAAACATTGCTTTAAGAGAAAAGATACGTCTTCAATTGCTTTCTGAAGTTTAGCAGGTTGCTGTTGGATCTGAGGTGACTAGACAGAGTGTTCCAAAGCTCAGACAATATAGCCAAACGAACGGCCTCCTCCTCTCGGACTTTTGATTCTGGGAATGACCAAGAGAGCTACTGTTAGATCTACGCTTTCTCGCATTATTGAATGGTCTGAGAAGGTGGCTTCGGGTGTGGGGGCCCTGTGCATGATTTACCTTGTGCGCAATGCATTGAGCTTTAAATTTGATTTGTCTACTCAATGGCAGCGAATGAAGACTAGCCAGGGCTGTTTTTGGCAGAAGCAGCAATATGCCCCTGCAGAATTTTAAACAACTTGCAACTTCCCTGACCTGGAAACTTCTGTTGTCCAGAAGTGAGGTCAGCCACCTTAGTGCCTTTCCAGTGACATATATTGCCCCCAGTCTATGCCAAAGGATAACATGGGAGGCAATGTCTAAAGCTGTGCTCAAGTCCAAAAGAATGAGCGCAGCTGTTCCTCCCTGATCTAATGTTTTTTTAGTTCCTCTGAAGCAGACAAAAGGGCTGTCTCAGAGCTGTTACCAGGCCGAAAGCCCATATGCATCTGATGCAGGAAGGTATAAGTCTCCAGGAACTCAGATAGTCATTTACCACCTTTTCTATGATCCTACTGACGCCTGGGAGCAAGGATATTGGACTGCTCTCAATCGGATCTTGTGCAAAAGAGGACTCATGCTATCAGCCCGCTGCTGAAGGTTTCCAAGGTTTGAGGACTCGTCCAGTTTCCTAGGAGGTGTTGAAGATGGTCACCTCACTTCAAAAAAGCATCTATGGGACGAGGGTACAGTGGGCAACCAGACTTAACTGTTTTGGCTGTGGCACTGTTCACCGGGGGAAGGCCCGTTGATGCCTTCTTTCACTGGCCTGGGCTCTTTGATGCTGAAAGGTGAATCCAAGTCTACTACCAGGGAGCTGTAAATAAGGATAACTTCCCAGAGAAAGAAATCGGCTAACTGCTTGCATCGCTCCTTAGTAGGAGGCGGGCTTGCGCATGAAATCTTCGGCTTCAGAAAAGAGCTCACAATTGCATAAATCTTCTTAGAGGGTTGTATGGACATCTTAATCTTTTCCTCAAAGTCCACCAGTCTTCCCTAACGAACTGCATGCTTGCAAATTTTCACATCCTTTTATATTGAGACTTCCTGTCTTTATTGTACTGAAGTCTCTATTTTCTTTCTATTAGTTTGCAGATCTGTTTAAGCCCCCTAATTTTTGGGGAGAAACATTTGGGACTGGCCCTCGTTCTGGGGGATTTCTGGACTTTCCTAGGAATAAGTGCATCCAACGTAGCCTCAATCCAATTCTCAAAGGCCAGGTGAGCATTAACAATATCCACAGTCAGGTTCGGAAATTAATCATTCAGGAATTCTTTCCAGCAAGGCAGGTCCAGCTCAGACAAACGTCAGGAAATGTTTATAAGGGGACATAAGGACAGAAAATCTCTTAAATTGGTAATTGAGAATTTTATCGGAAAATAAATCTGACCATAAAACAGGTTGTGGAGTCTTAACCGTTATATTGGACAAATTAGTGAAAATAGTGTCCAATATATGTCCCTTCGTATGTGTGGGAAGCAAGACCACCTGGGTGAACTGAATCGCTAAGTCTTGAATAAGATTTAAAGCCTGTGTACATGACTTATCATCCAGGGGTATATTTAGATCCCACAACAGCGTGAAATTAGCTGACTGGAGGCTATGGAGAGCGATAATCTCCTGAATAATCTGCACAAAGTTTGTGGCAGGCCCTGGTGGACGCTACTGAAGGCCTGTATATGTACATATGTGGGTGAGAATAGGGTTTTGCAGCCTGAGACATCCCGTGAGGAGGATCTACATTAAAGAACATCTTTAAACATAATTGCACCCCGCCCCCTTTTTTTTTGCCAACCCGATCATTTTTAATGATTGCATAACCTGGCGGGAGGGCTGCCGCAACATCTGGCCAGCTATTTTCATTCAGCCACGTTTCAGTAAGAAACAAGACAGTGGGCTGAAGATCATCCAGCAGTGTAAACTGGTCCAAACTGTTCTTCGGAAATGACCTACAGTTTAGACGAAACATCTGCCAGCAGGCATTAGTGCGCTATATTCTACTAGCGGTATTATTTAGAAGTACTAGCAGTATTATTTAGAAATCAAAATGTGGAAAAGTAATGCTTTTCATGTGTCCATTGAAAGTGAACCCTGTATTTGTCAAATGGTTGATCTTGTCACAAACAGAGTGAAAACTGAACATTTCTTATTCATTCCGAGTTTGCTTTGAAATTGTTTAAGAAAATCTACAGTTTTAGGATGAAAATCAGTCCTGATCTCACAATCAAAGCACTAAAGAAACCTACTTTAGACGCAGCTGGAGAGATGAGCGAGAAATAACAAATCTCATTTGACATTCGCACTCGCTCCATAAGGAGTCATCAACACGTTTGCACTGATGCCATAGTGTGCTTCTTAAAAGGCATGTAAATGTAAGGAATTTCTAAAATGTCTATTTGGATCAAAAACAGTACACAGAGGCATTTTCAGCTGTCCTAATTTGAGTGGTGGGAAGATTAAGATTTTAGCACATATTCTCAACATTATTATTGCTATGACCAAAAGAGCTCTACAATTACCCAAAATAAAAATCCATTGCAGAGAGAAGCAATCAGAGTTTGTTGTGAAGAATAAGCCTGTGTTAGGTGTGCTTTTAAGATTCTAGTGCTTTGAGGGTATAAAGGACAGACTGACTACAGTCAGAGCTATTAAAGACTCACAAGGGCTACTTTAAGCAGCTTAACAAATGGATAAGATGCCAACATGGTTCCAATGTGCATATCGGACAGGAGATCATCTGTCTTTGTAAAGACGTTGAGCCTTTCTTTGCTCCGCTATGAAGCCCAAAAAGGGATAGACCAAATCAGGAGGCTAATTCTTGTTTTACACTGGTCCTTGTAATATGCTGGGCAGCACCAACATTTGCAACCTCAAAGCCAGAATCACCCCGTATGTCTGATACGCCAGTCATCTTTTTTGAATATGATTGCTTAAAATAAGAATACTTGTTTTTTCGAACTCGTCTTCTCTGCTAACGTGGAATGCTCTGAAACAATGCATGTGCAGTCTCCATCTCTAGATGGGCTATTTCCAGGCGTAACCCATCATACTGGCATTTAGGAATCAGGTAGTGGGATGAAGGAAAGTCTATTTACTCCAGTACACCAAATTTCTTTCACCTTACTAACATCTACCCTTCAGCTAGTCATCAATCTCCACACACTGTTCACCTTAAACCCAGTCAGGCTTTACTACTGGATTTTGAAAATGGGGTTAGCTGCTTGCTCAGTGAGGAACCATATCAACATCTGTGAATGTTAGCAAGGTGCACATTACGGTTTGTCCTACCTTTAGAAGCAGTTTCTGGATTTACCAATAGGTAGCAGGAATCCCTCACAGTATTTAAGTGATTAAACCTAGTTGTGGAAGGAACTGTGACAGCTTAAGGGTAGTTCTACCCAAATGAATAGCGTGTGGCACTATCACTAGAAGGGTAGCTTGGAAACCAGGTGCATGCCCCCAAAAATGAGAACATTACAAACTATGCCATATTCCCACACTGCTGCCATCTCTGGTGTTTTAACATTATGGAAGTAGCACTGGTTGCAAAATAATGTTCTTGTGGGTCAGAAGTCACATTCTCGAGTCACTTTTTTTGTTTAGCATGAAATCCTTTTCCGGCAAAGCAGGAAATTCCACACACACACACACACACAGCACCATGGTCATCACTCTTGGAAACAGACGTACGTGGCAGTCAACATAATCTACAGAATGTTCAATTACAGCAGCAATTCCACTCTGCACCACTAGTGAGCAGTAGAGGCTGAGATACATGCAATTTAACAGTAGCCTGGACATGAAACACCAAGAATGAACAGTGTGCCATAACACCAAAAACGCACAAAAAACGAATGTCACCGAGCCCATGTGTTGGAAACCAAAAGCAAATGAAAAGTGAAAGCAGCGGCTTCGTGGCCATTTAACGCTTCGACACAGCTTACAAGAAACGTAGGCAAGAGTTAATACCTGATTGATTAGGGGGGTGGTTGACCAAATCCCGAATGGGAGGCATGCCTAGGGGAAAGTGAAATTACAAAAATGTTACTTTATTTCTTTGGCAAGATCATACTAAACTTCTCAGCTCTTGACATCGATTCTTACATAGACTGAGCTTTTACTACTGAAAGAAACAAAAATCACCTCCAGCCCACATCTTCTGGGCATTGCACAAGTGGCCTCACACAGGTATGCGTCATTTGACAGTTTTCATTTAAGCAGAAAATGGAGTCGATTGTGAAATGAGAAGACATCCTTGTGAGAAGTGCAACTCGAGAATACAAAACACCCCTTGAAATGAATATAGAGTGAGACTTCCGGTCGTCTTTTCACCCAGAAGAGCATTAAAGACTAATATATGACTCCATTAACACTTCCCCCGACATCAAGGGGCATCCAGCAAACGAGCAGATGACACCCAGAAGCGAGCAAGAGCCCCATGGGATGAAAACAGGGTTGAGTGTAGCGAAGTCATTTCGTTGTTACTCAGCCCACCATTAAAAGAGGGGTGGAACGTTACCCTCTGGTCTGATTACTCCAATTTTAACTGGAGAGCAATTGCTTACTGAGCCAGGTAGGACTAAAATACTTTAAGTTTTATGAACTGAATGTCTGCGAGTGGTGGGGTGGACATTCCCAAACTTGAGCAAGCTCCTTCAAAGGAATAAAAAAGGTCAGTGAGTGAACATCTTTAGTACGGACTACTAAACTGATATAACGCACCACTAGACCTAGTATTTGCTAATTGGTTATGAAGACGTAAGTGGGTAACCTTAATGGACAATTAAGTTAAACTACAGATGTTCGGAAGCAAGTGGACAGAGAATGGATGTCTCACATTTAACATCAAGAACTTTTACATGGCACCTGCGGTTCCACTAACCAATGAAAGAAATAGGCAACCCAGCTCTGCTCGCATGGGTTGCAAGCATATCATGTACAGAATGACCTAAGTGAAGTAGGGATGGTAGCGGGCACTATATTGTCAAAGATTTAATTGGGGGGTGGGGGAAATCAACCATGACCAAGAAGACATGTGTTAAGTGGCAAAACATGAAACGCTCATCTCAAAGAAACCTACTGAGAATAAACAGCTGACAGGACTGTGCATTAGGCTAGTAGGAAGTATACAGCAGATACCTTATGCGCTCTGTAGGTTCTACAGCATGGAAGCTTCAGAAATGTCAGATGTTAACCTAGCTTTTGGGAATGCACCATAAACCATGGCTAAGTTTACTGAAAAGCTGTGAATGTAGATGTTATCTTTTTTTTCACGTTAGGAGTAACCTCAAAGATGGCTTGTGAGGTCCACAACACCCCTTGGAGTGCAGCCAGAGAGAATGCCCGATTCATGAGATGGTTTAGGAGTCAGGGAGAATGGCTTTCACACCAAGGCTAAAGTCTGAAGATCTGCAGACATTGCACAGCGAGGCATCAGAGCTCACATACATGTGAGGCTTACAAAGGAACCTTGCAGTAGAAGCTCCAGGAGAGGTGCATGTCTTCCGAGTCTATGAAGGCCACACTTTCTTTAGCAAAGTGCACTCACACTTGATGCCAAAAACAGAAATACACCTTGATCAAAATCTAGCAGTGCGCTGGCACTGCAAGGAGATAGGCTAAAAAGGCACACAGCTTAATAGCCATAGTGCAGAGACCTTCCTAAGGGCCCTGAACAAGTTTACATAATTGTGCAAGAACGTGAGGACCACCGATGACAGATGTTTGGCAACAAGGCTGAATCCAAGAAGAACTGTAGCTTTGAAGTAGAAAGTGTTTCATTGTCAGTCTTGTGCGGATTTCCTTAAAATCCTAACAATGGTGTTCTATAAAACTACTTTACAACAAGAAAGGAGTGACCGTGAGAAGAGGAGATGTCTCCAGTACTGGAAATCATGGTTAGAAATAACTCATGTCTCAGTCCACTTGGCTGAATGGAAGAAACCATGACTTCCAACTCTCAGGACACAACAAGCTGTCAAAGTCTGGTTCTGGACCCACTGTCCAGGTGACTTGGAGTGAAGTGGAATCAGACCAATCTCACTACAAAAACATTTTTAAAAGGCTAGTCTAAATTTCCACGTGTGGTTTACCTACAATGTCTTCTTAAGCAGCATGTGCATTTACAAAGGTCTAACTGTAATAATGGATGCTCACAATAGTGGCCAGTGAAGGATGGTATTCCGCTGCAAGCCTCAGTTTTAGATTCATCAAAAAAAAAAAAAAGTTGGTTGCCAAAGATGCCAAGCCCATCCGCTACCACGGGAGTGTTTTGCGACAATGTGGACACCACAACAATATATTACCGTTTCATATGACTGAATCAAAAAGCAGGTATTTACAGGGTTGCAGTCTGTAAGCTAGGTAACAAAAGGTCAGCATTACTCTTTAAAGACGTTTATAAACAAGGTCATAAATTCCTTTAACAGAAGAATCGCAGGACTAAGAATTATTGTGTATAAAACACCAAATACCTAAGTGCATTCCTTTCAAAAGTACAGCTACTGCACACACTGTCGCTGCCTAGAAACCAAGCTATTTTTGCCCGGCAATGATGGGCAAATTACCATATAGTAGGCAAAAAAAAAAAATCAGATAACTCCCCTGACAGAAATGGAAGTGAATATAGGGCCGGATTCCAAAACTTCCCCAGCAGAAAATGATGCAAAAATACATTCATGGAGTGAAACCTAAAACGTCACACAAAAGATGTGTACCTGGAAAAAACACAGATAGTACTGCAGAGACCTGCGAGTCGCGATCTCTTTTGTAAAACCAGATAATCAAGCGAAGGGGCTACCTGTCCTTCAGGGAGAGTGGCGTAATTGCCTGCTTAGTGTAACCACGCATAGTACTTCGGCAGCATGCGTACACAAAGTTTTATTTTCATTTTTTATAAGAAAAACGTTTTTTATAGGTTCGAGACATACAGTCCTTTGTGCTTTAAAGCGATTTTTATTTTATAAAACGTTGTGAGGTTTGATTTATAAAAAAAACCCTTTCGAAAATAAAAATGGAAAGAAGCTTGCCTACGCAAGAGTGTTTTAGGCTTATTCGGGAAGATTTTCTTCACCGTTTTAGAAGTGTTTTGTGCATACGGACGGGAATAAGTGTTTTATTTAATTACTCCATGGCAAAATATAAAAACGCACACACATTTAGGTGCACATCTTAAAAGACGGATGTAGAACGGCTGGACGGCTAAAGAGGGCTACAGCCATCTTCCCAGTCCCGAGTGGTTCCAGTCTCGGCTCTCCTCGCCAAACAGCGATCGCTCCCTCTAAGGCGCTGCGTGTGTTTACGCCACGTTTCACACTACTCGCCACACAAACTGGAAGCCACATTCAACAAGTGCCCGTAAACACTGCACTATTAACCACGGTAATCGTCTCTACCTGCTAGTGCTATCCCCGAGTGACTCCCTCCACTCAGTCGCGGGGACCGGAGTCAACGCGACAGCTGAGCACACAAAGGGCAGCTGCCTCGAGGGCGCCGGCTGCGGCCCCGGCAAAAATAACCCGCCTCAGCACAGGGGGCTGTCAGCGCTTGTACGGGGTCAGACAAGGCAGCCACCGGGGCTCGCAGAATCCAAACTACGGACTGTCTCGCAACTAATCCGCACTGCGGACCGCACCGGAATTACCACCATGGTGGCAATGCACTGCGTGAAATAATCAGCCGAGCATCGTAGGCACGCAACTCGTACTCTGTGCTCAAACAGGGCGCAGTCTGCAGATTTAAGAAATCAGACACACACACTTTGCTCAAACAGGGCACAGTCTGCATATTTAAGAAATCAGACACACTTTGCTCAAACAGGGCGCAGTCTGCATATTTAAAAGTGCTTTGGAAGAAATCAGACAGACACACACACACACTTTGCTCAAACAGGGCACAGTCTGCATATTTAAGAAATCAGACACACACACTTTGCTCAAACAGGGCACAGGCTGCATATTTAAGAAATCAGACACACACTTTGCTCAAACAGGGCGCAGTCTGCATATTTAAGAAATCAGACACACAGTTTGCTCAAACAGGGCACAGGCTGCATATTTAAGAAATCAGACACACTTTGCTCAAACAGGGCGCAGTCTGCATATTTAAGAAATCAGACACACTCACAGTTTGCTCAAACAGGGCACAGCCTGCATATTTAAGAAATCAGACACACACTATGCTCAAACAGGGCGCAGTCTGCATATTTAAGAAATCAGACAGACACACACACTTTGCTCAAACAGGGCACAGTCTGCATATATAAAAGTGCTTTGGTTGAAATCACACACACACACCACAGGGTCGCTTCAATGACAAGAACACAAACAGAAGCTGCCCAGTGAGCCTCCTGGGTCAGCTATGCCTGCCAGGGAGCATCCTCCGGACACCCACTGTACCTGATTGCTTGTTGTCGCTGGGCTGTACCTCTCCGTTGGCGACCGGCTCTTGGCTTTTGACAGTTCCGCTCCCTGATTGGCCGTTCAAGAGTTTAGCAGCAGGTCCCAGGTTGGCAGCGATAGTAGGCAGCTGCTGGCCCCGCTTCAGAAGCTGCTTCTGTTCCTGGTGCCGGAACCGAGGTGGTACTTCGCGGGGAGGGTAGCGAGGCAGTGGCTGCGGCGGAGGCGGCCAGCTGGTGGTGGCCCTCTTGGCATTATTAACAGTGCTGGTTGCAGTGGAAGTGCCGTTATTACAGTGGGCAGGAGGAGGCTGGCTTACTATGGTCTTGGTTTGTTCTGCTGCTACTCTCCCAGGAGAAAGAAAGAAAGAAGGAAGGTCACAAACGGGAGCAAAGGATGCAAAACTTAAGGCACATGTGCAAAAAAACGGTACAAGTGCTATACAACGAGGTGAGATTGTAAGTGCATGCACTTCTGCGCAATGCGCTCTTGTTAAGCTCTTCCACTTTCCAAGGGGACAGTGGCCACACAGAGTAACAGAGGTTGTGAAATTAATAAATTGCTTGCCTACTAAACTAGTGTACTTAGTCTCAAGTCACCCCCACTGACCACATTTGGGAGCATTTCCTACCCATTCCCCAGTCTGATGACGTCGGGCACAGAGGTTAGAAATGCATTTGTAGGCTTACCCATTGACCCTGCCCCTGCTTGGCGCATCTCAGCAGCAACCAGCAGCAACCAGCAGCACAAGCCCTCGAGAGGGCTGAGGAGGTCGGTGTGGAAGAAGAAGTCATTCAGAAGGAGCAGCAAATGATCAAAAGTACAAGTCCAACCCAACACAACTGTATACAGGTTATTCCAGTATATCAGAACCTCATTCCCGCGGCAGTCCACTGTTATGCAGTACAAAGCAAGGAAAGTACAGAACCGCAGGATTTCAGCAGCACCAGCATCCAGAAGCAAGAATGAACTAATGCAAAACGTTGAACTCGGCTTCAGTCCCGGAGCTGGTGTTGGGGCAGCTCCTGCAGTAAGCAGGTGGAGTAGCCCAGGAAAAGTACCAATAAAAACATGCATCTGAAAAGTAAGTGCTGATGTCCTGGCTATGAAGCGGCGGACTTCCAGGTCTTGACCGAAGGAAGCTACTCCGAGACTTCATCCACTGCTACTTCCTCAAGCCGAGAGCAAAGCATTATCCAATGGGACCCACCTGACTAGGTAACTGGCTTCAAGGGCAGTCCATTTGCACTTGACGGGGGGGGGGGGCATGGGTGGTGGTGGGGAAGTTACATTTAAGGAAGGAACTTAGACCAGAGGGTAAGAACATGTGGCCTAGTGGTAAACAGTCGACTTTGACACCTATTGCTTTTAATCCTGGTCCCAGCACTTGACCGGAATTCTTGTGATTCTGTTGTGAATTCTAATCCTCACAGGTCCACACTTCATGGAACATGATGCAATTTTTCTAGCTGAATGGGTTTCATTTGTGAAATTTTAACATGTAAAACACCCATCCATGACTGGGCTATATAAATACAGTTATAAAACTATAATTACCATCTAGAAAAGGAATGGTCCATGACCACAACGACAAGTAATTCAACTGAATTCTGAAAGGATATGATCACGAAACTGAAGTTCAATTCACATTGCAACACTTGGAGTTAAGTGTCGGTGACAAAGCTAACGAGGGCGATTTATAAAGAAACCATCTGTTTTGTCTCACAGAGGCCAGCAGGTTGGTTTGCTTTTGGAGGCACAAGTGGAGACGGGTTTAAAAGGTCTGCGAGAAACAGAAGGAAAAAAAAAAAAAAGAAGCCCAGAACATGACCAATCCTCTCATAAGTATGTGTAGCGTTAAGAGTTAAGGTTTTACAAAGTTTTATATCTAAGGACACACCTAACAGGGACACAAACACAAGAACCTTGCCTATCATATCCAATGGCCGAGAAGACACCACAGCAAAATACAAATGGAAGTTTCTTATTCCCTGTTGGAGGGTGATGGCCAATATGAAAGGTGCCAAGGAGATGTGGCAAAATGTACTATCGTTAGGAAATATCCCTTAAACCTGGACCGATACTGGTCTAAGATCATTTTAAGTAGGTCTGTCAAACCAGAGCGAGTAGCGATCAAACCTTCATGACTACATACATTAGCAACCAATAAGGAAGCTTGATTTGTCGCTTGTCGTGTATGCAGAAACCTCAGGTTCTTCGTGGCGAGCAAGGCGAGGAAGTAGTGCTAGTCTTGGCAAGAACACGACACCACACTGAACAGTGGTGATCTGTTGCGGCACATCAAACCCTGGGCAAATCGGTTGGTACAAAAAAAGAAAAAAAAAAAACTTAAAAGATGCTGTTTTTGTCCTTCCACTCCCATATTATGGGTCCCGCAACACAGTTGTTGTCAATGGGGAATGGGCATAAGACTTCATGTAGTGTAATATAGTGCCAGGTTCGCATACTAATACTACAGGTGTGCCTTCACGCAACCACATTTGACACAGGTCTGGGCGAAATTTCTGTTACACAGACACAAGCCCCGACATTATGCTAATACACCAAATTATGCTATCAAGCCAAATTTTAACATGGAAGCAGAACAAGAGCAATGCGAACAACCAGAAAACAAGTGTCTGCTCTTGGTAACACTTCTGTATTTGCACTATGTTTTGTAACGTAAAATGCTTTTTTAAGTCCAAAATGGGTGCAAGGACATGTTTCTTCCTAAAACAGAACAGTAATGTAGGTTGTGTTTTATGTAATTTTTGCAGAATTTTGTATAATTACACAGAAGCAAATTACACACATTTCGCACAGCATTAAGTTAGGGATGCTCTACTCTATGTCAATATGGCTCATGATTCTCTCTTGCCTTGTAGAAGCGCTTTGACCAAGGCGGAGAGCAGTCTTTTGACCAGTCGAGATCAGTAGCACCCACGAGCAAGAGCTCTATGTAATGAGTGGATGGGTGAAAAACCTATTTCAAGGCCTCCACAAGCACGAAGCGCCTTACATGTTTAACGCAAAGAAAAGCTAGGGAGTTTAAATGTGGAGGGCCTTGATCAACTATCAGGGGCCAGCACACTCATTCAGACTGACCCTCCGTTTGCTGTGCGCTGCGGGAGCGGACAGGACCGGGGCAGGTGACGGGAGGCATGACATGAGGCTGTCAGATACCCTCCCAACGAGGCAGCCGGGCCCTGTCAGCGAGGCGGGCGGAGCTTGACATTAATGAAGACAGAAAACAACCCTTTGAGAGGGACGGGTGCAGCAAGCAAGACAGCACGAGTCGGCGCTTGACAAAGATAGGCAGCCAAGGGCTGTCTGCCGCACCACGCATGGATGCGCAGCCCTTCCCCGGGCCTCCGCCGGCCACAGTGCGCGGCCACTTCCACTCTACTTCACAGATGAGCGGAGGGGGACAAAACAGGACGGCAGATACGAGCCATTTCAATGTCCAGGACTTCAGAGTGAAGAGGAGCCCCTCAATCATTAATTCAATTAGCAGCTAGATTGGATAAATTGACTAACAAGGCCTCTTAATTACATTTCGCGGAGAAGCCGTGGCAGATCTAAGCCGTCTCTTCCGCAAGCACCAATGGCCTCCCGAGCTCTGCTGATGCGCGCGCTCATCTCTCGTTGGCAAAGGTGAAGGCTGCAATATCTTAATCAGGGACACTGAAGGCAAACGTTATGCAGAGCGCCGCTCAAAGGAATTTGCAAAGCAAACAGAGAAAAAGGCCTGCTTGACTCAATCTTTCTTTGCAGCACCATTTGCAGAAAGAACCAAAAAGAAAAATCAGAATGGAGTAACTAAGCTGGTTATCGTTTTCGTACGGGCGGGGGGGGCCTGAAAGTCGTCACCCAAGGATGCATAAATCGAGCTAACGTTCACAAATATTAGAGCAGTGCCGAGGTGTATGGAGCGGGGTGAGCCACAGAAACGGCTCGTACCTGCCTTGCTGTTTTGCCCCTGCACCACGGAGCAAACGACCTGACTGATGTCTGCGTGAACTCCACCATTAGAGATCCCAGAGCCGGTTATGAGCATAACCTTCGTCCAAACCAAAACAAGTACAGGTTTTGAGGCCTCGTTTTGTGATACAATTGCGGACTTTGCATAATCTGGAGACAGAAAAAAAACTCACCAGAAGTACCACCTCTTTGTGATATTATTTGAGAGGCAAACCAAGGATCACAGTCTTCTAAAACGTGCTAGTAAAATAAGGGGGGGAGGGAGGAGATTTGGAGATTGTAGCAAAAGATGTGGTTAAATGTTGCAATCTGCAAACCAGATTCCTGGACCATCACAAAATATTAAAAACCTTCCAGAGCTATCAGTCATAACCTCTGTCAGCACAGATATTCCACCATCCTCGGTGTCAACAGAACCAGCGGGTTCTTCTCGACTCCGTTCTTCAATCACCAAATTCTCGGAAAGCTGGTGGGAGTGAGTATTACTAGAATGGAGACACCTCTTAATATTTCAAAATTAAACCTCTCGCAAAGCTTAAAAACGGGACATTCCAGTGTAGTGTGAACACTGCAGCGGAGAGCTTTAACTGTGCCTGCAGAAAGGTGGCTGCATTAGGACACCGGCTATGGGACGAAAGATTATCCAACTATCTGAATGCAAATTTAGAACCAACAGTGCTGCATGAAAATCTCCTGATGAATGGCCCAGAAAGATGTAGGATTACACTAAATGTGTGGGCACAAACACTGAGTAAATTAGTAAAGCTAATTCAGTATTAAGACCTAAGCATGCAAGGCTGTAAATGTAATGATTTTGAATTCCCCACTGTTACTTTGAAGGACAAAACCATTCTTTTCAGACCAAGAACCCAGAACGCCCAAGACAAAATATGACCTTTTAACCGCGTTGGATTGGAGGAGCTATTCGAAGAACATGTAAAAGGTCACAGATCAGTATCAACCAAGCTGAAGGGAATTACATCCATCAATGTAGCAAGAACGTCTGACGTCATGTGGTGCACTAAAAACTACCCGAACAAGGTCTGGACAGTTTCTCTGTAACTCCAAATTAACACACTGTATAGAAAAGAATACTGCTGTTGTCTACAGCTTGCCAGGTCTCAGTGTATCTTTTTATTTTTAGATATAGCACTTGTTTTCCGATTCCCTGTAAGGGCTCCACTATCACAGGGTTCGGGTAAGGAATAAATGTCAAATGAACTTTACAGATCAGAAATCAAGGATTAGTGCAAAACAACATTTGCTACTGGAGGGATGGGGCATTGAGTCACACCACCATAAAATGATAATTATACTTTTGGTCAGCACCTTGCAAACCTTTTGACATCTCTTGCCTCCCCTGAAGGAACCAGATTCATAATATGAGGGCCAGTGACATGTGCTCCAGTCCTCAGTTAATTTTCCTCGCAGAACAGCCAGTTAGACTCGGCCCACAGGCAAGTGGTCTTTGGAACTGGTAAATGCTGAGGTGGTGAGGCCATCATATTGCAGTTGTTGTTTTGTAGATAAAGCATCTATGATTGGCTCAGCGATACAAAGCAGTCTTTTCCAGGTTGTATGCATCTTGATACACATCTTCAATCTGAAGGCACACAAGTAAAGAACATGCAAATGTATGAAATATGTCAGATAACTACAAAGTTTAGCCAGATGAGCTGTGGTTGTTTGTGCACCAGCCAGTCTTGTGGAAAATATTCCTTCTGTTTGACTACTCTGGGGTCATAAGCAAAAACTAACGTCAGGAGAGTTCAACTTTGACCCTTTAGCCAAGTTAGCCGAGATCCTCCATCGCTTGGGTCACCAGATGACATTACAGGAACTGGATTTACTTTGTTACTGAGATTTCATCTGCCTGGGAAACTGAACTATACCCCTTAGCAGATTATACCTTTCCCCCCTACCCAGCCTAGCATGTTACGCATGCCACACCCTAGATCTCCCAGAAAACACTCAATCCACGCAGCTCTCTACATCTGTCAGTTCCGGCCTCTCCTCTATCGCCAGTCATAGTTCATGCTGCACGGCCTGATGGTCAGTAACCACCACTATACGCACTCCAACCTCAGCAGTAGCACTCTCCTAGGGTGTGGCATGGAAAGCATTAACTGGAGATGGACAGCCATTGCTCATCCTCCATTGCAAGAGGTGCTGTCCTCTAGGAGGCTCGGCACTCTCACAGCTCTAAGGCTCAGGCCTCAGCAGTCGTTGCTCTACCAATCTACACCAGCAATCTCGGTCCGTTCACGGACATCAGCAGTCGGATTTAACCAGAGAAGTCACCACTCTACACTCACCGACCCCAACAGTCAATGCCCCTTGTCCATCACAACAGAAGGTGAGCATCCTTCATGCCAGGGCTCTAGGCCCAGCAACCACGCCCTCGCAGGGTTCAGCCCCCACCTCTCGGGCTCTGCCTCAGACATTGGTTTATCTTAAGTATGGCAGTGAACGTCACTCGCCTCAGCAGTCAGCGTAAACCCTCGCAGTCGCCAGGCTTCCCTCACTAGCCCCAGTCACCACCACAACCATCACACACCCAGCCTAACAACTATCACTGCCATACGCCGAGGCTGGGCAGCCACCCTTCCCCTCTGCCCCACCACTCTCAACTCAGCATTCCTCCCCCCACCAAGCAGCTAGCAGAAACAAGTCCAGTCGTCACCACTTTTGCCTCACAAGCCCGAGAAGGCACCCCCTTCCAGCGCGGCCCTCCGAGGGCCGAGGTCCTAGCTTCCACCGTTACCGATCCGCCCTCCTTCGACCCAGACACCGCTGTCCTCACCAAACATATTGTGCAATCACCAACAAAATAAAACACAAAATCAAAGGTCTATTGACAGTAGATTTGGACGCCTGATCTGGCAACTTCGAGGCATGCTACAAATGTTTAAAAAAATAATAATAATAATAATTTGGGGGAATAAATAGGACGGCCCCTTTAGGTGCTGAAACGGAGGAAGAAGGTGACAAACAAACGAATATTTTATCGTCGCCCGCAGTCAGGGCTAGTTTTACTTGTAAACACTGCAGAAGTGTTTACTCACAAACTTTCTCTGCTGCGCCATGCCTAGCCCCACCAGCGACATCCGGAGCAAGCAACCCAGCGGTCTTTAAGTGTCCTCGGTGTGCTGCACTTCTACACGGCAGGAAACATTTACACATGCAAACTTTACAAAGTTAGAGCCCGAACTTACGGCGAAAGTCTCCAAGGAAAGGCGCTTCCAGCTCCTGTTGCTCTCCCACTCGGCGGATTTCATTAGAAAATGGAGGAGAAGCATGGTGTCATTTTACTGCTACCCGTGCGCTGCTTGCCAACTCCTCCTGCGCAGGGGCCCCGGCGAGCCCCCGGCCTCCTCCCTCGGGGAGACGCTGGATGCACGGCCCCCGGGGCGGGCTGCTCGTGCTCCGGCGCGCTGGAGCCGCGGACTGGCCACCGCGCGGGGCGAAGATGGCGGCGGCAGGCTCGACGCACCGACCCGCAGGCGCTTCCCGGGGGCCGCCGGCGGGTTAACCCCCGCGGGCCCGGAGAGCCGCGACGCGCGAGCCCCGGGGGCCACGAGCCCGTCTAGGGGCAGGCCTCCCGCGGGTCCTGGACGGAGCCACCGACGAGGGTTTTTTTGTTTTTTTCCCCCCACGATGTAGCTCAATGAAGCGGTTTGCGTTGCCTCACCAGAAGACACCCAGCATACCATTATATGGAGGCCTCAAACCCCTGCCACAGAAAGCACACACGGGAAGTTTGCGGGATTTTCACTAGAGGTCAACAGACCGGCGTCAAAAATGGGTACTGGAGATGTTTTCCCTTACACCTAACAATTTTCAAATAGCCCGCACCAATGCAAACTAGATGCGCGCACACAGCACAAAATACAGCACCAACATAAACCTGCACAGGACCCCGATGTGCAGAAGTCCGCACCCTTCAGGGCCCGCTCCACGCTGCCGACCCTATGAATATCAGAGATCAGGGTGTCCTCGCCACATTATGCAAGGTCCCCATCGATTTTTGGCACGTGTTCAGCAGGGGCGCCCGCTTCTTCACGGTACAATTTCATTTACGGGAGCCGTGGAGGTCTGGTCGGTGGGAACGGGATGTTATGTTATGTTATGCAGTTTGTAAAGCGCATGGCTACCAACAGGTTTCCCAGCGCTAATGGAACTCGCGGACACGACAGGCCAGTAAACAGAGACTATGGAAGGGGACTAGAAAAGCCAGGTTTTGAGTGCCTTGCGGAACATCAGTTCCCGATTCATCAGACGCAACCTAACAAGAAGGGAGTTCCATAGCTTGGCTCCCAGAAAAGATAGAGTGGACCCACCCCATTTGCTTTTCTTGACTCTGGGAATTCTGGCTAGAGCAGAGGAGGACGATATAAGGTTTCTATTCGGCCTATAGAAAGTAACCACATTTTTAAGGAGCGGAGGGCCCCTGTCATGGAGGGACCTGTGCACCAGGCATTGGGCCTTGAATTCGATCCGCCTTTCTATTGGCAGCCAATGCAACACAATCAGGCCAGTCCGAACTGAGGTCCATCTTGGAACATCAAGTATCAGGCGAGCTTCTGCGTTTTGGACTGTTTGTAGTCTTTTCTTGACATATAATGGAGATCCTAAAAAGAGTCCATTTCCGTAATCAAGCCTGGATAAGATTGTGGCCTGAACAACAAGTCTTTTGGCCAATACCGGAAGAATATGAAACACCTTTCTCAATAATCTAAGATAGTACAAGTGTAAAATTGGGGAGCACAGAACGAAGAGATAGTCCAGTGGGGACTTCCTTAGCATGTGACGGGAAGAAACTAATTTTCAAGTGCCTGAAGGAAGGGTTCAGTCTTCTTCCATCTGATGATCGTGTTTCTGCCCGATTATACATATGAAGAAGGAACGATCAAGAATGGGATGTCATGGGTTTCATCAGAGGTCAAGTTAGTTCCTCAACCCAGAAGAAGCAGGGGTCCCCACGAAACACCTGCTGGCTGCAAATATCACTTTATGACTGTAACCCGTGAACTTCGACTTATGAACCTTACATCATATTCCAAAAGAGCATGTATTGTTTTAATGATAGATTTGAAATTCGAGAAAATATTTAATAGAAAATGTTTTTGTTAAAGTTGTGTGAAAAAAATAAAATGCATCTTTTTTAGATTGTATAATATTTTGAATTTGATTATACTTTGGGAAAGCATTGCACTCCTCGATAAAATGGTAGTGTACAGTGGTAGTTGATTTCTGTTATTTGGAAAACAAAAACTGCTGCAGGCAAAAAGTTCATCCCAGCTGGAGGCTGTAACAGGCCTTACCAAGAGCACAGTGGAAGCAGGGTGGATCAGGATTAGTTCTACTCTGAGCCACTGGAATTATGCAGGAGGGGAGGGCCAAATTATGATGCAGGGTTACGTAAATTATGTGACAAGAAAAGGCAAATTATGAAGCATTGTGTGGCACATTTTGTGATTGTATTACCTCATTATTTTGCCATTTTGAAACTTGTTAACACTGGGTATTAGTTGTACTTCATCAGCTCCAATTTAACAGGTAAATACAGCAATGCGGCACAGAAAGGTGATCAGTGAACCTATGCAAAGGACTTTCCAATGTGCAGTAACATGTCACTGTGTTTTTAGTAACGTTTGAGCTAGAAATATTTTTTGTTAACATCTGCAGATTATGCAGAAGATGATAGAATAGGTGGCAAATCTACAATTATGCGACAATCGCTATGGCCACACAATCACATGATTCCAGTGGCCCTGGTTATACTGTTCCTCTCTCATCTTACCCCAGTACCTAGTCAAGTGCAACTGCACATCACACACGTGGATATAGGAGTAAGATAGCACCTCAATACAGGAGGCTTGTAGACCTTCAAGCCTCTGGAAAAAAACAGCTGGGTGTTGGTGGTCAAAAAATGGTCAACTGCTGGACTGACTATCGCACTTTTAGGAGATCACATTTTTAGGAGGAGTAAAATCAATGCCAGTCTAGAGTCCTAAATTGCCCAAACAAACCACATTTTTCTGGAGGTGACTGGAGGTTTTGACATTGTTCTCCGAGGGCCTGAATCCAGCCAGGGCACCCCCATACTGGGATAATGAAGATTGCATCAGAGAATCATACAAAAAGTTACAGTTCAGAGATTAATACATAGGAACATTGTTTCCAAATCAAGGTATTCTGAAGATAGATAAGGTGGAAAAGACAACACAACCTTCTTTAAACCCTGAACTCCAGACTTGCATAATTTACAAACTCGCTCAACAAGTGGCACGGTAACTGATTCACAATGCTCATCTTTAAAGGAAGCCCACATATTTCTCAAATTGTTAAGAAAATTAGTGCCTAATCCGATTATTCAGAAACACAGAGGTCTACATTGTTTTTTTTTTTTTTTTAAATAACTTTGATAATCGAAAAATATTGGGCAGTCATTCTTACCTGCAACAAAACCTTATTTGCATAATGCGGCTCTCGTATTAAGGTTTTGAATGCTGCTCGGCTTGAAGTACATTTAATATGATCCCAGATGAAACCAAGCCACACCAAAGTGAAATCAACATTCTTAAAATGGACCAAACAAGGGCTCTGTGGAAAAGTGTGCCGACTCGGTGGAAAGTCTAGAGGAAATCTGTCAGGCAAGGGGCTCACACCACTGTGCAAACGACTAGAACTGAGATGCTTCTTAACTACAATCTTATCACTACATTACAAACCTGACCACAATACTGACAAGCTTGGCACACCGATAGACCTCCAGGAACAAACACAAAGCCTCAAAATCCGCCCTAAGAACACAATACTCCAGATGCTGCCCCAAACAAGAATCCAGAAATGACAAACTCAGGTGAGACCAACTGAAAAAATCTTCTGCACAAGCCGAGGTTCAGGCTCTAGAGGTGACTTCTCAGATCTGATCCACCACGTTCACCACAACAGTAAAATAAGCAAAATTCTGATGGCAATTATTTCTTTTAGTGTCGGATAGAGAACCGATGTTAAGGTGTAATGGGAAGGCAGACAGGAAGGTCACTCCGACAACCTGTTAAAAATGCACCATAACCAGGCAGCTTATTATCCTGCTTGGTATATACCTCTTCTCTGCTGCAGGATTCAAAATGCCATCTGCATGAATGAGGAACGCCCATTTTGTAAATTAAGGGTCATTAATACAACTGCCTGCTTGAACACCACATTCATATTTGCAGCAGACACTAAATAACCGAACTCAATGCTGCTCTACGTGCTGCCAAACATTCTTTTTTGTCCTTCACCATGGCCCAGAGCTCCTGATTGGACTTCCAAGGCTCTAGAGTATACATAAACAGGACACAGTACAAATGCAGGCTATCACTAATGAAGATATTTTTATGTACCAGATGAGTATGACCTCTTGCAAGAGGACCGCTAGTTATCAATAATCCCAAAAACGGAACCATCTCACAAGAATTTCAGAGTCAATCTGAGAGCCACTCTTCAGCAACAGAAATCACACGACTAGGGTGCGCCTAACTGATGGAGAAACACAATTTTTTTGGGAAAATGAATTATCAAATCATAGAATGCACTGATACGAGGAATGCACAACGAGAACGTCTGAAACCGAGGCTTACCTTTGTTTTTTTGTTCAACGACCTGAAATGTAAACAAACAGACGTGTTACTGTATGGAATATCAAGGTCCATGAGCAATAAGTGGAGACGCTAAACAAAAACAGCAAAAGGTGGAAGCATATGGGCTATGGCACGTCACCACCCACACAAAGGTGTTGCCTGAACATTGGAAGGTCCTCTATGGAGTAGGCAAGGCGCTCAGACAACACAGCGATTTCTTGTTCACTCTACACAGTCAATACAGACACAATCAGCAATTCTTTTTAAATTCCAGTTTTAACACCAAAGCACATTTAAGAACGCCAGAGCGGAGGAGAGTGCTGTCTTCTCAGTTTATGATGCAGAAATATGGATAACAAACCACTATAATTAAGTTTTCACAAGAAATAAAATATTCAAGTGTATTGTGCCCAAAAAATATCAAGCACAAATGCACTAGAAAAGCCAATACGTCAGGCGTTGGCTACTGGCCTTTCAGCTTGGTCAATGCTTGTTTTGACAGTTTTTACAAGCTTTTGTGTGTTTGGGGGGCGGGTGTGTTGGGAGGACCTCACCATTATCAACAAAAAAACAATGCATAAAAAAAAATTTAAAAAATTAATAAAAAAATCAAAAAGCACACGTTGCTTTTTTAGTCACATGCACTTAATGGAAATACTTTATGGGTGGATGGGATTCTTGTGAAAGAGCAGAATGTCACTCATCTTTGTCATGGCTCAAGTGGGCTGACCCACTGCCCCATGCAGTAATGCTGCAGTGGGTGGAATTAAACTTTAATGACGACAAGAAACCATTGGACAAAGAGGGGTGGGTGAGAAGCTCAATGCAGAAGTATATTATACATGTCATTTTAATAAAATCAAAAGGACTAGGCCAGTGGTTCTTAACCTATGGACTGAGGACCCATACTATGGGCTGCGACTATTACAAAATTAAATATTAAAAAGAATACATAAAAAGTAGTAAAGTATACACAAATAGAGGCAGCATTGAAAATGTGAAAGCTTGGTCTATTGTGGATTAAATAACATTAATAGTTGAGCATTTGTTAATTGTATTTTGGTGTACGGTTTTGAAGTTCAAAGAAAATAAATTGCTTAGGCCGTAACTCCTGGTTTCAAATAATGACTGTGGGGGTCCTGGGATTCCAGTACTGATTCAGTGGGGGCCACAGAAGTCAGACGGTTAAGAATCGCTGGTCTATGCTAACTTCACATCTAAAAAGGCTATACAGAAACGAGAGATTGGAAAGGGGTGGCAGGGTTGTGGAATTCCTATCGCCCGACGCCCGGGACATCTTGTTTGGGGTCAAGGGCAACAAGTTTTTATGTTTACTTTGTCCTTGGGACAAGTAGGCCCAACCCCCTGCAGCACAAACCCTTTGGCTGCCTGTTTACAGAGAGTTGAACTCTCTGCAGTTGAGGTAATGTGTTTCCAAAAGATAATGCTGTTCGAACTTGTATTTATGGTTCATTATTTGAAAGACTTCATTATTAGGGTGCGTGCTGTAAATAAATGTTTTAAGGTCACACTTCACTACTGACGTTGGTTCCAGTACAAAAAAAAAAACGTGTACACACATTTTTGAAAAGTTTAGGCTAAGTATAATGCTCCCAGAATGCTCTCTGATTATATGCAAATGAAGTGTCATTTAGTAAAATGTGTTGATGCATGCTAGTATTTCCCAAAAACATTTCTAATGGAAAATCAGTGTAACCATTTTCAACATGATTATGGGAAGCATGAAAATAAACAAACACTGACAAAGCCAACTGATCTGACATATTTTTATAAGTCTTTTAGTTTCATCAATGCGTGTCTTATTTTGACATGGCTTTTGTAACACTTTATTGTTGTGGGAGCTACCAGGCCCTCAACATTGTAACAAACATTGGCAAAAAAAAAACCAAAAGTTTTTGAACTCTTAAAGCACACGTTGCCACCAGCGGCATAACAAAGGCCCCGCAGCCGCCCTCCAGGGGGCCCCGTCAGCACAGCACCTGCCCTGAGTGAGTCTGGAGAGGGGGCTCCTCCATGTTCTTTGCAAAGGGGCACCCTCCAGTTTCGTTACGTCACTGATTGCCACTGTAGTTCCTGACACTGAACAAAACTACTTTGTGTGGCAATATGCTCCTTGTGGAAGAGCAGAATGCGATCACTCACAGTAAAGCCAGCCGAAAGAGAGAGAAATAGAAGTTTAATAAAAACAAAATGTCTTTGTTAACACCAGACCTAATTAGGGACCAAGACCCACATGTAGGTAGCTTTTTGCATGTCGCAAACAGCGACTTTCGCTGTTTGCGACATGCAAAAAGCACATTGCGATGCAAAACCCAGTTTTGCGATTCAGTAACCTGGTTACCGAATCACAAAACAGGTTTGCGACTCGCAATTAGTAAGGGGTGTTCCCTTCCTAATTGCAACTCGCAGTGCAATGTAGGATTGTTTTGTGACCGCGAACGCGGGCGCAAACCAATCGCAGTTTGCACCCATTTCAAATGGGTGCTAACACTTTCGCAAAAGTGAAGGGATCTCCATGGGACCCCTTCCCCATTGTGAATGTCACTGTAAAAAAAAATTCAGAGCAGGCAGTGGTCCTGCTCTGAAAAAATGAAACGAAAACGTTTCATTTTTCGTTTTTGTTATGCATCTCGTTTTCCTTTAAGGAAAACGGGCTGCATTACAAAAAAAAAAACCAAAAACTGCTTTATTGAAAAGCAGTCACAGACATGGTGGTCTGCGGTCTCCAGCAGGCCACCATTCGTGAGGGGGTCGCAAATTGCGACCCACCTCATGATTATTCATGATGTGGGCATTTGCGAAGCCCTTGCGAATCACAGATGGTGTCAAGGACACCATCCTACATTCGGATTTGCGACTCGCAATTTGCAGGTCACAAATCTGAACCTACCTACTTGTGGCCCCAAATTCTTAAAGAAAGTCACAAAAGTGCACCCATGGTATATGTCGTACCCCGTTAAAATATTTGTGAACTGTATTTTAGCGTGGGTAAATACGATGTGTAGATTTGCTCATGTGAAAATCTATTGAGCATCTGCAAGTTCATTTTCCCTCCAGCCACTTTCTTCCCAACCCTGGAAGAAGTTCTAATTCTGCCATTGTCAGGAGTAAATGTCCAACCTTTCTTATTATGGGAAAATATTAGAGAGAAGCTGGTAAAAATCTTTAAAACATGCAGGTTAGTAGGTTTGCAGACTCAAAGGCATTCCAGCCCTGGAACTATTGCTTACTGCTTCCTCCAGCCCCAGTATGCAGATCTGCAGAAAGGTGGCAAAATAAGGAAATTGTTACAGTAGGGATTGAAACTCCAAGTATTCAAGCCCTACTATGGTAGTAGCCCTGGTATAATCAGAGAGGCTATTAATTGCTGCCATAATTTGTCGCCACACTACATGGCACCAAAGGGACAAGTAGATCTTTTTACAGGACAAGTAGATTTGAGAAGCAACCTGTCCCCTGGACAAGTAGATATTTTAATAAATTCCACACCCCTGGGTGGTGAGGGGATTTAAGTGTAGGGGGTAGGAAACGCAAGGGCGAAGAACGGAGGGGACAACAGAGAAGCGGGTTAGGGGAGAAGAGTGAGGTGAACATACAGGTGGAGGGAAAAGGGAACTGGGGAAGGCAGAGTGCAGGAAAGGAGAAAAGGGGGAAATGGAAAGTGATACGGGAGGGAGATGATGGGGTTCTGACATGGCAAGAAGCCAGAGGGAGATAGGACCAGAAAAGGATACCCCCCAAAATATCGGGAGTAAATTGACACATACTGTGCCATTTTAGATCTTACTGGACTGAACTGGGATTTCTATGGCTTAGTAGCTAAATTTATGCCAGTACCATATTAATGTGCAGAGATCATCCATCAGCACACCTTTATATCCAGGCTGGATAATGGGTAAAATGGTCTCGCTGGACGAGCACTGGGATACTACGAGCAGCTTTTCATTGGGGTGCTCCTACATTAAACACACTTCTGTGTGACCTCTGCTTGATTCCTGCAACCTATACTGCATGAATGACAGTCCAGGGCTCTCCCACAGGAACGAATTTGAAGGTTCCTGGACTGATGGCGTTGTAGTCCACAGAGGCCTCAGAAAAGGATGCAACATTCAGGACGACTCTAGACAACCTGGGGTTCAAGTAACCAGGTGAATTTTTTTTGCTGCAATTAATGACAAGCTGACACTGCTAACCGCTCCCCTGAAGTGGCTGCCAGTACAGATCATATCCATTTTGTTGCGAGTGAGTGTTGGTAACCCATACTGGATGTATTGTGGGGGTAAAACAGTCTGGGATAAGCCATAAGTGCCATCACAAGGTTTTTCATCTTCCACTGGGGTTCCATAAACAGTCAGTGCGGATAAGGAGCTGACACCAAACTACTGCAACAAAGAATTTTGCTCGAAACATCTGCACAGTTCAAGTGCAAGGCTGCTCCGGAATACATGGGCTTTCCTTGGCGACTAGTTACATTGGTCTGCAAGGTGGTCTTTGGCGAGATTCCACCCAGCACAGTGTAGGTCATCCATTTGTCTACCTACTGCCCCTTTGCTGGGGATTGGAGTATATCTGCCTCACACATGACCACAGCTAAACAGATAATTACATAAATGTGGTGTCTGTAAAGTAGTCAAGACTGTAGCTTGCATACACACGATTACAGGATGTTGCCTTAGAAAAGAACACGTTCTAAAAAATAAACACCCTTCAGTCTGCCTTGTTCCAACCACCTGCCAAGTGTAAAGATATATCTTTGAAAGCAACTACAAACTTTTGAAGCCTAAATATATGAAACCTACACTCTTAAAAAAACAGATGCTCATAAACTCCAAGGTCAAATCCTTCACACTCCAGCATAAGCACATACAAGTCTATATGATTAGACTTCGACCAAAGTTAAGCCAACCCCCCAAAAAAAAAAAAAAAAAAAAAAACGTAAAAAGTCACTAACTATGACAAAAACCACAGATCCCCAGGATTTGGTGAGGCCTAAACCACAGGCCCCAGGAGGCTAAGTATCCTACAGACCCGCAGATCTAAGAATAATCCTCATGCCTAAACCTCAAATCAAAGACTACCTCGATTAAATCTTATGAAAAAGTCTACCTCTAAAGAAGCTTCTCCTTTCCATACTGAGAAAGGTTGGAAATGTACTCCTGACAAGGCCAGAAGTAAAACTTCGTCTAGGGTTGGGGGGAAAAAAAAGTAATTGGAGGGAAAGTGGACTTGTAAACGCTCAGATTTTCGTGTGAGCAAATCTACACATGTATATTCGCTCATGCTAAAATGCAGTTCATTAATATTTTCTAGGAGTACAATTTCCAGGCCTACTTCTATAAATTCTTGTGAGTTCATAAAAGCCATAAATAAGCACAAATGCAAGGACATATACCGTAGGTGCACTTTTGTGACTTTCTTTAAGAATTCGGTCCCCAATAAGGTCTGGTGTTAACCAAGGAACTCTTGTTTTTATGAAATTCTATCCATCTATCATTCGTCTAGCTTTAGTGTGACGGACAGCATTCTGCTCTTTCACAAGGAGTATATCTGCACACAAAGTAGTTTGTTCTTTGCCGGGGACTACTGTGGCATAGTGTGCTTTTTGAGACCAAAAATATTTGTGCTTTTTTGCTAATGTTTGTTGTAATTGTGAGGGCCTGGCAGCTCCCACAACAATAAAGTTATACAAATAAACATGTCAAAACAAGACACTCACTGAAACAACCAAGAGGCTGACCACCAATCTTAGACCTATTGGCTTTGCCAATGCTGGTTTATGTTTCCCATAATCTTGTTGAAACTGGTTACACTGATTTTCCATAACATTTTGCTAGAAACAGTATCTAAAATTTCACAGGAGTTTGGCAAACATTTTATTTTGAAAGCAAAGAATGATCAATCTTGCTTACAAGCATCTGCACATATTTACATCTAATCAGACAGCATTCTGGGAGAACTATACATAGCCTCCTATTGGTAAACTTTGCAAATTTGTGTACACATTTTTATACAGAACCAGTATCAGTAGTGCGCACCTAGGTACAGGTCCCTAGATCCTTCACTCTAGTAAAGGTTTTGCATTAATGAACCATAAATACAAGTTTGAACAGCATTAACATGGACACAAATATTTTCTTAGCAGACAATGCCCTTCCCTGGTCCATAATGTGTTACTCTAAATTGGCAAGCAAAAGGGGTTTTGCAGCAGCGGGTTGGGTCTACTGGTCTTAAGGACAAAATAAAACATGAAAACGGTCGTCCTTGACCCAAAAAATATGCCCCGGGCATCGGGCTATAGGAATTCCACACCCCTGCATTTGCCAGTAGTTATGCCAGCAGAGAGTGCATTAAAAAAATGAAGGACCCAGCAGCTCCAATTTGACATTTCTTTATGCATATATTAAAAAAAAAAAAAACTTTAAAAAAGCACAATGGCACATTACTTTTTTTAAAAAAATTATTATTTACCACTCCAGAACGGAATCTTGGAAGAACAGATTAAAATAAAATTGCTACTGTAATAGGACGTGTGCGCATGTGTCATCCCACTGGGCCACCATAGGATCAAATTGCAGAAGTACGTGTACATGCATGCATAGAACACTACGCCCTTTTCTTTTTTTGTTTTGTAGATGCCATTTGACAAGATCATTTTCAAAGTCAATAGGTGGTACCCAATGGGTTTGTCAATGGGCATTTGATATTACTTCCACTCCAAGATGTTTGCACATATCTCCCATTGATATGTATTGAAGGTCTGTAGACTCTTCACACTGATCAGAAACAGGTAGTCTAGATGACGACCAGCGAGAGTATGAAGACTCCGCTCTACCCAATTTAGAAGTGTAATGGACACTTTGAAGTTCAAAGACAATAAAAATATTCCACGGAGTTAAAGACCCGTATGCAATCCAAAAGGATGAAAAAAAAACTAACCCAGGGGTGTGGGTGTGGGTGGGTGTGTGTGTGTGTGTGTGTGTGTATATATATATATATATATATATATATATATATATATATATATATATATATATATATATATATATACACATATATACACATACATACACATACACACACACCCACCGGTTAGTTTTTTTTTTCATCCTTTTGGATTGCATACGGGTCTTTAACTCCGTGGAATATATATATATATATATATATATATATATATATATATATATATATATATATATATACACACATACACACACACAGTTAACTTAAGACACTGGGACTCAAATTATTATAAACAGCTGCTCCATCTGAAGTTAACAATAATGCTATATGAATGAAGAGTCACCAAGTAAATCTCAAGAACACCTATGCTGGAGCAACAAAGCACAGCGGCCCTATGCAACATAAGGAAATCCTACCATGCTTGCAATTTTACTGTACCTTCTTTTGAGCAGCTTCCTTTTTCTTTTTGTCTTTTCTCTTTCTCCTTTCTTCCATCAACCGTTCTTCCTCGCCTTGCACTAAATTCCTGAAGGACAAAATTTTTTTTTTTTATTCTTAACCCTAACAAAGGAGTAAAGATGCAGACATGAATTTATGAAATGCTAGATAGAATGGGAGCAACAATTTGGGGCATCCCTTCCTTACTTTCAAATACCAACATTACATGATGTCCACCAGAGAACAACTAACCACTTTACTGGTTGACCAAATCTAGGCAAATTCATTACTCTTCCATTCCACAAAGGACTGAAAAAAAAAAAGTAAAACAGTTTCACGTAAGCGAGCAGATGGCTGTCGTGTGTGAAGAAGAGACACAAAAGGAAATAGAAGTTGCCCGCAGTCAAATGTATCAGCAAAAGTGCAATTATCCATGTAACAGGGTCGATGTCATGCAAAGCGCTCGACTACTGCCCAGCGAGATCGCGCTGAGTAGGAAATAAAAAGAAAAAGTAGTCCAGAAGCCAATTGGAAAACACGGAGCCCCAGAGTTTACCGGTGCTCTCGAGGAGGGCTAAACACCAGAAAAGGCATAACGTGTGCATGCCTTTCACTAATGAAATCAAGCAAATTTTAAAAGGCAAGCCCACGAACCAACCAAACTCATGGACGTGTACATGGGTGTGGTTAAAAGCCCACCGAGAGATTACAACAGGGGCCGGAGCGCTTACGCGCTTGACCATAAAAAAAGATTCCAATAATAATATATAAATGTTGGCCTGTGCACTTCTGACTCCTGTAACTGAAAGCTAAACAAAGGGCCAAATTGGAGCATTTTAAAAGATACTAAGCCACTAACACTTTTAGAGTCCCTATCAGAATCCACAATCACAGTAGGTCTACCCAATCACAGCAACATGAAACAAAATACTCTGCTACTGAGTCGCTGCTGAGACACTTCTAACTTAAAGATTCTACCACTGATGAACTTGGTCCAACACGAACCTCACAATGACAATCTAAAACTCTATCATTTCAAACTTCTGCCTTACAAGATTTTAGTTCTAAAAATATATTTTCCAACTGTTGAACAAATTCCTAAACATTTTATGCGCAGTCCCATTTCACTATCCTTAGAAGATAGTTTGGCGGCAACAGAACATTTGTTTTAATTAGAAATTATGCATTTCATTTTTTGTCCCTTCTCGTAAGAAGTAAACATAAGGGGATGCACCAATGAGATTAAAAGAGACAAGAAAGAACGTCAAATGTTAAAGCTCAATTTTTGAAATATCACACAAAAGCAGTAAGGTGAAGTTAATATAGAGCTTTTATCCCATGTATGAGATTATAATAAACATTAAATTTAAAAAAAAGAATAATTAAAAAGAAAACTATTGAAGTTCGTCCATTTAGATCCCATTAGCACTATTCAACTGTAACTTGGAAAAAATCCTTTTAGGTCCCATATCAACATGCACAGACATGGGTAATTTACCTGGTTTTAAGTATTGTGTGGCCTACAAGAAGACTGGTTAGAGAAACACCCCTAACCTACAAACCTACCATAACGAGATGTTTAATCCAACGGTATCCCTTCTCCAGCTACTTGAGCATCTATCTGCTTTAACTTGTCAAGTTGTATTAGAGACTCTTCGACATCTGTTCTTTATGTGTAAATTTACACAACTTATTGACCTGGAAATAGCGACCTCACACAACTACATACAATTCAGTCGGTCACTCCCTGAAACTAAACCAGTAACTTATTTGGCTAACAATCACTTAAACAACAATGACCAAATTTGTGCATTTGAGGAAAGACTCTTAGCAGCTTAAACAATGAATCTTTAGAACCAGCTCACAATTTTTTTTTTATAAAGAGCTTTGAACCAAATGGTGTAAAGAAAACTCTAGCCATCTGCTCACATAGAAAGGTTTACAGCCCTTCATATAATAGCTTTGCTTCAAAGGCAGAATATTGGGTTTAATATTCAGTTCATAAGGAATAAGTTGGAATAAGTAATGTTGCTGTACCAATGTTTGCTTATTGGTGATGGGTCACTGCAAAAGTTGTCATCCTTCAAGGAGGATTTTCGAAAGGAGAACACAGAGTGATTAAGCGAGGTCTTAGACCAGGTGTCCCCTTTCTTTAATGAGAGCTACTTACGTGCAATGAAAATCACCCCGAGCTACTATTAATAGTGCGGTAATAGCGACCATGTCAGATAAAATTACCTTGGTGAACACCATGTGCATGATTACCAACAGTGATCACGTCAGTGTATCAAGCACAGCTGCCAGCAGTAATGTGGAAAAAACAAATGCTTAGTCAGTGTGGTATGCCACGACTGCAATGCCCCCAGCACCAAATATCAGCGATAGGAGTCCCCTAAACAGCATGGTTTGCAGTGCTCAAACAGTTTTAAGTATACTTAAGAAATTCAGCCGTTTTTCTGCAAACATCAGCTTACCAGTCCTGGAAACACGTTTTCGTCTCGAATACACGTTTCTTAATTTTGTTCATATAATACAACCAAGAAACAAATATTAATTTGGTTGGCTGCAAAGAGGAGAGCTACTTGCATGAAGCTGTAGTAGGTGAAAAGGCCTGGCTTAGATGATCCGACTGACAGTCACTACAAACGCTTAAATGCGACTCGGCCGAAGCCTTCCGACCACAAACATTAGGTTTTCAGTCTCCTAAAACATCGGATGCAGTTTGGCCGAGTAGGTATGAGGTGCTAGAACAGCTACTGGGATGGGAGATGAGGCGTCAAATGCGCTTTAGGGTAGGTAACGTTCACGGATATCTAGAGTCGTTAAGTGACAAATTATGTCTCGCTACTAGCTGGGTTGCACTTCAGAGGACCTTGCAACGAGCACAAATTCCTACATGTAAACAACCTGAAATGGCTCGAATGCAGGCCATGACATGTTTCCGCCTCAGACAAAAAGTGAGTCTTGTGCAAGCTTCCTATTTTTCAAGAAACAGGAAGACAATTTCAGTTCAATTTATGTCTCACACTAGCCTCACTTCCTTTCTACATCATTTATTGAAGCTGTCAGACTTGGACAACAATAAATTAAAACAACCGAGATCTTAACCTTAATTGCTCAAAAGAGTTCGATTAAAGTAAAGAATAATTTCTACATCAACTGCATATATTCTAATACAATGTTTTTACGTAAGTCCGGATAAAACAACCAGCTAAGAGTAGGCGATAAAAATTGCACCCGTGGGAGAGTAATTAGTCAAGACTGACAATGAGCTGTTTTCACTTGAAATGAACCATCAAATTGAGATACACAAGAAAAATTATGCCTGAGACCAATTCTTCCAAGCCAACGCACAGCCCTGGTCAGTGTGAACCACCAACATTGCCTCTAATAACCCAAATACTTCATCAGTGTTTTACCCACCGGCTGGCAGCACTCAGGTTTAGGACTCCTCACATCATCAGTGGGTAACACTTTCCCCTACCAGTAGCTTGAATCATGTCCATTAGTAAATCAGTATGCCCTGTAATATGGTGCACTACTGCTCTTAGTTGTGAAGTACTGCCAACCCACCTCACCTAAAGGCCCAAAAGCACTTAAAGAGCTGAAGCACAGCCGCCTGTGTAGTATCACATCATAACTAAGGTGAGGGGATCCGAAAGGACACTAGACTGCCTACATACAGTCAATACACCACAAGTCTCGACTACTAAAAGTATTAAGACCTGAAAGATGAGTGATTGAGATTTCCTACTTTACTGCTGTGATCCTACAGAGTACTTTTTTGTTAATCCCAGATTGGCATGTCTTTCTAAAAGGACGCTGTGTAGTCTCGCTATGATCCCGCTCTCATCCTCGAGTTACAATCTCAAGAGAAGCAAACTTGTGGTGCTGGAAAAGTTTGCTGTTATGAATGGAGACCATGAAACTATCTCACAAGTAAAAAACAAGTGTTGCGTACAGATAAATGTTTGCTATTATACAAACAATATGAGCTAAAAGAAGAAAAAAAAAAAGTTTGAAGTTCAAAAAGGTCAGAAAATGTTTACCAAAATACTAAATTGTAGTTTAAAAATAAATAAAAATAGAGCTGTGATAATCAAGAATGAATTCCAGCCTCAAAGATCCGGAAACTACCATACAGGGAAAAAAAAATCTCTTAAAACAGTCATCTCTCTCTCACACACGAGAAATGGTGGCTGTAAAGAAATGGCTCCCTGTTGCAGTTACCCCCCACTTTTTGCCTGATACTGATGCTGACTTGACTAAGAAGAGTGCTGGGACCCTGCTAACCAGGCCCCAGCACCAGTGTTCCTTCACCTAAAATGTACCATTGTATCCACAATTGGCACACCCTGGCATTCAGATAAGTCCCTTGTAACTGGTACTTCTAGTACCAAGGGCCCTGATGCCAAGGAAGGTCTCTAAGGGCTGCAGCATGTCTTATGCCACCCTAGAGACCCCTCACTCAGCACAGACACACTGCTTACAAGCCTGTGTGTGCTAGTGAGAACAAAATGAGTAAGTCGACATGGCACTCCCCTCAGGGTGCCATGCCAGCCTCTCACTGCCTATGCAGTATAGGTAAGACACCCCTCTAGCAGGCCTTACAGCCCTAAGGCAGGGTGCACTATACCATAGGTGAGGGTACCAGTGCATGAGCATGGTACCCCTACAGTGTCTAAACAAAACCTTAGACATTGTAAGTGCAGGGTAGCCAGAAGAGTATATGGTCTGGGAGTTTGTCAAACACGAACTCCACAGCACCATAATGGCTACACTGAAAACTGGGAAGTTTGGTATCAAACTTCTCAGCACAATAAATGCACACTGATGCCAGTGTACATTTTATTGTAAAATACACCCCAGAGGGCACCTTCGAGGTGCCCCCCTGAAACTTAACCGACTATCTGTGTAGGCTGACTAGTTTTAGCAGCCTGCCACAAACCGAGACATGTTGCTGGCCCCATGGGGAGAGTGCCTTTGTCACTCTGAGGCCAGTAACAAAGCCTGCACTGGGTGGAGATGCTAACACCTCCCCCAGGCAGGAATTGTCACACCTGGCGGTGAGCCTCAAAGGCTCACCTCCTTTGTGCCAACCCAGCAGGACACTCCAGCTAGTGGAGTTGCCCGCCCCCTCCGGCCAGGCCCCACTTTTGGCGGCAAGGCCGGAGAAAATAATGAGAAAAACAAGGAGGAGTCACTGGCCAGTCAGGACAGCCCCTAAGGTGTCCTGAGCTGAGGTGACTCTGACTTTTAGAAATCCTCCATCTTGCAGATGGAGGATTCCCCCAATAGGGTTAGGATTGTGACCCCCTCCCCTTGGGAGGAGGCACAAAGAGGGTGTACCCACCCTCAGGGCTAGTAGCCATTGGCTACTAACCCCCCAGACCTAAAACACGCCCTTAAATTTAGTATTTAAGGGCTACCCTGAACCCTAGAAAATTAGATTCCTGCAACTACAAGAAGAAGGACTGCCTAGCTGAAAAACCCCTGCAGAGGAAGACCAGAAGACGACAACTGCCTTGGCTCCAGAAACTCACCGGCCTGTCTCCTGCCTTCCAAAGATCCTGCTCCAGCGACGCCTTCCAAAGGGACCAGCGACCTCGACATCCTCTGAGGACTGCCCCTGCTTCGAAAAGACAAGAAACTCCCGAGGACAGCGGACCTGCTCCAAGAAAAGCTGCAACTTTGTTTCCAGCAGCTTTAAAGAACCCTGCAAGCTCCCCGCAAGAAGCGTGAGACTTGCAACACTGCACCCGGCGACCCCGACTCGGCTGGTGGCGATCCAACACCTCAGGAGGGACCCCAGGACTACTCTGATACTGTGAGTACCAAAACCTGTCCCCCCTGAGCCCCCACAGCGCCGCCTGCAGAGGGAATCCCGAGGCTTCCCCTGACCGCGACTCTTTGAACCTAAAGTCCCGACGCCTGGGAGAGACCCTGCACCCGCAGCCCCCAGGACCTGAAGGACCGGACTTTCACTGGAGAAGTGACCCCCAGGAGTCCCTCTCCCTTACCCAAGTGGAGGTTTCCCCGAGGAATCCCCCCCTTGCCTGCCTGCAGCACTGAAGAGATCCCGAGATCTCTCATAGACTAACATTGCGAACCCGACGCCTGTTCCTACACTGCACCCGGCCGCCCCCGCGCTGCTGAGGGTGAAATTTCTGTGTGGACTTGTGTCCCCCCCGGTGCCCTACAAAACCCCCCTGGTCTGCCCTCCGAAGACGCGGGTACTTACCTGCAAGCAGACCGGAACCGGGGCACCCCCTTCTCTCCATTCAAGCCTATGCGTTTTGGGCACCACTTTGAACTCTGCACCTGACCGGCCCCGAGCTGCTGGTGTGGTGACTTTGGGGTTGCTCTGAACCCCCAACGGTGGGCTACCTTGGACCAAGAACTGAACCCTGTAAGTGTCTTACTTACCTGGTAAAACTAACAAAAACTTACCTCCCCCAGGAACTGTGAAAATTGCACTAAGTGTCCACTTTTAAAACAGCTATTTGTCAATAACTTGTAGAGTATACATGCAATTTTTATGATTTGAAGTTCCTAAAGTACTTACCTGCAATACCTTTCGAATGAGATATTACATGTAGAATTTGAACCTGTGGTTCTTAAAATAAACTAAGAAAAGATATTTTTCTATATAAAAACCTATTGGCTGGATTTGTCTCTGAGTGTGTGTACCTCATTTATTGTCTTGTGTATGTGCAACAAATGCTTAACACTACTCCTTGGATAAGCCTACTGCTCGACCACACTACCACAAAATAGAGCATTAGTATTATCTATTTTTACCACTATTTTACCTCTAAGGGGAACCCTTGGACTCTGTGCATGCTATTCCTTACTTTGAAATAGCACATACGGTGCCAACTTCCTACATTGGTGGATCAGCGGTGGGGTACAAGACTTTGCATTTGCTGGACTACTCAGCCAATACCTGATCACACGACAAATTCCAAAATTGTCATTAGAAATTGATTTTTGCAATTTGAAAAGTTTTCTAAATTCTAAAAGTCCTGCTAGGGCCTTGTGTTAGTCCCTGTTAGCATTCCTTTTTAGAGTTTAAAAGTTTGTTAAAAGTTTGAATTAGATTCTAGAACCAGTTGTAGATTCTTAAAAAGTATTCCAACTTTTAGAAGCAAAATGTCTAGCACAGATGTGACTGTGGTGGAACTCGACACCACACCTTACCTCCATCTTAAGATGAGGGAGCTAAGGTCACTCTGTAAAATAAAGAAAATAACAATGGGCCCCAAACCTACCAAAATACAGCTCCAGGAGCTTTTGGCAGAGTTTGAAAAGGCCAACCCCTCTGAGGGTGGCAACTCAGAGGAAGAGGATAGTGACTTGGAGGGAAATTCCCCCCTACCAGTCCTATCTAGGGAGAACAGGGTCCCTCAAACCCTGACTCCAAAAATAATAGTCAGAGATGCTGGTTCCCTCACAGGAGAGACCAACACCTCTGAAATCACTGAGGATAACTCCAGTGAAGATGACACCCTGTTAGCCAGGATGGTCAAAAGATTGGCTTTGGAAAAGCAGCTCCTAGCCATAGAAAGGGAAAGAAAAGAGATGGGCCTAGGTCCCATCGATGGTGGCAGCAACTTAAATAGGGTCAGAGATTCTCCTGACATCCTAAAAATCCCCAAAGGGATTGTAACAAAATATGAAGATGGTGATGACATCACCAAATGGTTCACAGCTTTTGAGAGGGCTTGTGTAACCAGAAAAGTAAACAGATCTCACTGGGGTGCTCTCCTTTGGGAAATGTTCACTGGAAAGTGTAGGGATAGACTCCTCACACTCTCTGGAAAAGATGCAGAATCCTATGACCTCATGAAGGGTACCCTGATTGAGGGCTTTGGATTCTCCACTGAGGAGTATAGAATTAGATTCAGGGGGGCTCAAAAATCCTCGAGCCAGACCTGGGTTGATTTTGTAGACTACTCAGTAAAAACACTAGATGGTTGGTTAACTGGAAATGAAGTGTGTGACTATGTTGGGCTTTATAATTTGTTTATGAAAGAACACATTTTAAGTAACTGCTTCAATGAAAAGTTGCATCAGTATCTGGTAGACCTAGGTCCAATTTCTCCCCAAGAATTGGGAAAGAAGGCAGACCACTGGGTCAAGACTAGGGTAACCAAAACTTCCACTGGGGGTGACCAAAAGAAAGGGGTTACAAAAACTCCCCAGGAGAAAGTGGGTGACACTAGAAACAAAGAAAAAGAGTCCTCTGTAGGCCCCCAAAAACCAGAACAGGTGGGTGGGCCCCAAGACACAACCCAAAACAAAGGTGGGTACCAGGGTAAGAACTGGGATGCCACTAAGGCATGGTGCCACAACTGTAAACAGTCTGGGCACCACACCAAGGACACTTTTTGTCCCAAAAACAAACCCCAGAACAAAATTCCAGGGGTAACCAGTGTAGCCATGGGAGATGACTCCTCAGATGAGGAGGTCTTCTTAGCCTTCAACTGGAAACAGGGCCCAACAGGTGAGTTGGAGATTCCAGAGGGAAGTAGACACTTCCACCACCTACTGGTGAATGGAATCCCAACCACTGCCCTGAGAGACACTTGTGCCAGTCACACTATTGTGCATGACAGGCTGGTGCTCTCAAACCAGTACATCCCAGGTGAGACTGCCAGGGTAAGAGTTAGCCTAGACAGGGTCACTAAGAGGCCTGTGGCTTTAGTGCCCATAGAAGTGGGTGGCACTCTTAGCTGGAGAAGGGTAGTAGTCAGTACAGACCTCCCCCTTGATTGTCTCCTTGGAAATGACTACCCAGAGGTTAGTCAGAGCCCAAGAGAGAAACTGGTCCCGTGCCAGTCCTCTCCCAAGGATTCTGGAAGTCCTGCCTCTGCAGTAAATGCAAGCAGGCCCCAGAAGAAGACGAAAAGAAAACAGAGTAGGAAGGGTGGACAACCTTTAGCCAAGGTTACAGCAAGCCAAGGAGATTTTGCTCCAGTAGGGGAGAACTCCAAAAATGGCCCTGATAAAGTCCAACCTGACCCACAAGAAGTCCTGGCTAGTCAGGCAACTGTTAAACCTGAGTGGGTGGCTCCTCAGCTAACAGAAGAAAGAGTGGAAGAAGGGTGTTTACTACAAGATGTGGTAACCCCCCACTCTAATACAGCAGACAGGCAACCTGAACCCAAAGAAGCCTGTAACTTAGCCCCTTCCCTTTTAGGTGAAGAGCTAAAGGTGTGGTTCTGGGCACTGACAGCTGTCAGTGGCCTCTGCTGGGTGTTAGCCTTTATGGCTGCACTATCCTTAGCATGGTGGTCTGACCCCATGCCAAATAGCAAGTTAGGCCCCCTGACCCTATTGGTCATGGTGGGGTTACTCCAGCTCTGGGTAACCTCTCTGGGTAAGCTAGGGGTAACCCTGGCCAAGATAAGGTTAGCAGAGGTGGATACCTCTAAGACCAAAATAGAAAGAATGGGTGGAGACATTGAAGAGGCAGACAAGAGGCAATTCAGACTAGGTCCTATCACTGTGGAAGTAGGTCAGTTCCCCAAAGGGAATGACCTGAACAGAAGGATGTAAGGCAGAGTAGGCCCTGCAACTAACCAGCCTATTTCTCCTACTCTTCCTCGCCTGACAGACTAGGAAGACTCTCCCAGCTTGGGCTGAGTCTCCTGGCCTGTGGGCTGGGGGGGGCTTGTGTAAAGAAATGGCTCCCTGTTGCAGTTACCCCCCACTTTTTGCCTGATACTGATGCTGACTTGACTAAGAAGAGTGCTGGGACCCTGCTAACCAGGCCCCAGCACCAGTGTTCCTTCACCTAAAATGTACCATTGTATCCACAATTGGCACACCCTGGCATTCAGATAAGTCCCTTGTAACTGGTACTTCTAGTACCAAGGGCCCTGATGCCAAGGAAGGTCTCTAAGGGCTGCAGCATGTCTTATGCCACCCTAGAGACCCCTCACTCAGCACAGACACACTGCTTACAAGCCTGTGTGTGCTAGTGAGAACAAAATGAGTAAGTCGACATGGCACTCCCCTCAGGGTGCCATGCCAGCCTCTCACTGCCTATGCAGTATAGGTAAGACACCCCTCTAGCAGGCCTTACAGCCCTAAGGCAGGGTGCACTATACCATAGGTGAGGGTACCAGTGCATGAGCATGGTACCCCTACAGTGTCTAAACAAAACCTTAGACATTGTAAGTGCAGGGTAGCCAGAAGAGTATATGGTCTGGGAGTTTGTCAAACACGAACTCCACAGCACCATAATGGCTACACTGAAAACTGGGAAGTTTGGTATCAAACTTCTCAGCACAATAAATGCACACTGATGCCAGTGTACATTTTATTGTAAAATACACCCCAGAGGGCACCTTAGAGGTGCCCCCTGAAACTTAACCGACTATCTGTGTAGGCTGACTAGTTTTAGCAGCCTGCCACAAACCGAGACATGTTGCTGGCCCCATGGGGAGAGTGCCTTTGTCACTCTGAGGCCAGTAACAAAGCCTGCACTGGGTGGAGATGCTAACACCTCCCCCAGGCAGGAATTGTCACACCTGGCGGTGAGCCTCAAAGGCTCACCTCCTTTGTGCCAACCCAGCAGGACACTCCAGCTAGTGGAGTTGCCCGCCCCCTCCGGCCAGGCCCCACTTTTGGCGGCAAGGCCGGAGAAAATAATGAGAAAAACAAGGAGGAGTCACTGGCCAGTCAGGACAGCCCCTAAGGTGTCCTGAGCTGAGGTGACTCTGACTTTTAGAAATCCTCCATCTTGCAGATGGAGGATTCCCCCAATAGGGTTAGGATTGTGACCCCCTCCCCTTGGGAGGAGGCACAAAGAGGGTGTACCCACCCTCAGGGCTAGTAGCCATTGGCTACTAACCCCCCAGACCTAAAACACGCCCTTAAATTTAGTATTTAAGGGCTACCCTGAACCCTAGAAAATTAGATTCCTGCAACTACAAGAAGAAGGACTGCCTAGCTGAAAAACCCCTGCAGAGGAAGACCAGAAGACGACAACTGCCTTGGCTCCAGAAACTCACCGGCCTGTCTCCTGCCTTCCAAAGATCCTGCTCCAGCGACGCCTTCCAAAGGGACCAGCGACCTCGACATCCTCTGAGGACTGCCCCTGCTTCGAAAAGACAAGAAACTCCCGAGGACAGCGGACCTGCTCCAAGAAAAGCTGCAACTTTGTTTCCAGCAGCTTTAAAGAACCCTGCAAGCTCCCCGCAAGAAGCGTGAGACTTGCAACACTGCACCCGGCGACCCCGACTCGGCTGGTGGCGATCCAACACCTCAGGAGGGACCCCAGGACTACTCTGATACTGTGAGTACCAAAACCTGTCCCCCCTGAGCCCCCACAGCGCCGCCTGCAGAGGGAATCCCGAGGCTTCCCCTGACCGCGACTCTTTGAACCTAAAGTCCCGACGCCTGGGAGAGACCCTGCACCCGCAGCCCCCAGGACCTGAAGGACCGGACTTTCACTGGAGAAGTGACCCCCAGGAGTCCCTCTCCCTTACCCAAGTGGAGGTTTCCCCGAGGAATCCCCCCCTTGCCTGCCTGCAGCACTGAAGAGATCCCGAGATCTCTCATAGACTAACATTGCGAACCCGACGCCTGTTCCTACACTGCACCCGGCCGCCCCCGCGCTGCTGAGGGTGAAATTTCTGTGTGGACTTGTGTCCCCCCCGGTGCCCTACAAAACCCCCCTGGTCTGCCCTCCGAAGACGCGGGTACTTACCTGCAAGCAGACCGGAACCGGGGCACCCCCTTCTCTCCATTCAAGCCTATGCGTTTTGGGCACCACTTTGAACTCTGCACCTGACCGGCCCGAGCTGCTGGTGTGGTGACTTTGGGGTTGCTCTGAACCCCCAACGGTGGGCTACCTTGGACCAAGAACTGAACCCTGTAAGTGTCTTACTTACCTGGTAAAACTAACAAAAACTTACCTCCCCCAGGAACTGTGAAAATTGCACTAAGTGTCCACTTTTAAAACAGCTATTTGTCAATAACTTGTAGAGTATACATGCAATTTTTATGATTTGAAGTTCCTAAAGTACTTACCTGCAATACCTTTCGAATGAGATATTACATGTAGAATTTGAACCTGTGGTTCTTAAAATAAACTAAGAAAAGATATTTTTCTATATAAAAACCTATTGGCTGGATTTGTCTCTGAGTGTGTGTACCTCATTTATTGTCTGGTGTATGTGCAACAAATGCTTAACACTACTCCTTGGATAAGCCTACTGCTCGACCACACTACCACAAAATAGAGCATTAGTATTATCTATTTTTACCACTATTTTACCTCTAAGGGGAACCCTTGGACTCTGTGCATGCTATTCCTTACTTTGAAATAGCACATACGGAGCCAACTTCCTACAGTGGCTTTATGCAAGTAAGTATTAAAGGTAACACGAGTACGAGGTCGCTTCAAAGTTTTGATACTGCACCACAATAAGCGTCCTTTTGTCCCTCTAGACCCAGTCCCCTTCCATGCGTGTTGCCAGGAATCCCTATCCAGCTCCTACATACTGCCCGAAGATAGAAAAAGCCACGTGGTACAGTGAAAGATTGTGAGCAAGGACTAGAAACACTTAATCGCCAATAAGTTAAATTTCCTTTACTCTGCTCAGTAACACTTTCCTTCTCAATATTGGGAATATCAGTACCTGGCCTGTTGTCAAGCAAACAGAATGCATAGAGGTGAAAGGATGCATCCTTCAAAAAAGATGAATCTTTAGAGTAATACATACAAAAAACATAAGTGGGCAGATTTCTGATCTGCTAACGACAGCAAGGCTCTTAAAAGGGCACCACAAAGCCTTTGCTCTTTTGAAGGAGTCCGAAGTGGTGGTGAAAGCCTTGGGGAAGGGGTGGCGAGAAGGCTGGGAGTCTAACCTAGCATTTTTGTAAGAATTTGAGGTGCAAGAAGCTTACCACCCTGCAACGGTTTGATTTGTTGCCCTAAACTGAGGGGTTATTTTGTTTGCAATTACACATTTTTCTTCACAATTTTGGATTTAAATGTAATTTAACATGTGATGCATATTAGCATATTTAAAAACATTGTGCTTAGCTAAATAGGTCAAAGTTAATAGGAAACATCACGAATTGGTACTTTTCCCCCCCAGTTGAGACACTTTTCTAGTTAATGTCAGTTTTCATGAAAAAAAAGTTCATGGGGAAAATAGATATAATAGATTATTTCTTACGGTTACTATATGACGAAGCAATTGATAACAGTGAACACCTGCTTAGACATTTTACATTAGCATCTATAAAGGAATGTTCTGCTAAAATCTACTCAACCAATGAATAGGAGGGCAAAACAGCCTCCGATCTAAGCCTTATTTGGATGGCAGCCCAATACAGTAACGTTGGGGTCAGAATAGCGTCTCAGTTCCAATCTATCAGCTCTTGCACGCTCTTTGCAAAACTAATTGGGGGTGTGACGCAAGGCCAAGGAAGCAGCGATTCTGGTTTAAGGATCCGGTAGAAGCTGAAAAGTGAGACAGATGCGCAGGGATGAAATGTGGGACTCGAGTAGAAAAGTCAGGCAAGTAGGTGGCCAACTTAGAGTAATCAGATGTGCAAGGTGCAATAACATTTTCCACCGTCCCTGATTAGCCAAATCCACGTGGGAGGAGGCCACTGATCAGCATTGGCTGCACTTCAAGAACACTCAAAAGACTAATGGCACTAACTGGGCTCCATTAAAAAAACAAGCATTTGTAATGCAAAAGGTCTCACATTTGCTGGAGCTAGAGCTATTGGCGCTGTAAATTTGTAACTGGACTTTTCTTGCCACATAAATTAGCCAACCCTGCCTCATAAATTGGTCTTTTCCTGCAACATAGTTCCAGTGGTCATGCATATAAATAACTAAAGCACTTCCATTTACCTTCTTCCTCTACCTGCAGCCAAACATGAAAAAGTTGCCATTTAGCATCCTAATTTAAATCTGCCATGCTAATTCACAATGAAAATAACATTTGTAAGAAACATGGTCATGTTACTATATAATTACCCCCCCACAGGGCATAACCACATGAAAAGAAAATGACAAAGTACTTCAGTGTAACCATATACTTAGCTCAAACAGCGTAGTGCATTACACATTTTCAGGGCTAGCAGGCCTACTGCAATATTACTGCAAACAAGACCCTTAAAACAAACTACTCTCAGCTGTAAAACAAAAAGTTCCAGCCAGGAAAGAACTTAAAAAGACATGACACAGAATGGTGATAAGGGTTATTATTGTGGGGTCCCCTCTAACCTAGTGTGGCAACCCAGAGATGATCTAGACAGAAAGATTAGGTTGTGATGAACGTTTTGAAGGTGGCCCCTTGTCCTAGGACCATCATAGGCTGAGTTATGATCAAAAATGTTTTTTAAAAGAAAGCCCAGCAAAGCATTATGGGAACGAAAGAGTGCCGCAAATATTGTATGTTGACTGTGATGCTCAGAACAGCCCCTATAGGACACTACAATACAAATATAATTTGTAAGAAACATGGCCAAGTAACCATATAATTAGTCCCTAGCGGGCATAACCACATGAAAATAGAATGGCACAAAGTAATGTAGTGCAACTGTATATTTAGCCCCTAGAGGGTGTAGTGCCCTAAACATGTTAAGGCCTAGCAGGCCTACTGCAGTACTGAGGCCCTTAGTACACAAACTACTCCAAGCTGTAAAACAAAAGTTTTAGCTGTAAGAGCATAAAAAGGGGCTGAATGGTGGGAGAGGTTACTTTGGGGTCCCCATTAACCACAGATGACCTGAACAGAAAGTGTGTCATGCTGAATGTTTTGGTGGTGGTCCCATTGCCCTATGACCACCACAGGCTGAGCTATGGACAAAAAATGTTTTGAAAAATAATGCTTGCAAAGCATTATGGGGTGACTTTTCCTAAGTGCACTGAATATTGCAGTACCTGCTCTCCCGCTATACCGGGGTTTGGGGATTTCTGTGCTTTTTTTATGTTTATTTTATTATTTATCAATTATAAGCGTTTTTGGGAAAGCTAAGGAGCGTGAAGGGGAGAGTCAAAATAAATGACTCACGTTAGGTAACAGTGTGAACAATGTGACCAGCGCTCCAATACCATCAATGGAGTTTGCTTTGTTGGCACTGTGAGGACCATGGACGCCAATGAGCACGAAGGAGAGACCCCTCACCCCCCAAAAAAAAATTGTTCACCCACGCTGAAGTATATCGGCAATCGTACAATTATCCATGCAAAAGGGTCAGTCTGCAAGGCAGAAACAAAATCGCCCCACAGCAGGACAAGTATTGAGCAATTACCAATGACTTCAAGGGATTTTTGAAAGGCAAGCCCACGAACAAGTGAAAGTGATGAGCGTGAGGTGGGTGTGGTTAAAAGCAGGCAATACTTAAAGGTCAAAACTCTTGCTCGCTTGATCTAACAAGGGAGTAGCACAGGATTATAACTGCTGATCTTTGAGTTATTTTAAAGTCTGCCTTCCTCACAGTGCAGCTGTTGATATACCTTATGTGATCAAATTAAAAAAAAAAAAAAAAAAAAAAAAACACAACACAGGAGTATGTCAGAGAGGGGCTTTAACTCCGCCCACGTTGGTGGACAGAACTACAGGTTTTGATTGGGCAGGTATGTGCTTTCACAGAAACTTCTCCTCAACAAAGCTGAGATTATTTTGTACACGTATCCAACTGCCTGTGCCGGCAGCAGTATAGTTATCTTGATCTTTCCAGGGCACACAAAAGGCACGTACATTCTGTTAAAGACTTAGATAAATGATTTTAATTGTTTTTGTTTCCATCAGTACAGATGGGAGGAGGGCAGTTATGGGAAATGTTTTGCTGTTTTACAGTTTGTGCAGATTCTCTTCTATCATTAAGTTTAGACTTCAGACTCCAGCTGTGTGTTTGAGATCAGGATGAAGTGGCCAAGACTACATTTATCAACAAGGATTTTTAAGTCTTGCTTGGCAGTGCAGCTCTCGTTGGACCTTGAAACCAAAAAAAAAAAGAAAAAGCTTTCAGAATTGTTATTAAGAGTTGCTCAGGATTGACCCACCTGTTGATTTCCCAGGGTACAGGATTTGACTGATTGGTCTGCTTATGCTAGGAAGAAAAGTGCTTGTTTTGCAATTGTTTGCTTGTGGCAAACCTTATTCTCACTGCAGCAGGACTACGTTTTTTGTGGTGGCAAGCAAATGATCATGGCTATAGGCCTGATCTGTTTGTTATGAAATGTTACAATAAAGTAGACAGCCTTAAGTACTAATTATGAAAAGCATAAGTTAAAATCCATAGGCACTGAAAGGTAGATTGGTTTTATTTTATATTAAAGCCTATATATATATATATATATATATATATATATATATATATATATTTTGTTCCATGGAATCTCTCAGGTTCAAGTAGTAGGGATATGTTATGTTTGATACCACTCTGACAAACTGAGAATATAGAAGATTTGCTCTGTGAGCATCCTTGTAAGCCCTCTTAGGAGGCATAGTATTTGTTCAGCCAACTGTAATTTTGCATACTATGTAATTTTATGGTTATATGCCTCGTAGTTCTCTTGTGGAAAACTTAAACTCCAAACAGTTTGTTGTGGTGACATGGGTTAGGCCTGATTAGGCTACTCCGAGAGGTTCATGACCAATGCCATAAATCTGGTCCACTTACTATGAAACGTTATGATAACAGCAGTAAACCCGATTTATTTATAGTGAAAAGCAGTTGTTAAACTTTCCCTAAACATTTAAGGGTAGGTTGTTCCTATGCTGTGGTAACACTTGTTGGATATTTTGTTACATGGAATCTCAAAGACTGCCAATAGGCCTGTAACGGTGTATTGTTATCACATTATGTAACAGGCTGCAGACAGGTATTTATACCATGCAATTTCACACATTATCATAGCAGGCAATGGTTTTGGTGTATGTCACCAAACCTGACAAAACCCCTAGAGTAAAATTTCAATGTGATGGTTGTTTCTAGGCCCTTCCAAGGGGGGTTGTTTATTGTTTTGTCAACTGTCATCGTAAACACTTGTAACTTTATACTGTATGCCTTATGGTGGCCAGTTTACACACACTTCAGCAGCCCTGTTATATTTAGAGCGCAAACATTGGCAAAGTCTAGAGGCCTGATCAGTTCACTGGGAAAAGTTACGTCAGATTCCCTATGTGTGTTCAGTTTATAACAAGAGGTTATAACTAAACAAGTAGGCCTTGCTTAATGTGGTTAGCATGTGATAACAGGAAATGGGCATTTAGGAATTGATTGCTATTACACTGTGCTACAGCCTGTAGGTAGGAAGTTTGTTATAAAGAATCTCACAGATTACCATTGTAGGCAAGGGGTTTGGTGCTGGTCACTCACCCAGACAAACCAGGAGAATAGATCTGCACTATAGTACTCCTTATTAAGCTAAATTAGCACAGAGCTGATAGTGTTTTGACAAACAATATTTAAAATATTTGTAATTTTACTATGGTATACCCGATTGTTGCCTTGGGGGAGGCTTATGGCCAACTCAGTAGGCAGGAGTTGGTTATGGTGACAAGTCACTGACCTCACTGTTTAGAATGAACAATGATGATAAAGGAGTAGGCCTGACATTGTTCGTGAACATGTTAAAATCAGTAAGCATTTAAGGGTAAATTATTTAAAGCTTGCAGAGAAGTATTTTGTTACATGAAAAGGGAAGGATTTTGCTGTCCATTACTGCCTCTGACAAACCATATGGTTAGTAGATTGTAACTGTAATCATTTCTACTCCAATCTCTTCGGATGACATGACAGGCTGAGCTGATCCAACAGGCTTTTGTAATAAAACCATCATTATATAATACATAAATCCACATATATGAATATATGTCCATGTAGATACATAGAGGGCCTTAGGATGAGCTCTCTACTGCCAGTGGGTTGAGTGTTATTTACACACTGCTTCCATTCATGACTGCGTAGTGCGTAGATTAATGTCTCAGTCCGCATCAGACACTGCCACTTTTGCCTTGTGAATGGTGGCATTTTCGGATCACATGTACACATCCACCTGAAACTGAGTGGTTAAGGGCCGGCTGGCAGTCGTTTAGCTTTCAATTGGCTCCTTTTGTAGTTTCACATTCATGTTTCTGCTCTTTTTATTCTTAAGCAGATACTAAAAGAAATGCTAAAGGGCCACTTGCTTGCTGCTCAGTTCTTCTGCATTGCGCCACATCCCACACGGCCACTTTCTCTAAACCAGGAGGCCATTTGGAATGCTGTCTGTACAGTATCATTGTTTTACCATTCCAAGATGGCCAACACGTTGGGTCTACGTGTGGCGGCTAGGCTAGAACTGTAAAACATCAATAGCGTATTTTCAATACCTCTGCGAGACTTAGATTATTTTAATTTATTTTGAACATGTTAAGTGTGTGCGTTTTACTGGGGCTGTTTCAAAAGGTGAATTCAAGAAAGAATCAGTGCACAGATTAATGAATGAACGAGTGCAAAGATGAGTGAGTGAGTGCATGCATGATTACTTGAGTGCTTAAACCCACCACTGACTGACACAAGACACTTTCATTCATAACAGACGCATTGACATTACCAATGCTTGTTCCAAGATTTCTGCTTTAATCAGTTTCATTTATGGCGTTCTTCCATTAATAGTTGCATTAGTCCAGTGCCTTCCAACAGTGCTGGAGACGGATCTACAGGAGACTCCTTGTAAATCGGAGGGCAGGTTTACAACAAGCAGTACACCTGCTGTCAGACTACAGCACCATGAGGATGATGGATGTTGGGATCTCTGCTGAAACCAGTATAGCAAAGCAAAACACAAACGCTGTAACTGGATGGACGGAATGTGCGTAACTGGATGGACTTGTTGTTTTTGCTTTGTCGCCTTAAGTGGGAAGGGTATGCCCAGACGTGGGTCCCGTGCTTCCCATGCCACTGGATTCAAGCTAGCCTGGCTGATGAGGGGTGAAACCCCCAAACCGGTCCCAGGATGCTTGTTTCCAGTCCAGGGAAGACCTGGCCTAGCAGTTCGGGCTGGACTGTTCCCATGGGGAACAGGGTCAAGACTGATTTGCAAATGGCTGGGTCCAAACTGGAATGGCAGGGCAGCAAAAAAACGATGGATTTAGGCCCAGATCACTGTACTGGGGGTGAATGTTTGACAATGTTCAGCATTCCGTCCATCACTTGTTGTTTTTGCTTTGAAACCAGTATAGCAACAGATGTCTACGTCCCTCTCTCACTCCGCTTCTGCAGCACACTCGGTGTGCATGTTTCTGAGTGAGGGAGGGTCCAACAGGGAACAACGCGCAAAGGTGAGGTGAGGTGAGGTGAGCCGAGCATCCCCGCCCCCCCCCAGCCACCACCACCACCACGGCTCCGTCTAAGCCTCGTTAGGTTTCAGTCGGGGCACCCCAAGCTTCCCACATTAACCCACATTTCGCTTGTAAACAAATGTACATCTACAGCAGTCAACAGGGTCACACAACGTACCTAGAACCATCACTGTCGTGAACCATCAAAGTCCCTAGAAGCAGGTGGAAGAGAAATCTGCGTTACGGTTTTTAACACTCATGACTTGCCGCCCTCAAAAGTCTCTCCTGCAATTCAGATGTATGAGCTGTGGAGCAAGGGGCTTAACGCCACCTGCAGAAGGAGTTAGCCCCTGGTAACTGGTCTCCCCACAGTGATGGGCCAAGAGCTGCCGAGGAGGATGCAGAATGACGGGCAATAATAAGTGATGAATACTCATCCGTATTATAGACCACCACCACCGACACCCGCTACCATAACAACCACCACAGGAACGGATGCAAGCCAATGCAGCCCGACTGCTCCATCCCCTCGCTGCACCCACTGAACCTAGACTGCAGGCGAATAGGAATTACACTCAGCGATCGCAGCATTCCAGACCAGGCAGTGTTAAGCCACTCAGGAGTGCAAAAACCAAGTTGGAAAATGTTTTAGAGAGGCTGCTTAATTGCCACCTTTTCAAACATTTTATTTTTGGTGTATGCGCTGATTTTAGTTTTTTCTGCACACGATTCACCGTTAGCCAGCTTTACTTTGTGCACTCACACACAACGTGCCCCACATACACACCCTCAGTCGCCGCAGGAATGCTGAAATTCAAGCTCAGCTTTACAAAAAAAAATCGTGGCGCTGTATCAAAAAACACCGATACATCCTCAGAGTACAGAGCATGACTGGCAAGAGACCCATCGGACAAGGCCTTGAGAGAGAAAAATACCAAAACAAGGTCAACTCAAAATCGGAGGTTAATGTGAAATACGAAGGGTAACGAGTCACTTACACCGCTTCAGCCACAGGAAAAGGATGGCGTGGGGCTTTCCAGAAGGCCTAACCGACTTCTTCACGGAAGGATGCCCGATGCACGCCTGGCCCAGCAAGTGAAGCGCGCAGACCTGCCACGGGGGAGCTCGGAGTCCGATGCAGCCTGCAAACCCGGCGCTGTCAGCCGCAGGAAGAACACGTGGGGTCGGCAGCTTGTACACACCTAGCACGGCCAGGGGGAACGCACCCGAGCAAATCTTTACTGGAGGAAGGGTCACTGCTGGCGCGAGTCCAATTTCACTTGCAGTAATTTAGCACCAGAGCAGTGTGCATCTGCTGTAAGAGTGTGCAACTCGAATGACATGTCACTGCAGAACTCAAAGTGCAGATAGGCAAGTGTGTAGCCACAGGTATAGAGGACCGACAGCCAGTGGGTAGAAGCAGAAAAGGCTTCATTCAACTGGCAGGTATGTGGGTAGGTAAGTGAGACAGGCGCAGATGCTGCGTCTGCAGGAAGCTCCTGACAGCTGACAAGTGAAACCAAGAAACACAAACGAGCACTGACAATGCCATGTGTGAAGCATTTAAACGTATTCATGAAATGTAATCAGATTAGAAATGCATATACGTGTACACAAATGTCCAGTTCGAACATATAATGTACTATTTTACTCATGTTTGCATTTATTTTTGATATTACACCTGTGTATATACAATCATGTATTAGAAGTTCGTATTAATGGCTAGTCTAACGCAGCCTTCCTACAGACTTCAGTTTAAATGCATTTAGCTATGCTAGCATATTCGGTCTCTGCAGGTACCTTATCATGATTTTGTTAGCTTGAGAAAGTTATATTGTTTGTTAAAATGGTCAACAGTGAGACCTGGAGGGAAGAACTTTGCAGTGAACGTGGAGAATTAATGGTTCAAAGAAATCCTTCTGTTCATCATGTACCAGGACAGAGAGATGCTCAAGGCTGAGAACTACTGTAAGGAAATGCCTCCTTGGCATGGTTGCCCCCTGACTTTTTGCCTTTGCTGATGCTATGTTTACAATTGAAAGTGTGCTGAGGCCTGCTAACCAGGCCCCAGCACCAGTGTTCTTTCCCTAACCTGTACTTTTGTATCCACAATTGGCAGACCCTGGCATCCAGATAAGTCCCTTGTAACTGGTACTTCTAGTACCAAGGGCCCTGATGCCAAGGAAGGTCTCTAAGGGCTGCAGCATGTCTTATGCCACCCTGGAGACCTCTCACTCAGCACAGACACACTGCTTGCCAGCTTGTGTGTGCTAGTGAGGACAAAACGAGTAAGTCGACATGGCACTCCCCTCAGGGTGCCATGCCAGCCTCTCACTGCCTATGCAGTATAGGTAAGCCACCCCTCTAGCAGGCCTTACAGCCCTAAGGCAGGGTGCACTATACCATAGGTGAGGGTACCAGTGCATGAGCATGATACCCCTACAGTGTCTAAACAAAACCTTAGACATTGTAAGTGCAGGGTAGCCATAAGAGTATATGGTCTGGGAGTCTGTCAAACACGAACTCCACAGCACCATAATGGCTACACTGAAAACTGGGAAGTTTGGTATCAAACTTCTCAGCACAATAAATGCACACTGATGCCAGTGTACATTTTATTGTCAAATGCACCCCAGAGGGCACCTTAGAGGTGCCCCCTGAAACTTAACCGACTATCTGTGTAGGCTGACTAGTTTTAGCAGCCTGCCACAAACCGAGACATGATGCTGGCCCCATGGGGAGAGTGCCTTTGTCACTCTGAGGCCAGTAACAAAGCCTGCACTGGGTGGAGATGCTAACACCTTCCCCAGGCAGGAATTGTCACACCTGGCGGTGAGCCTCAAAGGCTCACCTCCTTTGTGCCAACCCAGCAGGACACTCCAGCTAGTGGAGTTGCCCGCCCCCTCCGGCCAGGCCCCACTTTTGGCGGCAAGGCCGGAGAAAATAATGAGAAAAACAAGGAGGAGTCACTGGCCAGTCAGGACAGCCCCTAAGGTGTCCTGAGCTGAAGTGACTCTAACTTTTAGAAATCCTCCATATTGCAGATGGAGGATTCCCTCAATAGGGTTAGGATTGTGACCCCCTCCCCTTGGGAGGAGGCACAAAGAGGGTGTACCCACCCTCAGGGCTAGTAGCCATTGGCTACTAACCCCCCAGACCTAAACACGCCCTTAAATGTAGTATTTAAGGGCTACCCTGAACCCTAGAAAATTAGATTCCTGCAACTACAAGAAGAAGGACTGCCTAGCTGAAAACCCCTGCAGAGGAAGACCAGAAGACGACAACTGCCTTGGCTCCAGAAACTCACCGGCCTGTCTCCTGCCTTCCAAAGATCCTGCTCCAGCGACGCCTTCCAAAGGGACCAGCGACCTCGACATCCTCTGAGGACTGCCCCTGCTTCGAAAAGACAAGAAACTCCTGAGGACAGCGGACCTACTCCAAGAAAGGCTGCAACTTTGTTTCCAGCAGCTTTGAAAAGAACCCTGCAAGCTCCCCGCAAGAAGCGTGAGACTTGCAACACTGCACCCGGCGACCCCGACTCGGATGGTGGAGATCCGACACCTCAGGAGGGACCCCAGGACTACTCTGATACTGTGAGTACCAAAACCTGTCCCCCCTGAGCCCCCACAGCGCCGCCTGCAGAGGCATTCCCGAGGCTTCCCCTGACCGCGACTCTTTGAACCTAAAGTCCCGACGCCTGGGAGAGACCCTGCACCCGCAGCCCCCAGGACCTGAAGGACCGGACTTTCACTGGAGAAGTGACCCCCAGGAGTCCCTCTCCCTTGCCCAAGTGGAGGTTTCCCCGAGGAATCCCCCCCCTTGCCTGCCTGCAGCGCTGAAGAGATCCCGAGATCTCTCATAGACTAACATTGCGAACCCGACGCCTGTTTCTACACTGCACCCGGCCGCCCCCGCGCTGCTGAGGGTGAAATTTCTGTGTGGGCTTGTGTCCCCCCCGGTGCCCTACAAAACCCCCCTGGTCTGCCCTCCGAAGACGCGGGTACTTACCTGCAAGCAGACCGGAACCGGGGCACCCCCTTCTCTCCATTCTAGCCTATGTGTTTTGGGCACCACTTTGAACTCTGCACCTGACCGGCCCTGAGCTGCTGGTGTGGTGACTTTGGGGTTGCTCTGAACCCCCAACGGTGGGCTACCTTGGACCAAGAACTGAACCCTGTAAGTGTCTTACTTACCTGGTAAAACTAACAAAAACTTACCTCCCCCAGGAACTGTGAAAATTGCACTAAGTGTCCACTTTTAAAACAGCGATTTGTCAATAACTTGTAAAGTATACATGCAATTTTTATGATTTGAAGTTCCTAAAGTACTTACCTGCAATACCTTTCGAATGAGATATTACATGTAGAATTTGAACCTGTGGTTCTTAAAATAAACTAAGAAAATATATTTTTCTATAACAAAACCTATTGGCTGGATTTGTCTCTGAGTGTGTGTACCTCATTTATTGTCTATGTGTATGTACAACAAATGCTTAACACTACTCCTTGGATAAGCCTACTGCTCGACCACACTACCACAAAATAGAGCATTAGTATTATCTATTTTTACCACTATTTTACCTCTAAGGGGAACCCTTGGACTCTGTGCATGCTATTCCTTACTTTGAAATAGCACATACAGAGCCAACTTCCTACATTGGTGGATCAGCGGTGGGGTACAAGACTTTGCATTTGCTGGACTACTCAGCCAATACCTGATCACACGACAAATTCCAAAATTGTCATTAGAAATTCATTTTTGCAATTTGAAATTTTTCTAAATTCTTAAAAGTCCTGCTAGGGCCTTGTGTGTTAAGTCCCTGTTTAGCATTGTCTTTTTAGAGTTTAAAAGTTTGTTAAAAGTTTGAATTAGATTCTAGAAACAGTTTTAGATTCTTAAAAAAGTATTCCAACTCTTAGCAGAATAATGTCTGATACAGAGATGCAGGTGGTGGAACTCGACACCACACCTTACCTCCATCTTAAGATGAGGGAGCTAAGGTCTCTCTGTAATATAAAGAAAATAACCATTGGCTCCAGACCTACCAAAATTCAGCTCCAGGAGCTGTTGGCAGAGTTTGAAAAAGCCAACCCCTCTGATGATGACCTCACAGAGGAAGAAATTAGTGACTTGGAGGCCAATGTCCCTCCTCCAGTCCTAAATAGGGAGAACAGGACCCCTCAAGTCCTGTCTCCAACTGTGTTAGTCAGAAATAGTGAGTCCCTCACAGGAGGGTCCCACATTTCTGAAATCACTGAGGATGCTCTCAGTGAAGATGACCTCCTGTTAGCCAGGATGGCCAAAAGATTGGCTTTAGAGAGACAGCTCCTAGCCATAGAAAGGGAAAGACAAGAGATGGGCCTAGGACCCATCAATGGTGGCAGCAATATAAATAGGGTCAGAGATTCTCCTGACATGTTAAAAATCCCCAAAGGGATTGTGACAAAATATGAAGATGGTGATGACATCACCAAATGGTTCACAGCTTTTGAGAGGGCTTGTGTAACCAGAAAAGTGAACAGATCTCACTGGGGTGCTCTCCTTTGGGAAATGTTCACTGGAAAGTGTAGGGATAGACTCCTCACACTCTCTGGAAAAGATGCAGAATCTTATGACCTCATGAAGGGTACCCTGATTGAGGGCTTTGGATTCTCCACTGAGGAGTACAGGATTAGGTTCAGGGGGGCTCAAAAATCCTCGAGCCAGACCTGGGTTGACTTTGTTGACTACTCAGTGAAAACACTAGATGGTTGGATTCAAGGCAGTGGTGTAAGTAATTATGATGGGCTGTACAATTTATTTGTGAAAGAACACCTGTTAAGTAATTGTTTCAATGATAAACTGCATCAGCATCTGGTAGACCTAGGACCAATTTCTCCCCAAGAATTGGGAAAGAAGGCGGACCATTGGGTCAAGACAAGGGTGTCCAAGACTTCAACAGGGGGTGACCAAAAGAAAGGGGTCACAAAGACTCCCCAGGGGAAGGGTGATGAGACAACCAAAACTAAAAATAGTAGAGAGTCTTCTACAGGCCCCCAAAAACCTGCACAGGAGGGTGGGCCCAGAGCCTCTTCACAAAACAATGGGTACAAGGGTAAAAACTTTGATCCCAAAAAGGCCTGGTGTCATAGCTGTAAACAGCATGGACACCAAACTGGAGACAAGGCCTGTCCCAAGAAAGGTTCCACTCCAAACTCCCATCCAGGTAACACTGGTATGGCTAGTCTCCAAGTGGGATCAACAGTGTGCCCAGAGCAAATCAGGGTCCACACTGAAGCTACTCTAGTTTCTGAGGGTGGGGTGGATTTAGCCACACTAGCTGTCTGGCCGCCTAACATGCAAAAATACAGACAGCAACTCTTAATTAATGGGACTAGAATAGAGGGCCTGAGGGATACAGGTGCCAGTGTCACCATGGTGACAGAGAAACTGGTTTCCCCTGGCCAATACCTGACTGGAAAAACTTACACAGTCACCAATGCTGACAATCAGAGAAAAGTACATCCCATGGCAATGGTTACTTTAGAATGGGGAGGGGTCAATGGCCTGAAACAGGTGGTGGTCTCCTCAAATATCCCAGTGGACTGTCTGCTTGGAAATGACCTGGAGTCCTCAGCATGGGCTGAGGTAGAACTAAAAACCCATGCAGCAATGCTGGGTATCCCTGAACTGGTGTGTGTGAAAACAAGAGCACAGTGCAAGGCACAGGGTGAACAAGTAGAGCTAGAGTCTGGAAGAATGGCCCAGCCTACCAAGAGAACAGGAAAGTCAGCTGGGAAACCAACTGCAACACAGCAAAAGAAAGGGAACCTCTCTTCTCAGGAAGAAGTTCTGCCCTCTGAGGGAACTGAGCCTTTGGAGCTTGAACCTTATCAGGTTGAGCTCTTAGGCCCAGGGGGACCCTCAAGGGAGGAGCTGTGTAAGGGACAAGAAACCTGTCCCTCTCTTGAAGGCCTTAGGCAGCAAGCTGCTGAAGAGTCCAAAGGCAAGAAAAATGGAACGCATAGGGTCTATTGGGAAGATGGACTCCTGTACACTGAGGCCAGAGACCCCAAACCTGGTGCCACTAGGAGAGTGGTAGTGCCTCAGCTGTTCAGGAAGTTCATCCTAACATTGGCCCATGACATTCCCCTTGCTGGACATTTGGGACAAACCAAGACGTGGGAGAGGTTAGTCAACCACTTCTACTGGCCCAATATGTCCAACATGGTTAAGGAGTTTTGCCTCTCCTGCCCCACCTGTCAAGCCAGTGGTAAGACAGGTGGACATCCAAAGGCCCCCCTCATTCCACTTCCAGTGGTGGGGGTTCCCTTTGAAAGAGTGGGTGTGGACATAGTTGGTCCACTGGAACCTCCCACAGCCTCAGGAAATATGTATATCCTGGTAGTAGTGGATCATGCTACCAGGTATCCTGAAGCTATTCCCCTTAGGTCGACTACTGCCCCTGCAGTAGCCAAGGCCCTCATTGGTATCTTTACCAGAGTGGGTTTCCCTAAGGAGGTGGAGTCTGACAGAGGTACCAACTTCATGTCAGCATACCTAAAGCACATGTGGAATGAGTGTGGAGTGACTTATAAATTCACTACACCATACCATCCACAAACTAATGGCTTGGTTGAGAGATTCAACAAGACATTAAAAGGCATGATCATGGGGCTCCCAGAAAAGCTCAAAAGGAGATGGGATGTCCTCTTGCCATGTCTGCTTTTCGCTTACAGAGAGGTGCCACAGAAGGGAGTAGGATTCTCACCCTTTGAACTTCTGTTTGGTCATCCTGTAAGGGGACCACTTGCCCTTGTTAAAGAAGGCTGGGAGAGACCTCTCCATGAGCCTAAACAGGACATAGTGGACTATGTACTTGGCCTTCGCTCTAGAATGGCAGAGTACATGGAAAAGGCAACCAAAAACCTTGAGGCCAGCCAACAGCTCCAGAAGTTTTGGTATGACCAAAAGGCTGCACTGGTTGAGTTCCAACCAGGGCAGAAAGTCTGGGTTCTGGAGCCTGTGGCTCCCAGGGCACTCCAGGACAAATGGAGTGGCCCTTACCCAGTACTAGAAAGGAAGAGTCAGGTCACCTACCTGGTGGACCTGGGCACAAGCAGGAGCCCCAAGAGGGTGATCCATGTAAACCGCCTTAAGCTCTTCCACGACAGGGCTGATGTCAATCTGTTGATGGTAACAGATGAGGATCAGGAGGCAGAGAGTGAACCTCTCCCTGATCTTCTGTCATCAGACCCAAAAGATGGCACAGTAGATGGAGTGATCTACTCAGACACCCTCTCTGGCCAACAGCAAGCTGATTGTAGGAGAGTCCTACAACAGTTTCCTGAACTCTTCTCCTTAACCCCTGGTCAGACACACCTGTGTACCCATGATGTGGACACAGGAGACAGCATGCCTGTCAAGAACAAAATCTTTAGACAATCTGACCATGTTAAGGAAAGCATCAAGGTGGAAGTCCACAAGATGCTGGAATTGGGAGTAATTGAGCGCTCTGACAGCCCCTGGGCTAGCCCAGTGGTCTTAGTCCCCAAACCTCACACCAAAGATGGAAAGAAAGAGATGAGGTTTTGTGTGGACTACAGAGGGCTCAATTCTGTCACCAAGACAGATGCTCATCCAATTCCAAGAGCTGATGAGCTCATAGATAAATTAGGTGCGGCCAAATTCTTAAGTACCTTTGACTTGACAGCAGGGTACTGGCAAATAAAAATGGCACCTGGAGCAAAAGAGAAAACAGCATTCTCCACACCTGATGGGCATTATCAGTTTACTGTTATGCCCTTTGGTTTAAAGAATGCCCCTGCCACCTTCCAAAGGTTGGTGAATCAAGTCCTTGCTGGCTTGGAGTCCTTTAGCACAGCTTATCTTGATGATATTGCTGTCTTTAGCTCCACCTGGCAGGATCACCTGGTCCACCTGAAGAAGGTTTTGAAGGCTCTGCAATCTGCAGGCCTCTCTATCAAGGCATCCAAATGCCAGATAGGGCAGGGAACTGTGGTTTACTTGGGCCACCTTGTAGGTGGAGGCCAAGTTCAGCCACTCCAACCCAAGATCCAGACTATTCTGGACTGGGTAGCTCCAAAAACCCAGACTCAAGTCAGGGCATTCCTTGGCTTGACTGGGTATTACAGGAGGTTTGTGAAGGGATATGGATCCATTGTGACAGCCCTCACTGAACTCACCTCCAAGAAAATGCCCAAGAAAGTGAACTGGACTGTGGAATGCCAACAGGCCTTTGACACCCTGAAACAAGCAATGTGCTCAGCACCAGTTCTCAAAGCTCCAGATTATTCTAAGCAGTTCATTGTGCAGACTGATGCCTCTGAACATGGGATAGGGGCAGTTTTGTCCCAAACAAATGATGATGGCCTTGACCAGCCTGTTGCTTTCATTAGCAGGAGGTTACTCCCCAGGGAGCAGCGTTGGAGTGCCATTGAGAGGGAGGCCTTTGCTGTGGTTTGGTCCCTGAAGAAGCTGAGACCATACCTCTTTGGGACTCACTTCCTAGTTCAAACTGACCACAGACCTCTCAAATGGCTGATGCAAATGAAAGGTGAAAATCCTAAACTGTTGAGGTGGTCCATCTCCCTACAGGGAATGGACTTTATAGTGGAACACAGACCTGGGACTGCCCATGCCAATGCAGATGGCCTTTCCAGGTTCTTCCACTTAGAAAATGAAGACTCTCTTGGGAAAGGTTAGTCTCATCCTCTTTCGTTTGGGGGGGGGGGTTGTGTAAGGAAATGCCTCCTTGGCATGGTTGCCCCCTGACTTTTTGCCTTTGCTGATGCTATGTTTACAATTGAAAGTGTGCTGAGGCCTGCTAACCAGGCCCCAGCACCAGTGTTCTTTCCCTAACCTGTACTTTTGTATCCACAATTGGCAGACCCTGGCATCCAGATAAGTCCCTTGTAACTGGTACTTCTAGTACCAAGGGCCCTGATGCCAAGGAAGGTCTCTAAGGGCTGCAGCATGTCTTATGCCACCCTGGAGACCTCTCACTCAGCACAGACACACTGCTTGCCAGCTTGTGTGTGCTAGTGAGGACAAAACGAGTAAGTCGACATGGCACTCCCCTCAGGGTGCCATGCCAGCCTCTCACTGCCTATGCAGTATAGGTAAGCCACCCCTCTAGCAGGCCTTACAGCCCTAAGGCAGGGTGCACTATACCATAGGTGAGGGTACCAGTGCATGAGCATGGTACCCCTACAGTGTCTAAACAAAACCTTAGACATTGTAAGTGCAGGGTAGCCATAAGAGTATATGGTCTGGGAGTCTGTCAAACACGAACTCCACAGCACCATAATGGCTACACTGAAAACTGGGAAGTTTGGTATCAAACTTCTCAGCACAATAAATGCACACTGATGCCAGTGTACATTTTATTGTCAAATGCACCCCAGAGGGCACCTTAGAGGTGCCCCCTGAAACTTAACCGACTATCTGTGTAGGCTGACTAGTTTTAGCAGCCTGCCACAAACCGAGACATGTTGCTGGCCCCATGGGGAGAGTGCCTTTGTCACTCTGAGGCCAGTAACAAAGCCTGCACTGGGTGGAGATGCTAACACCTTCCCCAGGCAGGAATTGTCACACCTGGCGGTGAGCCTCAAAGGCTCACCTCCTTTGTGCCAACCCAGCAGGACACTCCAGCTAGTGGAGTTGCCCGCCCCCTCCGGCCAGGCCCCACTTTTGGCGGCAAGGCCGGAGAAAATAATGAGAAAAACAAAGAGGAGTCACTGGCCAGTCAGGACAGCCCCTAAGGTGTCCTGAGCTGAAGTGACTAACTTTTAGAAATCCTCCATCTTGCAGATGGAGGATTCCCTCAATAGGGTTAGGATTGTGACCCCCTCCCCTTGGGAGGAGGCACAAAGAGGGTGTACCCACCCTCAGGGCTAGTAGCCATTGGCTACTAACCCCCCAGACCTAAACACGCCCTTAAATGTAGTATTTAAGGGCTACCCTGAACCCTAGAAAATTAGATTCCTGCAACTACAAGAAGAAGGACTGCCTAGCTGAAAACCCCTGCAGAGGAAGACCAGAAGACGACAACTGCCTTGGCTCCAGAAACTCACCGGCCTGTCTCCTGCCTTCCAAAGATCCTGCTCCAGCGACGCCTTCCAAAGGGACCAGCGACCTCGACATCCTCTGAGGACTGCCCCTGCTTCGAAAAGACAAGAAACTCCCGAGGACAGCGGACCTACTCCAAGAAAGGCTGCAACTTTGTTTCCAGCAGCTTTGAAAAGAACCCTGCAAGCTCCCCGCAAGAAGCGTGAGACTTGCAACACTGCACCCGGCGACCCCGACTCGGCTGGTGGAGATCCGACACCTCAGGAGGGACCCCAGGACTACTCTGATACTGTGAGTACCAAAACCTGTCCCCCCTGAGCCCCCACAGCGCCGCCTGCAGAGGGAATCCCGAGGCTTCCCCTGACCGCGACTCTTTGAACCTAAAGTCCCGACGCCTGGGAGAGACCCTGCACCCGCAGCCCCCAGGACCTGAAGGACCGGACTTTCACTGGAGAAGTGACCCCCAGGAGTCCCTCTCCCTTGCCCAAGTGGAGGTTTCCCCGAGGAATCCCCCCCTTGCCTGCCTGCAGCGCTGAAGAGATCCCGAGATCTCTCATAGACTAACATTGCGAACCCGACGCCTGTTTCTACACTGCACCCGGCCGCCCCCGCGCTGCTGAGGGTGAAATTTCTGTGTGGGCTTGTGTCCCCCCCGGTGCCCTACAAAACCCCCCTGGTCTGCCCTCCGAAGACGCGGGTACTTACCTGCAAGCAGACCGGAACCGGGGCACCCCCTTCTCTCCATTCTAGCCTATGTGTTTTGGGCACCACTTTGAACTCTGCACCTGACCGGCCCTGAGCTGCTGGTGTGGTGACTTTGGGGTTGCTCTGAACCCCCAACGGTGGGCTACCTTGGACCAAGAACTGAACCCTGTAAGTGTCTTACTTACCTGGTAAAACTAACAAAAACTTACCTCCCCCAGGAACTGTGAAAATTGCACTAAGTGTCCACTTTTAAAACAGCTATTTGTCAATAACTTGTAAAGTATACATGCAATTTTTATGATTTGAAGTTCCTAAAGTACTTACCTGCAATACCTTTCGAATGAGATATTACATGTAGAATTTGAACCTGTGGTTCTTAAAATAAACTAAGAAAAGATATTTTTCTATAACAAAACCTATTGGCTGGATTTGTCTCTGAGTGTGTGTACCTCATTTATTGTCTATGTGTATGTACAACAAATGCTTAACACTACTCCTTGGATAAGCCTACTGCTCGACCACACTACCACAAAATAGAGCATTAGTATTATCTATTTTTACCACTATTTTACCTCTAAGGGGAACCCTTGGACTCTGTGCATGCTATTCCTTACTTTGAAATAGCACATACAGAGCCAACTTCCTACAACTACAGTCCAAGTTCAATGCATAGGGGACACCAAAGGGATTTAGCAGCTGCTCACTCGTGTAATCGGGGGGGGTGAAAGGAGATAAGGATGTTTATGAATCTCCTGTAACTAATCATTGGTCTCACAGATAGAGATTCCCTTTAGACTTCGAGAGGGACAGACCTTTCGGTTTGCCTTATTTTTGCAAGTGTGAAGGTTCACACTAAACATATTTCCTTTTCCCGAGACTTCTCCTAGAGTCTAATGTTGCTGAAACGTTCGCATTACTCCCTAAATAGAGATCCTTATTAGATAATCCTATGATTGATTTAGGCTTAGAAGAGAAGTGAAGTTCCTTCATGGAACACCTGTCTGCTTTAATGTGTTTCTTTATTGTAGTGGCTATTATTAATCGAGATCTGATCTTATTACGATTTAATCTACTAAAACAGAGGTTCCCAACCTGTGGTCCGGGGACCCCTGGGGGTCCGCGAAGCCTTCTGGGGGGAGGGGTCCACGACGGCTTAGAAAATGAAATATTAATACATTTGGTCCCCAGCTTTCAGTAATAACTCACTAGTGGGGTCCCCAGATTCCAATAAGAATTCAGTGTGGGTCCCTGGCTTCCAGTACTGATAAAGAGGGGGTCCACAGAAGTCAAAAGGTTGAGAACCACTGTACTAAGATATTTCAGCTTAGCTGCTGTAGTGCTGCATTTCTTGAACTTATTTCTGGTTTGCATATATACAGGATTGATTGGAAATCCAAAAGAAAAAACTGTTTAACCATAATTGATTAATCCCCTGCTTCTTCTTGTGGAATCACATCGAATTCACAAGTCCAACGTATATTACTGGTGACTTCTTCCTTACTGTGGTTCAAGTCAACCAACAAAGGTCCATACGACCAATGGGGTCTTTGACGACTTCACTAAGGCTGCGGTGCCCTGGGTAAGGCGGGTGACTGGTAGACAGGGCCGCGATGATTTACAGAGCGGGATGGTTTGCCTGTGTGGCTGCTGCTCCTGCAACCCCCGTCATTCTGTTTCACGTGACTTTGGCAAACTTCTGACTTCTAAACCTACATTGAACTAAGTAAACAGCCATTCCGCTGCCCCCCAAAGCAAGTTCTATTTATAGTAGAAAAAGCTGGTCCCTGGGCTCCGCCAAAGGGACCAATGGTCATTTGCAGGGAACGGCGAGGCCCCGGCTCACGTGCTGCGCCCTCGCCAACTGCACACAGGATTAGCTCAGCCCCGGCTGCCCGCGCTCTTCCTTTCTTGGTGAGCAGCCGCTTTTCGCCGCCACAAAGGATGAATTGTTCCATTCCAGACAGCTCTGTGCAAACACTGGGGCTGGACCGCGTGCTCCAGATTGGTGTCATGGAAAGAGAGCACACAACGGCTTTGGATGAGCAAAGCCACGTGCACTGTTGTGTTTGGCAGGGAGATTGTGTTCCCAAAGCAAAAAGAAAACAAACGGGCTGACTAACAATCCCGGGGCTACCGCTGTCATTTCTAGCAAAAGGGAAGTCAAAATTGGCGAACACGGCGTACACTTGCTAAACACCCCAGCCAAGCCGCCAACAGCATCGTATAAAACCATGGCATCAATGAATGAATGAATGAACGAACGATGGCACGGGGTACAATAGGCTTATCACGCAGCACTGGGCTCTTCAGCAGATGGCATCAGTACTATTTATGCCATTAAAGGTGAAACGCGCTTATGTATTCGTATCCACTCTGGACACACTGTAGTATATATCAATAGTTAAAATAACTTCAAACTCCTACATAAATGTATCTGAAAGGTTGGGATTACCCCTCACTTTCCTGACCCTGGTGTGTCTGTAGTCGCACCCAGGGCTCCATTCTACTGAGAGGGGCAGCCCATGACGTGCCCTTCATGTCTCCAAAGGGGGTCCCCCCTCACCTCCAGTGTCGAGGCTAGCACCGCCCACTAGAGCATCAGAGTAGCTGGACCCACAAGGGTCTAATCTGCGCTACTAGTTTTTACTGGGAGGACTCTTGATGCTAAACCGTACAAAACAAAAGGCTGCACCAAATTGGGGGTTTAAAAAAAAAAAAAAAAAAACGCTGCAACACCCATGGAATGCGGAAGCATGGAAAAAGTACAGCACAATCTGGGAGTGATTTTATGTGAAAGTCCATGATAAAATCGGGTGAGTCCTAGACATGCAACCGTAGACGCTGTGGCAAAAAAACAAAAAACAAAAAAACAAACAGGTGTTAATAGCCCACCAGAAAGCAACACGTCTAGGAGTCAGTGGCACCGGAAGTCACGTATTTGGGGGACACTTACAGTATTGTAACATCAAACAGGCACATTCAGATAAACATATCACGTCGTGGTCTTCAAAGACCGGAGACTAAGAACAGAGAATTCCTGTGCATCCGTGCAGGATCACTTTGAAGCAGTTTCCAAAAAGCAATTGAGTGGCAAAGATACAGTGCCTCAAAGCAGGATTTCATTCTCATGTGTCACTGGTACAAAAATACCAAGGTTGGTGCCTTGTTATCATTTGAGTGTCGTCAATGACATCATTCAATGCCTTCCAGCTGCTGCAAAATTATGGTCTTCCGCTTGCTAGAGGTATGCGGTGGTTTTAAGTATCCACAAACCGGTGACCCTATGCAGCAGGCGGCAAAAATAAAAATAAGTGCAGCATGGACATGTGAAGCACTCAGTACAGGACCACTGAACACACCAACCCGCACTTCTTTCCTGCCAATTCTCGCCTCACGGTGCCACGGCACAACAGATTGCATTAGCAAATCGTAAAGGGACACCTTATATAGTGCAAAATAAGGAGAGTTCAAGGACCACGGGCATCTGACAATTAATTATGCCAGAGCTCACTGAAAAAATTCAAAAGGGGCGCCGGATCTCATTCACAAGAAACTAACAATATAGCTAGAAATCAGTTGTTTATTATTAAAGAATTGTATAATGTGCCTAGAATTGCATACAATGAAGTTGTCAGATCCTCAGCTGTCTTGTAGGCTTTAGATTTTAGTTCGCCCATGAAAATGAAAGGCCAGTGAGGCTCATTTATGTAAATCATTGAAAATATCAGATGTTATGAAACTTATAGAAAATAAAATGGTAAAATAATTCATTCAAAAGTCAGGAGGCCAGGTTGAAGCAAATAAAATAAGGATAAAGACGTTCCGAACTGAAAACTTGCCTCAGAAGTACCACTCTTTAGAGCCTTTAGACGCTAGACATATTGAGACTAACCAAGATTTGAATGGCCAATTCAAACAACGTGCTGGACGGAGCCTTAGGTTGGTCGTGGATTTCCTCACAACACACTGAAAGAAAAGCCAAATGCCCACCTTTTAAGTGTGATTTCATGGTCATCAGATGCGACACACAGCCAGTGATAATGCTTAGCTGTCATTTAACCTTCGTTGTCGGTGCCGTGGTCCCCCCCCCCCCCTTAAGCCTGTGTATTTAACTCTGCAGGAACATTTCCGCTCCTCCAGAAAAGATGGCGTCGCCGTGGGTGTGGAGCAGTGAAGTAGCCTCTCGGGCATGCAGCTCGGTCTTGTTTACAGAAGAAGCCTATGTTTTACGGTGCCATAAATGTGTTTGACGATCAGGGTTCTCGGATCTGGAGTGTGCTGCTGCTCGGGAGCCGCCTTCCCCGGGAGGGGTGGGGAAGGAGCCTCCAGAAGTCCGGGCTTGCTCTGCCAGGCAGGCCCCGCTGCCGTGGAGCCGGGCCAGGATGCTGTTTGTTTTCCATCGCGGTTGCCATGGCACCCGAGGGAGGAAGCCCAAAGGTCAGAAGTCGAAAGCTATTCTAAGAGCCCATTCTGTAAACCGGCGGAGACGCCGGCGGCGGCATGAATGTCTCGCAGTGTTACGGGCTGCCACCTTAAGGGCCGATATTAAGCAGATACAAGGAAAACAGACGGGCCGCACAGGGCGGGTATTCATTCACGCAGATCGGCGCTTTCATAACCCCTGGACCGGAGGGGCCCAGCTTATCAAATATTAAGATGCAACGTTTGCTGTCCAATGTCAGCTCGGGCCTGAATTACTAACGCAGTAACTGGGTTGAATAAACTGCTTTACCTAAGGCAAACAGCCTGGGGGGGTTGGGTGCAACAGTGTAGCACGCCCAAGGGGATCACCCTTACAGGGTCAAGGGGTGGGGCATATAGAGGGGATAACTGACAGATTAATGGACCCCTGAAGTGGGAAGGGTCTTCGTTACAAGTGCAGGTTAGTCGGATATTTTTGCATTTACGGTGTAAGACGTACACAAAGTCCAGGGCCACGCCCTCCCTCACCAGCAGCGGCTGTTCCCCATCATGCAGAACCCTGGTTCACAAGGCACCCCGGTGGTCCCCACAGCCAGCAAGGAGGCTGCAGCCTGCTCGCGGCTCTGCAGACACATCCTATGTGGCCTCCACCCCGTCTCTTCGTCCCTCGGAGGTAGCACCCCTGCGTGGTCTGCTCCGGCGCCGATTTTACCCTTTGCTATGTCTGCCTCCGGCGCCGATTTTACCCTTTGCTATGTCTGCCTCCGCCGCCTCTGGTGGGAGGTAGCAGCGCTACCTCCCCGGGATACGTTTGCAGCGAAACAGTAAGGGCAGACGCATGAAGACCAGCAATGACAATTGTGTTGGCAACTGTGAGGGGTAGGCTGTGAGCAAGAGGGCATCGGGGGCGCTAATTCCGCCAGCGGTGTGGTCGGGATGGCCCTCTACTTTAGGCTCCTACTTCTGAGATACCTTCAAACGATAAGTAGCCACAAGCGCTCACAGCAAGTAGATTAAACTGCAGTAAATGCTGGTTTCTGCATCTTCGCTGCCTTCTGCTGTGATCTTCTGGTGTTGGTCTTTTCATGGCATTTTCTATACTCCTCGCCACACTGGACTGCATCAATAGAGTATGGAAACATGCAACGCTGCCCTGGCTGGGATCTGAAGGTCATGTGCATGTGGACAATATGCCCTAGCAAGTTCCTGTGGGAATCCCCATTCTAGTGCCTGGGCTATCCCGGCATTTTGAACGTGGGAGGACCTTTCCTAGGCAAGGGCATGATCTAGAGGTGTTCAGAATACCCCCTCCTCTTACAGGCTCTCTTCTCCACCCAGTCTTGTAGAACATCCAGGCCCAAGGACACTTAACACGTCCAAGGCTGGGCTGACTACAGACACTACACTCTGCACACTTGCAGTCAGGCCATCATGCACTCTAAGCGGCCCCCCTACAGCAGAGGAAGTGCAGTTAATCCACACCTAGGAGGAGGTTCAAGAGCTCACTCGCCTGAGAAGACTAACGAGTCTGAGCAGAGACTACCCGGCAGTGTCCTTAGTCGAGGTACTCAGTATCCAAACAAAAGCAAGAACAGAAAGAAAAAAAAAAAAAAAAATCCATGCTCAACCACCCCCCCTACCCGAGAAAACAGCACTTTGGTTACAGTGTCATTTAAGGTCATAAACAGCGCACTTTGCCTCACTCATTTATACGATGGTTTTGCCACGCCCCCCTCCCAATCCTTTCACATCTAACTGAGTGAGTGGTTACTTAATTGTTCTGGTAAGTCCTCAAATAACAAAGTAATGCTGTCACAACCATCGAGCCAGTAAGGAAAACTCGGCAAACGCCATGCACTTAGAACTATTCATCTTTTTGTCTTTTTCACGAATCCTACAAACTCTCTTGAACCGCACCTTACCCAGCCCCAGCAAATTTGTCAGCCTAAGACACCTTGGGAATGGGGTTCGACATGGAAGGACTCAGCAATTCTTGTCACAGTCCCATCCTTTTTAGGCTGAGCGTAGTAGTTCAACCTCGTGTATTATTTTAGTACACTTCTTATGGATTAAAGCAATTTGATTTGTTGGTTGCAGTCCCTTAAAAAGTCTTGCTCGCAAGTGGCCAGTTCTGCCTTTCTCTCCCGCCATTTTCTGCTAGGTAGATTGGTCTCTCTCTCACACAGCACTCAGGACAAGGCACACAGGGCACTGCTCTTCTCCTTTATTTGGGCCATACTTTTTCACATGCTGCTCTGCTCTTTAAAATGCTTGCAAGACTTTTCATTCTGTTAAAATAAAATAGTTTTCTAGCCTTATTTTTCATTTTCTGTTCAGACGTTTACACAACACGAGGCAGTGCAGTCATCTTCTCTCTCCTCAAGGGCTTGTGATTTGAGGTGAGTAGCCACCAATGACAACCAAAACATGGCAGGAAAAGATGAGATTATGAGACAGGGTTGACCAATTTATGTGACAAGAGAAGTCCAGTTCTGAATTTACAATGCCAATAGCTCTAACTCAAGAAAATGCGAGATTTATTGCATTGCAAAGGCTTGATCTGAATGACACACCAAATGAGCAGTCAAAATCCTTATGCCAATGAAATTCACCTGGTCATCTGGTTAGGCTGACCGTTCTTCTCCCACACCCAGATCTCAGTAACGTCCCCTATATCTAGACCCTCATCAGCACAGTCAGATGCCCTAGACAAGTCACCGAGCCCCCACTAGTTCGACGTCGTTCTCCTCGTTTCTCCATCTCAAACATTCAAGTTGAGGGCATGGGCTACTGGAGCATATCACAATCATAGTTACGTATTTATGAAGCTACACTGCTTCTGTACTCCATCTAGTGCTTTGAAGCAGCAGTGAGCACCTATTAGCACTTTAAGAAAACCTTAAAATGAGCCTAATATGGTGAAATCTTGCTAAACCTATGACATCTTACAGAGCACGTTAAGCCACAAGAGACACATGTGCCTTAACCATGTTTCTAAACCATGCCAAAGAGTTGTCTCTCAAACGACCCTAACACCCATTTAGCAACATCTGTCCATTCACTATGGTGAAGATTTCAGATAAACAATTACGAACACAACTAAAGTATATATATATATATTTTTTTAAGGAAACAGGTGTCTAGGGCTGAGTACAAACGCACTGCAACAGGCAAGTATGTTTTTTTAGTCTCACCTAACAATAACATTGCCTACCACAAATCGGACATTCCTGATTTACTCGAGTACAGTCAAGTTTCACTTTGGGATGGGTCTCAAATAAAGAGTGCATTTAGAACACAGCAGGAAAGGAAGTTGGCAGGCAAGTGCTTCTTTAAACCAATGGAGCATCATGATTGAGTGGGTGGGTATTCGTGTTGAAACAGAGGTCACTTGGATTAAACAGTACTTGAAAAGGTAGGGAACTATTCAGCAGTCCAATGATGTCTGACAAAGCTACTTTCTTTGTGCCAACAGCCTGGCTACTTCATTAAAGTATTCTCAGTTGCAAACAAAGATATAAGCACTACTAACATCACAAGAGATCATTTAGCCTTAAACGCACAGGGAAGGAATTGGAGCAGGTGTAGTGGATCAGAGTTCAGGAGATAGCCTATCAAGAACCATGCAGGTGATTGCGATGATTTAAAATGTGCACATCTGGGCTTATCCTATGATTCACATGACCAACTAGCAGTGGATAATCATGGCTCAGCAGAAGACCAGCCAGTTCATATGCAGGTACTACTAAAGTGGTGGTTCATGTTCCCACCAGCAGGTTATGGGCAGTGATTTGCAGTAGTGGTTCAGCAGATCTCAGACAAACTTTATTCAGTGAATTAAGGGCAGTACTAGTGGCGCATTGTAAGTTCTGAAATAGGAAACCATCCCAAGGTTTACAGGTAGAAACAGTGGACCAGAATGAACCTCACCAATAACTTATTCACCCTATTTCCCAGTTCAAATAACAGTCTACATGAGCCCCCTCGCAGCCATCGCACGCCATCACAACCTCAACATCATCTCCTACGCCGACGACACTCAGCTGATCCTCTCCCTCACCAACGACCCAGCCACCGCCAGAACCAACCTGCACGAAGGGATGAAAGACGTAGCCGAGTGGATGATGAACAGCCGCCTGAAACTAAACTCAGACAAGACGGAAGTCCTCATCCTTGGATCATCACCATCTGCCTGGGACGACTCCTGGTGGCCCCCTGCCCTGGGCAGCGCACCCAAACCAACGGACCACGCACGCAACCTGGGCTTCATCCTGGACTCCTCCCTCTCGATGACCAGACAAGTCAACGCCGTCTCTTCATCATGCTTCAACATCTTACGCATGCTCCGAAAGATCTTCCGATGGATCCCCACCGAAACCAGGAAGACGGTCACCCAGGCACTCGTCACCAGCCGACTGGACTACGGTAACACCCTCTACACCGGAACAACGGTCAAACTACAGAAAAGACTCCAACGCATCCAGTACGCCTCCGCACGCCTCATCCTTGACATCCCCCGACACAGCCACATCTCCGGACAACTGAGAGACTTGCACTGGCTCCCCATCAGCAAGAGAATCACGTTCTGCCTCCTCACCCACGCACACAACGCCCTCCACGACCTGGGCCCCAGGTACCTCAACAACCGCCTGACCTTCTACACTCCCACCCGCCAGCTACGATCGACCAGCCACGCCCTCGCCGCAGTGCCACGCATTAGAAAAGCCACCATGGGAGGAAGATCCTTCTCCTACCTGGCAGCCAAGACTTGGAACTCCCTCCCCATCCACCTCCGTCTGACCCACGACCACCTCTCCTTCAGGAAGCAACTCAAGACCTGGCTGTTTGAGCAGTAGCGGTCCCCCCTCCCCCCCAGCGCCTTGAGACCCTCCGGGTGAGTAGCGCGCTATACAAATTTTTTGATTGATTGATTGATTAAATGATGTAATACAGTAGAGGGGATGTTTTTCCACTTTTGGCTACATTCACATATCTAACTTGTTCTGAAATGGCCTGAAATATTCAATAATGTCTACCCATTAATGTCTACGGCACTACTTGCTGTCAGATTGCAGCCAGTCCCCGATTTCTTATTTGCAAACATGACCTGTATTTCTTAAACGTGCCCTGGACCCCGAGGAGCCATGCTGTGAGAAAGTACTGGTACTGTAAATGAGCACAGCAACTGAACGCTTCCTACACGCCACACAGGCCGGAAGAAACTGAACCACATCACAATAATCATGATGGAACTGGACCGTCCCCCTTACACATGTGCATGATGTTTAAGGCCAGCTGCATCACCTAGAGTGCCAAAGTTCTGAAACCTGACCTATTTGGCAGAGAAAATATTCCTCACTCAGTCACCGCAGGGTTCAATTACAGAATAAAAAAAGGCAACAAAAATAATAAATACACAGAACAGGTTTTCATCTGTGCCCCGTTGTTACTGAACAACACCCCCATTAATATAAAAAAATACCATTGCTGTCTGTTCTGGCGCCCCCCAAACAATAAGGCTTTGTGCCACAAAGAAACAGAGCACAAATAACAATAAATGTATATTTTATTTAATATACCCAATTACAACCATTACAGAAGCTTGAAAGATAAAAACAATTCCAAACATCAACATTTTTTTTTTTTTAGATAACGCAATAAAACCAATTTATAGAAAGTAGACAGACCGTTGAGCACAAATACAGTGAAAAGAACTTCCAATTCGTAATAGTAATGCATGTTCCATGCAAAACAGGCCTGATGTTACATATGCATATAACATGACTTCATTTAATATTGAAGAATGTGTGTAATAGGTGTAGGCGCTAGAAATGCAGAATGTTAATAACAAGCAGTGTGTACTCGCTGGACATGTTTTCAGTTTAGAAACCAGATTTTCTGTCACTGTCTGAACCATCAGGATATAGATGAAAAAACTTTGCAATTCTCTTGGGTGCGTGTTGTAACTGCGGCTGCAAATGAAGATGACCCCTGTAGAGCTGGTTTTGGGAGGCAAACGTAGCAGTGGCTTCTAAAGCCTCCATATCCTTCTGCAGAGGAGCATTATTTGTATATCGTTTTCTGAAACAGAAGACAAGCACAAGTGACCCCCTTCCCGCTCTATAAGATAGATTTTTGATGCTAAAGGTATATAAAGTACCGGTGCGGGGTGGGCAGGGCAGGGGGTAGACATGTCTGTTGCTATGGGGAGATGCTGAATGACTGAATTCAGACTGCTCAATAATGTCGCATAAAGTAGGCGGAGAAACTATACATAGTTTGCAATAATTTAGGCTCAGGACACAAACAGTCCTAGAGTTGGATAGCAGCTGACAATATCTAGACAATTTGGGTATGAAAAAGATTAACCGGTCATGGATGTGTGGTGAAACACGACTTGGGCCCATCCAACATTTGCCCTGATATGCTTATTATATCCTGAGTTGTTTATAAGTATCATAATTCCGTCAAATGATTTGTAGACAGATACTGCAAAAAAATCATGCATTAGTAAAATACCAAGCAGTGTGTGTGCCCGACTGGGGGGAGGTGAGACAGGGCAGGGGGATCCATTTATTAGCATCTGCAGATAAGCATGACTGGTTTCTCCAACTCCTGACAATTTTCATCTAAAGAGCATAACTTACTGGAGAGGAAGAGAGCCACTTGCCACCTATCCATTCCTCTAAAAAGAAAACGTAAGTATAAGATACTTCAGGATAAATATAGGAAACCACAGGGCAAAGCATCGTAATTGCGTTTATAAAGGAGACTGAGATCTGTAATCACCCACTGGCTATGGCAAGTCATTTTATCAGGACAACCTATTTTTAGAGGCACGCTGACAAAGAACAGGAGTTCTGATCAATTAGAAGGTGAATACGCAATAAATATGCCTTTAAAACGTGTTTTTATCTTGTCACATTTACTCTGCGATAAATAGATAGGTTATATGTCACCTTAAGCCTTACAATGTTCTGTTTATTCTACAGTTTGTTGCGTTTCTTCTCATTTTCTGACTGCAAAGTTAAGAATTTTGTAAAGTGCACTGCGACAATCGTGCTGTACATACAGTGTGACATGAAAGTCTGTAGGTCTTTAACTGTACAAATATTTCAAAATATATATTAGTAAAGCACGTTTTTTGGAATTTCGATTTTCATAGGATGAAAACAAAATCAGAACACTTTAAAGAGTGATGCGCAAATGATAAATATTCTTACTGACGTCCAATTTCCACAGATTTACAGTGCATATAGTTTAATCCGTAAAAATGAATGTTACTGGGAAAGTGCGTGGCCACTTCAATGTGGAGTCTGTAAAGGACAATGCACTATCAATCAATGTGCTTAATATATTATTTAAAAGAGTTTTTAAACAAACTGAGAAACATTTCCTCCTCCAACCTGAATGACAATGCTATTAGTGAATTAGGATGCAAGTCAGGGGTTATGTGTACCTCGTATTTGGGCTACATAAGGAGCAAATGTTTAGACTATTTAATGAAACAAGATTTCTGTACACCAGAAATGCTGACCTAACATATTTTGAGGTGCTCTCATTCAAGATAATAAAGAAAAGGCCATTTTGGTGAAATAAAATATTTGCCTAGGATCACAAAATTTGAGACCAGTTTACTGATCAAGTACATTACAGTTAGGTCGAGAAGATATTTCAGGTCACTAGACCTGCAGGTCTGGTGACATTTTTATGTTTTTTTTAGGCCTGTATAGCGCTTCATACCTTCAAAGAGGTGCCAAAGCACAATTTAACATGGACAGTATGTTACCTAATGGGAATCCTATGGTTGATAAAGTGTCTGTCTCATGTTCGCTGTGCAAGATGACCACAGCTGGGCTCAAAAAAAAAGAAAAAAAGGAGGACCAGGAAAGTGCAGGCCTAACGGAAAACTAAGCAGCACGGGTAGCATGCCCAAATGTAAGGCGTTACTCTCTACTGATGAGATCAATATCCTGAAACTCACATCTAGAAATACCTGGCACTTGCTGCACCAATAATGGCAAATACAAAAGACTTAACTAGCGTTATCATGCACTGCATTTACCACAAGGCATCTGAGCGAATACTGTGCTGTATGCCAGGCAGGTGCTCTCCTCTCTTTCAACCTAAAGCCAAGCGGGGGGAGAATGAGATATCCAGTATATGAGGGAGAGAGCAACATGGAGCACAAGGTGGGATTAGCAGGAGCATACCAGGGAGAGAGCAACACAGAGCCGGAGGTGGGTGATTTGGCAGGGAAGAAACACTAGGAAAGGAGCTATAATGTGTGCACCCCCATAGAGTGCTGAAAAAAATAAATCTCCTCCTAAATGTGAGCGGTGAAAGGGTCCAAGTAATCCAATCAAAAGGCTAGTCAAGAGGCAAGGCTCCAGAGGAGGGACAAACCATTGATGGAAAAGGAAAGCAAAATAAAAAAATAAAAAAAATAAGGAGGGGCAACATAGACAACCATATTAAGGAACCAGTTGGGTCAAGGTGTACTGTAAGTCTGGGGGACAGTTTATAGTAGGCATTCGTCAACCAGAAAGCTAAACGCCAAACACGGTAGTCAAGACCAAAAAAGCAATGCTCCAGTGGAGGCACATACACAAGAAGAGGAAGGAAAGCCATCCAAAAAGGAAACACGAGAGACAAGAAAGCCAAACAAAGGTAAGTAATGGACTAAACCAAATACCACTGAAAGTCATGCTAGAGTCAACAGTAGGTCATCAACAACCAGCAGCTAGAGCAGCCTGTGAGTAAACGAATAAATTATTCTATACAATCTCAAAATAATTCACACATCATCGGAATCAAAAACTGACACGAGAAAATGATCCAGACAGTATATACTGGTGTTAATGTAACAGTAACAAGCACTGTCAAAGCCAACAGGTCTGGCCTCAACAAGCTGGTGAGAGTATATACAAAGTTTATTTAAATAATATAGCACAAGAAAGAAATACACCATAAAACATGTGGCTACCAGATGCTTGCAATGAAAAATGTGTCTTTAAAAATAAATGAACACACGCAATTTTATTGAAACACTAAAGAGGCTTCCCTACAAGGCAAGTGTACCTAGAACGGGGACAGAACTCCAGTTTAGTTTTATAGGGCGGTGTAAAAACATACGATTATTAATAATGTAACAGAAAATGAGCCAGAGCCTTATTGACTATAACAAAGATAAAAACACAAGAATATGGAAAAAAGGATAGAAAATGTAATGAAAAACATTAACTATTGGTCTGCCAACTCTGGCACTGAAGTGCACTTTAATATACATGTGTGAACAAATTCTTCAATTATGGTGCAAGACAGGCAATGTCTGAAGTGGGCTGACCCATTGCCTCACACCTTGTGCTTTGATGGTGGACAAAAGTAAAATGTGAGTAAGTCTTGCCAGCCTAATTTAATAAAATAAAAAATAAAAATCATAAATAAAAGATCACAAGTATTTAGACAGCTGTGCTTAGTTCAGTGGTCTTTCATTCACTGGTCTGTTCAACAGTCATTCACATATTGCTTCTCCCGCTACAGCATGGGGCAATGGGTAGCTCACTTTAGCACCATCTCTATTGCACTGAGTGACAGCGTTTTGCTCTTACACACATGCACATTCAAGAAGTGCACTTCAAAGGCTGGGCTGGTGCGCAAATATTCTACTTTGACAATGCTTTTTATTTGTATTCTTTAGCTTTTTTTTTTTTTTTTTTTTAGGTCTCGTCTACAGACAGCTTTAAGATGTCTGTATGCTAAAGACTTTTTGTGCGTCATACCAAACGCTTAACAACGGCTCTGTGGCAGCCAGTTGTTTACCACAGGTTAGCTTTCTTGTCACTCATGTGCTTCCTTTTACTCAATGGCTTTTCTTTTGTTTGTCCCGCCCCTGGAGCATGCTTCTTTAGCATCCTTTTGATTGGTTGACTTGTAACTTTCTTGTGCTCACATTCAGAAAGTTAATTTTGAGGTCTTGCTTAGAGACAGGATGTATTATCTGAATCGCAGACGAGGGCAAGTGTTTTGCTCTTCCCTGCACTCTTTTATTCTTGCATTACATAGCCCTGCTCCAATACCTTCCCCATCCCCAGGTGCGCAGATGTTCCCTCCACGCACCACCGTCAGCTATTATTTTAATTTACTTTCATTATGCTTTATCAGCCTCAAGGGTGTATGTTGCTTACCCTGCCATTCCACGTCTGCCTGCACCCGACCCCTCATAGTACTTAAATTAAGCATTTTTAAAACGATTTTTGGAGGGTACCACAGCTGCCATTTGCTGCCTCCCCCCAAAGTATTTAAAAAAAAAAAAAAAAAAAAAACACACTGGCAAGGCCAAAATATCACCAAGGTGATACCTCTGGTTACAGTAATTCAAAGCAATAGCAACTTGTCTTTGTTCCAACAACAACGTTTCCTATGACGTACATTAAAACGTAAACGATTATGTAAATATAAGTCAACCTGCCTGCCAAGAGGCACTCACTCCACTCTGTGCTATTAAATAATAATTGATCAGGCTAATTTATATTTCAATATTTATTGCAAATATACTTCTGCTACTTTTCGAAAGATTCAGGTAGTTTTTCAATTTTTTGGCATGAAGTTGCAATAAATTACATAAAATTTAAAACAAACTAGATTGCCAAGTCCATGACCATTGACTTTGCCAATGCCCATTCATGATTTCTTTTCATTACTTAAGGCTGGTCCAACAGCTACGGTCGGTGTCTACAGCTGACCTAAAAGGATTGTGCCTTAGCTTTGATTTGTGATGCCTTATTTATGCGGAACGTAAACAACCTTTTAAGGGATTGCTATTATCAGTAAATTGCACTTTAATTGTTAAGATACGTTTTGGCACTTTGTAGCTGAGCGTACTTGGGCATCTCCAGTGTGGAAACAATAACAGCTTCTTTTTTGGAGTTTAAAATGGAGTACTCCCTGGAATCCTTTCTGGATGAGGTTGAGCCACCTTTCACCAAAATGTTGTCCTTCACATTTTGCCTTAGGATTCTACCCCTCTGCTCCTTTAATACTGTATGGGAGTGCTGCTACTCTGGTTCCATCGACAGCTTGTCCTTTCTGCCCGGATAAGGTTAAGGTGGCTGAGCATGTTCTACTGTTTTGTCCAGCATACCTTAAGTGCAGAAAGAAGGAGATACTCGCAGTGTGCCATAACCTGGGGCTCAGGCATTACAAATATGCTTTTAGAATTCTTAGGTGTGACACCGGGAAGTCCATTTTAAGGGATGAGCGCACAAGCACTCCTCCTTGATGTAATCTCTCTTTCGGCTTGTAACCACGCCCATGTTATGCCTGTTACTTTCATTGGTTTGTGGGCTTGCCATTTAAAATCAGCTTGCCTTTATTAGTGAAAGGCATGCATACGTCATTCCTTTCACGGTTTTTAGCCCTCCTCGAACGCACCCGCCAACTACTGAAAAACTTACGAGGCTCGATTTTTTCAGCCTGGTTTCTGCACTACTTTATCTTTTTATTTTCCATGCAGCGCGATCGCGCTGGGTTTTATATAGCGCTATTGCTTTTTTTTCTTTGTTTTTCCAATTTGTGTGGCAAGAAAAGTTCGGTTAGGAGTTTACAAGCTAATAGCTCTAACCTCAACCAAATGCCAGACCCGTTGCATTGCAAATGTTTGTTTCTGCAGTCTCAAGTTTTTATCGTGTACGTGGAGACTTAGGAGGAAAAAGATGGTAACTTGATAATTCATACCCTAATGTTTTTATTTATATGAATATTTTTATTAGATGTAATATTTGTAGCTTTCATTTTTTATGCGCTTTTATGGCCCTGTGCCAAAATAAAGATATTATTGACTGATAAGGTGAGTATGGTCAATATTTCGGTTTATAAGAGCAGCGATCAACCTCATAGGAAGAGCAGATCACCCGCTTGATCTGTATGCACGCCATCAGCCCCAGCTGCACAGGTAGCCGCATGAAATCAATATTCACGCGTAGAGTGGAGAACTCATTAATGCCACCGCTCAAAACATCTAGACTCCAGAGCACACGCGTCAGCCTGGCTGAAAGCCAAACAATCTGAGGCGGGATAACGGCAACGCCTACGGAAGTGAGCATGATTGGCGCGGGTTTCCATACTACAGTAAAACATCAGTCATTGGTGACACGCCAGCATGCATCCACAGAACAGCAACCATTTCAGAACGGACGTAAACGGAACTTTGTCGGGATACGAGTTTTACCAAGTCGTGCTTAAATCCCAAAGAGTACCAGTGATCACGGCTGTCGCAGAAGGGCCCTGAAGGCCAGAGACATGCCCTGGCTGAAGTGTCACCTGGGATCCAGGGGCATCAGGTTCCATGAAAGGCAGCCACCCCGCCCCCCATGCGGGCACTGTTATTACAAGTGTCCACGAGGGGCACATAGGCCCCATGGATCCCTGGCACACTGCCTTATCACGGGTGAGACAAAGGAGGTCCCATAACAGCGGCAGGCTACTCTGCGGATCTGAATGGGTTTCAGGCTGCCTCTCCTCTGCAATTAAAATGTACATCTGAGGCCATAACCCTTGCGAGACTCTAAGACCTAGGCCAATCCAGAGTTGAAGTGACAGATGTCTGCTATTCGCAAGGTTTATGTCTTTCTACGCGTCACAGGATGGTTTTCACTTTAATCAAGGAGGCAATGTATGTATAATTCCTCTGCATGTTTCCCTTTCGGGAAATAAATTCACTTAAATAATCTTTGAAAGTTTGCATAATGTTTTACTAAGGCTACAGAAACACACTACTTAATAGACACAGAGCTCGTAAACACCTGCTAACTGCAAGTAGAGGGCTCTCTTGGATCCTTGGGCCCATAACAAGCCGGGCTTTCACGTGGCTTATGGTTGCCTCTCTCTATCCAGGCACGAGCTATGATTGTGGAACTGGGAACAATGATAGAGTCTCCACATCAGCTCAAAATCCTGTGATTCCGGGCGCAGCACTTAATGTCCCCAGGCCTTTAAGACAATGAATGTACCTAATGTAGTTGGTGCCAATGTGAAGGGGTTTAAGTGCAAAAATAACTGTAGAAAAACTCAGATAAAAACAAAACCTTAACATAAGGAAAGACAAATAGATACCCATTTACTAGCTAATTTGAACAAAATGAAACCAGGAAACCCAGATAAATCGCGTCTTTCTAGCTTTAACAGGCAAATATTTTATTTCACTGAAACTTTCTCTTTATTATTACACAAGAACGACCTTTCAAATATGTAAATTTATAATACCGGTTGTATTGTGTTCGATTCAATAGATCTGGAATGCTGATCTTTAATAAGCTGGGCCAGGAACAGGGTTGCTTGACAACTGTCTTGTATCTTAAATTTACAAATGGTTCATGTTTAAACACTATCAGTTTTATCTCTTTTAAGTACTTCTAAGTGCGGTGTTACAATGTGACGTATTAATGTCAAAGAATTCACCTGTTAAAAAAATATACATGTTTCTGAATTTTGAAGAGACTATACTGTGTAGTTTGTGCATTATTCACACAGTAAACATTTCCAGGGCTCGGCTCTTGCAAGGGGTCTAGGGTCCAGCCAAGACCAATGGCTCAGCTCTGGCTCTGTCCTCCCTGTTAATGTCAGGTCGCCCACCTCTAGCAGCGAGAGAGCGGAACTGAGCCAACAAAACCATACACTGCTCCTAGCTTAGTGACAGCAAGGGAAGGGCACATAGAAAGCAGCACTAACCCGTTAACTAAGAAGCAGGCTCTAAACTAGTCTAGAGCAACACTATAGAGCAGTACTTGGACCAGGGTCAGCTACACTTCAGTGCATATGTTTTGCGATTATCAAATGTCGAATCACTAACATTCACTATTTGGAATCGCAAACTAACATTTGTATACCTGGACCATAGTTCTGTAAAGTGCAGTGTTGTCGTCATTTTTAATGTAATACATTAATTAATGAAATAAGCAAACATTATTCAAAATCTCTCACCTAGGTACAGAAGGCATGCAATTCCACACAATACACAAAGTCAGACAGCATCCATGCATGTTTACAAACTCGAAAAGATGGCAGTAGAAGTGCATTAAAGCCTCGAAACAAACAGTAGAAAATAAGCCCTGGCAAAGCTGACCTGTCTTGCTTTTGCACTTTGACAATACAGACCTGCCGGCTTTCCCTTTATTCTAAAGGTGTACATTATTGTAAATGTAACAAAAAACAAGCATCTGCAATGCAATAAGTTTCACATTTGCTTGACTTCAAACTACTGGAGCTGAAAATGCATAACTGGGCTTTTCTTACCACGTTATTCCAGTGGCCTTGCATATAACTAAAGAGCTGGCAGGCCTATTGGAATATTATTTCAAACAAGGCTCTTAAAACACAAACTACTCCCAGCTGTAAAATAAGTTTGAGCCATAAGAGAGCTTAAAAAGACACTGAATGGTTTGCTATTTTGGGATCCGCACTAACCTAGTGTGGGGACCCAGAGATGATCTAGACAAAGAGCGCAATGTGGTGAACGTTTTGAAGGTGATCCTATTGTCCTAGGACCACAAAACAGATGTTTTGTAAAAGGAATGCCAAAAAAAGCATTATGGGGAGATTTTCCAGAGTGCAGGGAATATTTTACCATCATCTCTCAAGCTGTACAGGGAGAGCCGCTTCCACTTTAAGGATTTCTGTTTTATGTAAAGCATTTACCAATTTCAAGTGTTTTAAAGGGGAAAGCCACAAGAAATGACTCTGATTAGGTAACTGTGAACAATGTGACCAGTGCTCCAATACCGCCGGGATTGAGTGCAAGCTGTTGTGCCTGTTCGCACTGTGAGAGGCATGGCCGCCAAGCAGCACGAAGGGGAGAGACAAAAGAAAAAAAAAAACAATGTTCACGCTGAAGTAGATCGGCAATCATGCAATTATCCATGTAAAGGGCAGTGTGCAAGGTGTGACAAAAACAGCCTCAAGGCGTAACAATTGTAAAGCATTTACCAACGACATCAAGTGATTTTTAAAAGGCAATCCCAGGGACGAATGAAAGTGATGGGTGTGGTTAAAAGCCCACAATACTTAGAACAGGTCAAAGCGATTGCGCGCGCAACCTAAAATGGGATAATAAAGACCCCGTTGAGCTTTTAATAGCCCAAGAGTCCAGATCCGCAAGGTAAGCGACCGACTGAAGCACGCAAACAAATATTACTTGAAATTCCTGTAAAAAAAAAAACAAGAACTAACAAGCATTTGCAATGCAACTGGTATCGCATTTGCTCGAGTTAGCATTGTAAACTCCTAACCGGACTTTTCTTGCCACAGAAATTTGAAAAGGAAGAGTAATAGAATTTCACATAAGCGAGCCGATTCAAGGCACCACAGCATCAGCGTGAATGAGCACACAAAAGGAAAAATACGTTCGCTCGCAGTCAAACGTATTGCCAAAAGTACAATTAGCCATGTAACAGGGGCGATGTCCAAAGCGATAACTAAACTGCCCCAAGGAGGGACAAGCATAAAGCATTTACCAACGAAAATAAACGATTTTTGAAAGGCATGCCCATGAACGAGTGAATGTGATGCGCGTGGTTAAAAGCCCAGATATATACCAACAAGTAGGAAAAGCACTTCGCTTGACCTAAAAACCGGACAAACGTTTACCTCCTGATCATCTAAGGAGTAGTGTTATTCACAAATAGGGAAATGGCAAGGTACATTGGTCTGGCAGTCCATCTGTTATCTTCTGTATAACAAATTAATCCCTCACTCGTGCAGGCCATTGGGAGAGTTGTGTTTTTACTCTTGCAAAAATAAGGTACTAGAATATAGACAGGCGCTCGTGCTGGTGATACTCAGGTACCATCTAAAAATGTTTCACTCTAAGGAAATCATATTTGAGTTTGAGAAAGTAGTGGAGTGTCAATCCACACCCATTATGTATTCTCTTTATGGACAGATCCTCGGTTGGGTATTAGAACATTTTAGTCCCCATGTACTGTATAGTTTGTTCAAAACTTTTACAGTAAGTCTAAAAGAGCAACTATCAACAGCATTACAAAAGACATCTAATTTATTTTAAACTATCCAAAAATACAAAGAAAAATCAACTCCTATCGCAACATCTATAGATGTAAGACTGCATAAATATTCAAGAGTATTTATTAGTCCTAATATATATATTTTTTCAATATATAAATGGGTATTAAATATTTCCTTTGTTTTACAAGACAGAATGACAGTTCAACATTAAATGAGATTTTAGATAGAGACTTAAAATTACATAAACAATACATACAAAAACTGTTCTGATTATTATTTTGTATTTTTACTATCAGAACACTCATCATTAAGATCAAAGGACTTCTTAAGTCAGGATGTGATTTGCTAGTTAAGTGCCTTTCCTTTCCAAACGTGTTGGGGTCCATATATAGAAAGTTTAAGAATTTTCTTTTGCTGTTAAAATATTGTCTATCCCTGTTAAGGCGTCCCTTTAGCACTTTAATAAAAAAAAATAACAGCCATAGAATAGGTAATATCCCACAGACCCTCAACACAGACTACAATTCTATTTTTGAAATAAATTAAAAATGTATGTCTCAACCTCTTGACTTAGAAGTTCTAACACAAACTTCATTCAGGAATGTAACAGCTACAGATGGCACGTCATTACAGAGGTACATCAAAAACATAACTCTCAATACTACACCTTCACATCTGCAAGAAACAATGACCATATTTCAAGCACAACTGGCTCAGTAAGCCCATTGTGACTTCAGTATCCGTTCACTTCCAACCATTGCTCTCTAGCGAGTGGTCACCTGTTTGAATAGTGAATTCTCCATGCTCAAGGGCCCCAATTACTATAATTTCTTACAATATGTATAATGACAAATTTGGTGACATTTCTTTGCTAAAGACGGACATAAACCCCTAAGCCTTTGGAGAGCAGGACATAGATATGTTAGGGTATTTCACTGACACTCTTACATGTTTAGAGAGACAAATTGTGACTAAAGTCTATGTAGGTTGCAATATAATTGGGTGGCAAGATTTGGCAAGACTTTGCATCATGCCAATTCCTGGTGCTTTATAGTCAACAGTATAGTCTCTAAAGTCCCAGACATATTCACAGAGAATATTGGAAACATTTGTGGGTTTGGACACTATTAAATTGAGAAAATCTCACACAGCTGTAGCACACAAAGTAAGCAGGGTACCTGTGGCTGTTAGAGAAGAATTGAAGTTGTTACTGGATAAATTGTGTTCTGAAGGTATCATCCAACTAACTCCGTCCTCTGAAAGGGCTAATCCAGCAGTAACTTTAAGAAAAAATCTGGTGAGATCAGTTTGTGTGGCTCTACGCACATTAAAAAAAACATCATTGTGAATTGTCATCCCTTACCACCAAAGGTGCAAGATATGTTACCAAATTTGGGAGGGTCCAAAGTGTGTTCTTTGTTTGACCTCAGATCTGCCCATCCACCAAATTCCACTTGCTGGAGAGGGCAGAGAGCTCACCACATCATTTAGTGCTTACCGGTTTCTGCGTATGCCGTTTGGCTTAGCTTCTGCAGCAAGGGTGTTTCAAATGTTCATGGACACTATTTCGACGGGGATTCCTGGAGATCAAGCTTTCCAAAACAATGTATTCATTTTTGCCATAACATGTAGGGAACACAAACTCATTTTAGAAAGGGTCCTTTGAAAATTTCAAGAAGTTGGCATCACGTTATGGAAAGAAAAATGTAAGTTACTTGTCAAGCAAGTAGATGATTTGTGTCACTGCATTTCAGATCATGGAATCTAACCCAAGTTGCCCCATGTCAATGCAATTCTAGACTCAAAACCTCCCGAAAATAAAGAATCTCTGATCCTATTTGGGGATTTGCGAATACTATTCGCGTTTCATTTCTGGTTATTTGCTTACTGTTCAACCTTGAAGGTCCTCGCTTAAGAAAGGGCAGAAGTTTGTGTGGGAGGAAACTAGAGATGATGCATTTAAAAAGGTTAAGGACCTCATAACTTCTGCACCCATATTGGCAGCATTTTCTGCAGGGAAGACTTGTGTTTTGAGTGTGGATGCAGGTCAATTTGGTTCTCTCAAAGGATTGAAGATCAGGAAAGGACTATAGCTTTGCATCTCGTACACTCACTAAAACTGAAGTCAATTATAGTACAAATGAACGAGAAGCGTTAGCTTGTGCATGGGCCATTGAGAAATTTAGAACATATCTGTGGGGCACAATGTTTGAAATAAGTACAGATCACAAAACTCTAAATTACATGATTGATGGTAACGGTGTTGGCAAGGCACAGTACAGGCTGGTCAGGATTCTGTCCAAGCTACAAGAATATAATTTTACCACCCAGTAATTACTAGGTGGTAAAAATACCAGAGCCGATTACCTGTCTTGTGTACCCTTAGCTTGTGAGGAGTCTGATATGTTAGAGGATGATGTAGTGTGCTGTGGCACTGATTGAAGATACCTCAACTTCAAGAATGCTGCTATGTCTAATGAAACGTGGTTAGAGGCTATTGAAATTGATCTTACATTAACTTCTGCATGCAAAATTGTCAAAGACAGACAGCCAAAGTAAAGAAATTTGGAGCCTAGTCTAAAACCATATGTTCAAGTCACTAGTGAATTTTCTATTGTGGATGGATGTCGCTCATAAGGGGCATCTGGGAGTGACAAACTGCGTGGGATTTAAAACAATTTTACTGGTGGCCTGGCATGGACAGAAAGGTGGATGGTTGGGTAAATGGTTGTGCAATTTGTTTAGCGTCAGACAAGCATTGGAAGACATCAGAAACATATTTGCACATGGTTCCTCTGCTTTAAGGTCTTTGGTCTGAAGTTTCACAGGATTTTGCAGGACCTTTTGAGTTATTGCCTAGTTCTAAGAGGTTCTTGTGGATTATTGTTCTAAATGGTACTATTTTGATTTTGTGGCTTCACCGAACACCGACATTTATTTTTTGATGAAAATATTTGACACAGAAGGATCCCCTAAAGAATTAATAACTGACAATGGCGCACATTTTAAATCTAAAAAAAAATGAGGATGTTTATTAAGTCACAATATTGTGGAGAAAACAGGTTGCTTTGTACTCCCCATCTGCCAATGGTTTGGTTGAACATGTCAACAAATTTCTTAAAGGAGTACAAACAGCCTTGTCTACCAGAATGGATATCGAGAGTTTTCTGAGAAAAAAGACATGGAACTGTTTAACAACTCCACACAGTGCAACAGGAGTTTCTCCTTTTAATTTTTTATGCAACAGATCACCTAGGACGATGTTGAAAACTGACTGGGTTCAAGAGCAAAAGGGTTTTGATCATCATGTTAACTTAAGGGGTGATGTAAGAAACAATATGCAATAGAAAAATATTAATATAGTAGACATCAAATAAGAGAAGTTTTCTTTAAAGAAAGAGACTGGGTTATTGTTTTAAAAAAATAACAGGATTAACAAAAGGGGGAATCTAAATTTTCAATGCCAGAAAAAAAATGGTTTCCAAAGGTACTATCTTAGTAGATGGCAAGGATTGGTGGAGAAAAAGTGTTTAGTTATCAGCGGAAGAAAAGGATAATGGCACTGCATGGGTTCATGATTTCAACCCATGTCCCAATTCTTCACGTGTAGTCAGTAAATAATACCATTCAGAATAATTCCAATTCAGACACTGAGCAGTTTTGATTCTTCCTCTTCCACATGAGAAATGGGTAACGTTGAGGGTTCTTCGGTGGTATCACCACTAGAGCTTCTTGCAGTGTTTCCATTCCAACTAGGTTTAAGGATTATTACTTACTGTAATGTAAGTTTTGGTTAGATGTATACAATGTACATATATATATTTTTTTTTTATTAGGGGGAAGATGTGTTATAAGTGTTAACTTATGTCTCCTTTTGTTATTGCATTGAGATGTTCTCATCTCGAGTTTTGTAGAATGTATATTCAACGCGTTCCACATTCAGGCTTCTTGACACTGCTTGGAGGTTCAACAGCAAGTGGTCATTTGCTGCTGGACAGCTGAGCATTGTGGAAGGTTGTTCGTGGGTTCTCCGTATTATTCATGAAAATAATGCCAGTTTCCCTGCACCTGTTCTATGTTTATTTGTGGAAAGGAAACATACTTAACAATGAGATGTATGATAAAGGCTCCAACTTGAATCCTGCGAGGTCTTCACTCATTTATGCCACTTCACAGAGGAGGACTGCAATCTCCTTCTCCCATGCTCAGACATTGTCTAGCACCCATTTCCTGATCCTTGAGTCTCTTCCTGCTGTTCTTAACCCCTTTGCTGCCAGGCCTTTTCCCCCTCAGGTGCCAGGCCTTTTTTTTTGGGCTATTTGGGTCAGTTCGCACTTATAACTTTGTCCACATAAGCTACAGTCGCCAAATTTGCGTCCTGTTTTTTCCATCATATTAGGGATTCTAGAGGTACCCAGAGTTTGAGGGTTCCCCTGGAGAAGACCAAGAAATCAGCCAAAATAACAGCATTTTATTTTTAATGGGGAATAAGGACTACAGAAGAAAGCTTGTGTTTTTCCTCCTGAAAAGGGCATCAACAAATGGTTTGCGGTGCCAAAAATCACCATCTTCCCAACTTTCAGTAACAGGCAGACTTGAATTCGAAAACCACTTTTTTCCAACACAATTTTGCATTTTACTAGGACATACGCCATTTGTACTACTTTTTGTGCTTTCAGTCTCCTTCCAGTTAGTGACAGAAATAGGTGTGAAACCAATGCAGGATCCCAGGCAGCTAAACATCTCTGAAAAGTAGACAAAATTCAGAATTCAGCAAGGGGTCATTTGTGTAGATCCTTCAAGGTTTTCCTACAGAAAATAACAGCTAAAATAAAAAACAAATTGAAATTGAGGTAGAAAAATAAAAATAAAAAAAAACATTTCCGTCTACATTTTCTTCTAACTTTTTCCAGCTATAGCAGATTTTTTAAAGCAATATGCCTTTCTGTCTGCTGGACTCTTCTGGTTGTGGGGATATATAGGGCTTGTAGGTTCATCAAGAACCCTAGGTACCCAAGGAGACAAAGGAGCTGCACATTGTAATGGGTTTTCATTCTATACCGGGTATACAGCAATTCATTTGGTGAAATATAAAGAATGAAAAATAGGTATCAAGGAAATCTTTGTATTTCCAAAATGGACACAAGATAAGGTGTTGAGAAGCAGTGGTTATTTTCACATCTCTGAATCCCGGGGTCCCCATACTAGCATGAGAATTCCAGGGCATCTCTCAAATAGAAGTCTTTTTTCCACACTGTCTTACATTTGGAAGGAAAAGGTGTAGAAAAAGACAGGGGGCAATAACACTTGTGTTTCTATTCTGTGTTCCCTAAAGTCTCCTGATAAAATTCGTACCTCACTTGCGTGGGTAGGCCCAATGCCTACGACAGGAAACCACTTCCCCCGAGGGCAGGTACAAGGACCTTCAGCAGCACGCCACTGGACGTATCATTACGTACTTGGCGTTTAAAGGGTTAATGCCAATCTCTCCTCATTGCAGCCACACTGGTGCCACCCAGGTACAAAATGGAGGAGCCAAAAAAACAAGGTGATATATTGTATAATTGAATTAATCCCAGCCACTAGCAGTCATGCGGGCCACATCTCAATCCATTATTTTTTTATCACCCACTATACCACCCCAGCTTGGCCCAGTCATATGCCAATCAGCTTTGGACCTAGTTCAATGGAAAAACGACCAGCTCAAACTGCCAGACCGGGTCCTTCCATAACCAGAAAACAAAACCCAGGAGCCGTATGTCCCTTATTAGGGCTCAGCCAGATATCAGTTGGTTCCAGTGACCATGCACTGGGACCAAAGTCTGCGCACACCTGTCCCACTTATGGTAACAAAAACAAGGTGATGGATGGAATTATTGGATTACTCACTGGGCCACTGGAACCAAGCTACACCCAAATGAAGACCACAATCAGGGGGAGGTATTTGGGGAGGTAGTGCCTGCTGAATGCCATGCCTAAACCACAGGAAGTGACGCATTCCTAGAGTCACATGAATAAAAGCTATTCTTGTCTAAACCACCTATCACGCACTCCTAATGTCATAGTTCGCCCAAGCGTTGTAAAAGTCTAGAAAATAGCTAAAAGCAGATTGCTGTTAGTACCCCCAAACCACACCAAGGACATCAGTTTCCCAGAGACATCAGTAAATCGAGAAACCAAAGTAACTGCCAAGCGCTTTGGCTTCCGCAAAGTATATTTTAAAATACTTTTATTTCCATTCGACCACCTGAAGAGGCGCTTCCCTGCCCTGTGAATCCTGCCCCAATACCACACCGTGATACCACAGCCTGCACACACAACCCATCAGTGTTACCACAGCCCTCAATGTGGAAGGGTGAGACAGGCTCCCCTCCGAGGCGCGCGCTTACAAACCGCTAATAGACTGCAACGAGCAGTTTATTCGCCAACTCCTTTTATGGACTCCCACAAAGCTAATTTTCCCTCCGTGCCTGACCCTACTCAATCAGGCCCCAGCCAGCCGCGCGTCTAATAAGCGCCTAATTCACTCTAGGCGCGGAGGACGCCGCCCGCCCCCGGCTACTATACCTCGTCACGGGACACCTCCGGTGCACTTATTCACCACCAACACGCGAGCTGGCGTTTTATGCAAACAAATAAAAGCACGTTGCCCCGGGCGGACAGATATCAGGTTCTCCCGCAGCCTCGATACAACCATAACCATTAGCTTCCGACGTACACAAGCGGTGCCCGGAGAGGGGAACTCTTAGAAAGGAGCGATGCGGAAAAAGGTGCTGGGCTACTCAGACTTTGACCAGAGAAGCTTACGAGCACCAATGCTTAGGAGCTAGCACGATGGAGCTGTGGGATATGTGGGTGGGGGAGGTGGGAGAGTAGAGGGCGGAAGCAAGGGGTAGAACCCTGGCTAGGTGGACGGCTGCAGACAAGCTTGGGCGGAGAAGGGTGGGCAGGTAAGTTTTACTCGCTCAGTTTCACTTGGGAAATACTTTTAAGTTTAGTTTTAGTGTTCTGGAACCCACAGCCCCTCTCCCCCCACCCACCTCTTCATTGCCAGCAAAGAGGCGAGGATGGGGGGGCAAGGTGGCACACTGTGCACTACTGCTAAGGGAACTCACCCAGAATATAAACGATTCTTTACGTTCACGAGTCCCAGCGCCCAGGACAGATCTGGAGGGGGGAATTAGATCTTTGCAGTGGATAACATGAGAAGTGCGTTCACACTAAAACAGACGAACGAGATACTATGCAAGAGTTACACTGTATGCAGACAGATGAGGAACCGACAACAAATCACTCATCCGAAAAACAACCACAAAATTGAAGATACCACGTGTAGGCTCGTTAGACGGTGCCTCCTGCTAACAGGGTGACGGGCCCAGTTATGCCCAACCTCTGCCCTTCAAAAGGTTACTTCTGTAAATCTGAGCAGATATCTGTTAAATGAGTCTCGCGCACCGAGTTCGATCACCAAATACCTCTCTTACACACCACTAACCTTCCTCCTCACAGCGCCTCGTGCTCTGAAACAATTACCGACATGATGGCACTTGATTTACAGACAGATCGGGATTACCAAATTAAGTGATCCCGAAAAGGAGCTTCTCAAGTGCGGAAGGGCGCACGGCAGAGCCGGGGCCTAGGAAGAGACTACTTCTGTATTGAACTTCCGACCGCCATCATGGAAAACACACTTAAAAAGTGGGCTCCAACAAGAGTGATTCAAACACCTGGCTGAGATGCAAAACGTCACACCGAGGTTAAAATCGCCGGCTGTCTCCCGCCCCAGTAGTTAGCGTCACACAGTTTGTGTACATGTGTACTCCAGGTGCCAAACCAGCGATTCCACGGGTGAAACCAGATGCATCAACCCCACCAGGGCTGTCCACGCCAGCCCGAGCCCCATCACGCAGGGCCACCGTGGGAAGCGAGGCTCTGCGGATTAGAGGCAGGTGGCAGCCGGCCAGCGCCTTGCCAATCGCAGTCTTGCACTGCTAAGGAGGCGCCCGGCTGGATTCAGCACTCAGGGCAACCGGCAGCCCCGCTGGGGTTGTGATGGAGGCCTGCCTCTGTGCTGCCAGGGATCGCGCAATGCGCAGCCTGGCACTGCTAGGGGGGCGCCGGCCTGAATGCAGCCCCACTGGGGGCGAGGGAGGCCTGCCTCTGTGCAGCCAGGGCTCGCCCAATGCGGAAGCCTTGCACTGTCAAGGAGGCGCCTTCAAGCACCACCCCGGCTGGATTCAGCACCCGGGGCCCGCCTGCAGCTCACTGCGGGCGTGACTGAGACCTGCCTCCGAGTTTGTGTCTAGTTCCCGGGCCTGCTCGTAGCACGCCTCCGCATTTGCAGTTTTTGATGCAGGGTGTGAGCTGGCTTCAGGAGAAGCCTTCATTTTGGTGTGTGACTACACATCCGCTTAGCTTTCCCTCCAAGTGGCGGCGCTACACAACTAAATGTCCGCAAAGGTCACCTTTTCACGCTGCACGTGGCATCCGCGACTGAGCAGAGGTTACTCTGGGTCGCTCCAACAACACACACGTCTTCGACACTCTTGGTGTGAGAGGAGTAGATCGGTCTCAGCCGATGCATTGTTTGGACACTCGTGTACGACAGACAGCTGCAGCAAAAATCTGCCCCCTTTGCATCAGTAGAAAAGGCTTCACTATGAGACGTGCGATACTACGACGAACCGATAAGAAGGGCTTAGCTGATCTCTGTCTCTAGATGGCCATGTTCCACCCACAGCTGTGCAAGGGCAGCTTAAACACGACATAACAGTGCAGAACGGACAAGCTGACGAAAGGGCCAGGAAACCAATGTCGTGACCCTGCGCATTCAAGGTTATCTAGTGGCTTCAGAAGAACAACCCCCCCGACGCCGAAGATGGGCATGGTATCCACCGGCCAGAAGGCATGGGTGGGTACCAATTGTTTGCCTAACCTTGATGAAGCACTACATCGGTTCAAGAGGGCCTGTGGTACGTGGCCCAGCAAGAGTGCATGGGCCCCAATGAAATCAAGGAAAACGGACCCTTTCAAAAGATCAGGCACTGAAAAGCCGCCAGAATTGCAGTACAACCTTCCGGGCCTCTCTGCACCTACCGAAATTCCGACGATGGCAATTAGTACCTTAACACACACACACATATAATAGGTGTGTGTGTGTATATATATATATATATATATATATATATATATATATACACATACATACACACACACAAATATATTCTGAACAGTGTTTTCTGTAACTGTTAAAGTGACCTTTGCGGAATTAAATTTTAATTGTGCGGCATTAAGAAGCGCAGGGCAAGAAAGAGTCAAGCCTACCCACTTTTGGAGGTGGGCACTACAATTCACTTAAAAATAACCTGGTTTCACCCTTATTTCAGTGAGCCCCTTCCTAATGGCAAATACCCGATTAATCACTTACTGCTACAATTATCAGCATTAGCTCCTGGGACGCTCGCGCACGCACTCTGCCAGAATGAGAGCTATCAGCATTGGCGTGACAACACATAGTAAATGGAGACTTGTTTCATTGTTCTTGAGAGGAGTGGACCAGACAGTTAAAAAAAAAAATAACACTTTTCTGCATTATGCAACTGTATGAACTTCACAACCAAAACGGCAATGACCCTCACTTTACAATGGCGACGACTGCTTTTGTACTGTTAAAAAAAAAAAAAAAAAAAAAGACCGTGTCACTGGCAGAATAGATTTAACTGCAGCACTGAACGGCCTAGCTAAAGAAAAGTTTGCACTCATGCAGAATGAGCGCTATCTGCACTGGCGAGGCACCAGACGGTGATGTAAGGGCACCGCACTGCTTTAATAAATAGCTCATGACGCTCAGCAGAATGTAGACTTTTTTCCAGGGACTACATTAATCGTCAGTCACTGGATTCTTAAGTTAGCGGTGAAGCCTTTCACCTCTCCAACACTATAATTAAACCCCACCAGCCCAATGAATAAGACACGGACAATCACCCCTCAAACATGGTAACGTCTGGGGCTCTTGCCATAACCCAAAGAACCACCTTAACATCACGCAACAGACACATCAACGTCTTGGGAGGGGACCAGAACAAAAAAATACACCATTTCATGACGAGTCAAACTCTAGTCTGTGAGTGATCCTCGAAGCCGTGTGAAACCCAACCTAAAAGCCACAGGTCTATGAAACCAATTAAATAGAAGATGCACACTTTGCACGTGCAGAAGGCATAATATGGGAACGTAGTTCTATACAAAAATCTCTAATTCCCAGATAGGTTAGCTATTCCAATGAATGAACTCCAGTACCAAGTGGGAGCTACACAGCAATCTCAATGCATTTCTGTTGCTGAAAAAGGGCTCTACAGTACACAAAACAAAACACTGAAGTAAATTAAGATCTAGCCGAGCATCATTGGCCACTTTTGGATTAAAGATGGTATCTTCCATTTTCACTGCTGCAGCGCTATGAGGTACACCCAGAAGTCTTCATAAAGTTAAATGACATCTTGCTTTTAGGGAACTAAATCCCCAAACAATGCTTCCGTGCACTGTATTACAAGAGCTGTATCAGTACCAGTGAAGGTATCTAACTCTACCCCAACCCTTTCATGTTACTTTCCTCTTCAGATTTCCACCTACTAAGGCAACATTCTAAAACACATTGTTAGATTAAGAGCCTTATTATGACATTGGTGCTCTGACCACCACATTATGAGGTCGGCGAGCAAACCCCGCCAACCTACCATTGCCCCCACCAGGATCTTCGATAGACAGGTTGATGGCAGGTGCAGGTTGCATTCAGCCTGGGAGGTGCTGAAGTCCGCGCCGCCCTGCTGACGGCAACCTTGTTCTCTTCCAGCCTTTTCATGGCGGTACCACCAACATGAAAAGGCAGGCGGGGAACAGGTGCAGGGGGCCAAAGGGGTGCCCCTGCACTGCCCAAGCCCATGGCATGGGCAGTGCAGGGGTCCCCCTGCCCGGCAGCCTAGAAATTCACACTATCCGCTGTGCAGACAGTGCGCATTTCGAGGGTGTTTGTACCCGCTGCGTGCATCAGCATTGCCACCAGCTCCATTTTTGGCTGGTCAGCCCAGTGGGAAAGTCATAATGGGGGCGACAGGTAGTTGGCCAGCAGGGCAGCAACCACCCCGTAGGGAGTTTGGAACTCTTAATCGGCCCCATAAATCTCTAACCTTTTCACAATACACTCAAATATACGCATCCTTTGTAAGCTCCACATATGGTTTGACAAACCTAACATGCTACACTCCAAAACCATCCTTACTGGCCTCATCACACCGGCCCGACGATCTACAGCCAAAAATATCTATGGAGGTGAGAAACCCCTGAATTACTATGGATGTGAAGCTGACAATGAATGCAGAAGTGGATAAAGTAGCCAAATCAAGCTCTCTCACAATGAAAACACTGAAACACAGCTTCACTCACCTAGGGCACCCACACAAGTTACCAACCCCCCCCCCCCCCCCCCCCCCCCACTTATCCTATCTAAGCTCGATTACACTAATAGTCTTCTATCACAGCTCACCTCTGTCAACTATAAGACTATAAAGAATTCAGAACGCTGGCGCCAGATTCATCCTGCAAGTAAAGCAACAAGCAAACACCTCCCTTACCTTGAGGGCCCTCCATTGGTACCAGCTGCCAGAAGATCCACCAACAAGCTGCTTTGTATCACACAACAAAGCAATACATGGGAGACTACTCTTCATCAGGAAGAAAATCAACCAATACATGCAAAGGAATCTACACTTGAGAATGGCTCCCCGCTTCAACATTCCAACATATAAGGGATTTAAAAAAATAAAATACAATACAAAAATAAGAGGAAGAAACAAACCCAAAGGTGGGACATCTTTGCCTGTTCAAGCAGTCAAACTGTGAAATTTACTACAAACACACCTAAGATCCACTGAAAACCAGCTTAACTTCAGAAGATTAGTCAAGAGCTGGATCTTCCCCAACATGGCAAATATACTCAAACACAAAAGTGTGCCACATCAGTATTTTCAACCATGACAAAGTATGCTGTGTGCACATGAAGTTGTTGTTATACACTTGTCACTGTACATTCAACTGTGCTTCCGGTTATAAGCAGATACATTCCTATAGAGTAAAGTGTATATTACACTACAAGATACCCTTGTATATAAAAGATGTCAAAATTGCTCCCATGTATTGTATTGTAACCGTATTTATATAGCGCTTACTACCCCTGACGAGGCGTCAAAGTGCTTTTCGGTGAGTAGCACGCTACTCTGGAACCCAACAAGAATTAGTGATGGATTAGTATACATAAAAAAGGTGCACATAGGAGTTTATTGCAGCCATCAAAACTAAGGACGGTGTACTGCCATTTGTTAAATTTTGTTTTGACCAATGACTTTGTGTTTCACCACTGCGCATATTAGTTGCTCAATGTTCACCAGTAGCACATGGTATGTTTTGTTCAGTTTAGCCGCCTATGGGCTTTGACATTGCATTAGCCATTACATTCTGTATTCTGCCTATTGGCTTTGACATGGCATTAGCCATTATTTTCTGTATTCAGTTGAGCCGCCTATGGGCTTTGACATTGCATTAGCCATTACATTCTGTATTCTGCCTATTGGCTTTGACATGCTGTATCCAGTCTAGCCGCCTATTGGCTTTGACATTGCATTCCTATTGGCTTTGACATGATGTATTCAATTTAGCTGCCTATTGACTTTGACATGCTATTAGATATTCTGCCTATGGGCTTTGACATGATATTATATATTGCATTTTGTATTCAGCTCAGATGCCTGTCGGCTTTGACATGACACTAGACATTGCATTTGATATTTAGGTTAGCTGCCTATTGCCTTTAACATGACATTGCATTTGATATTTAGGTTAGCTGCCTATTGCCTTTAACGTGGAGTTAGACATTGCAGTTGAGAATCCAAGCTGTATTTTTCCAAGCTGTGTTTTTGCACCAGAGAGCCAAGATGTTTTTCTCACAGTAGACTAGACCTGATAAGAGAGGGTACATGGGTGTTGTTTTTCTTCGCTTGAGCTTGGGAACAGGAGTAGTCTTGGAGACCTGGCCAGTCTCCAAAAGGCTTGCTCAGTTTCCCAGGTCTGAGAGGAGGGGGCACACCTTTGTAACGAATGTAACAGGCTGCAGAGAGTCAGATTCGAATCTGCCGGACCTCGTGCTGGAGCTTGGCGCCAGCTGCCAGCAATCCCGTGTGGGTAGATGAATCTCTTTCTCGCGGCTGACAGGGGTCATCAGCTGGCAGACCTTAGAAAGATGAAGCTGTAAATAGTTTCCCACACGGTGAAGTATTTGTTTTGCTTTGCATTCAATATCTTATAAATATAACCTGCTGTGTATATTGCAAACTGATATATTTTGTTTGATTAACGCGGACTTGAAAGCTACTAATTCGTCATACATAAAAATTGGGGTTGGGGAAGAATTAACAACAATAAAAGTCTTCTTTGACCTCAGAAGTGCATTTCTGGTGTGTTATGTTAGTGCTTAGAAACTAGCTAAGAGGAAAGCACTACAGACGGTCATGAAAAAATGCGCATTACTTCACCACAAGGTAAGTGCGCACATCAGACCATGTAATTATTGCTGCTTCTATACACATATGGGTATTCCTCCAACCGATAAAACCTTAAATCTCTAGTGTGTGTATATATATATTTTATTTTTTTAATAAAAAAAGCCTTCCTTTACACCTTTGTACAATGCCTCATCCCAACCCTTTCTAACTACTATGAACCCCCAAAGCATCATTGTGAAACTTCCCCTCTTTTTCTAGTCATGTCACTCAACTAACTGGCACATACGACCACCATTACAAAAAACAATGGACTACTTCCCCTTTCAAATTCATCCCAATCATCTTATACCTACTCAACTCTATTAAAAACACAGGAAATTAAGAGCATAAACCTAACCACTAAGGCACAAAAAAATGTACTAATCTACTATTAACCTACAAACATGGTTTCTGGATTTGCGTGCTACCGACAGTGAAGTGCTTCAAAGCTTGTCAGGGGTAGAATGCACAATATGAATACAATTTACGATCTGTGCAAGAGGCAAGTGGCCAGAATTTGTCAAGATGTTTACCAGTATCATCAGTGCCAAGAGGCGAAAAAATACGTTTAGAGAAAAGAGTACCATAGTTCGAACAAACACATGAAAATCAACTTCTTTAAAACTGGGAAATTGTGGTAGCAGCAGAGTGTGTGTGCGCGCATAATTTTTTTCCAACCACCTGAGAGGTACTAAATTTCCTCTTACCCACCAAGTGTCTGTTCTGCATTCAGATGCAGTAGAATAAACATGTGTACAATCTACATTTAGTGACGTAAAACTTTAATAATCTGCCAAGTTCACCCTACAAGATTTAAGACCAAGTAACCACACTTTCGATAGAAGACAATCTCAAAACCCATCCCGCGCAGTGGTACTGCAATAGGATGCAACATTTTTGGACATGCTCCGCTCTAACAAAATATTGCAATTCTAATTTAATTTTTCAATTAGTAAAGTACAGCCTCCATGCAGAAGTAAAGTAGGGTCCTATAGAAAGTGGATATAAAAAGAAAAAAGAAAAAAAAATCATCACAAAAATGAAAACAGATGTTCCAATTCAAATGAAAAGAGAAACAGTATACAAATACAATTCCCTATAAAACAGCAAGGAAAAAAATCTAAACCCACATCAACGGAACCAGTCAAATCAATCAGTCACACATTAAAGTTTTGCATTAGTCCATCAAAATACAAACAGATTTAGTACGCGAGGGTAACAGTTGCTAAACCTCGTTTGGAAAATGAGGCTTATAAAAAACACAGGGCAATCCAACAGCACAACACCCGGCTTAGCTTCTCAAACCACCAGCAACCTGGATCTTATCGCCAGGGAAAAAAGAGCGAGAAAGGACACAGGCTCTGAAGGGGATGCCAGAAACATATCGAATGTTAAAGTATAGGGGCCATAAGTGCAACTTAAATACGATATGATCAAATTCAAAATACCTCCGAACATGTTGTAGGCTTACGACTAATAAGAGGTGACATGTCACTATTCAGACTTGAAATCAGTGCCTGGAGGTTAGCATAAAATTCGAGTTTGTAAGTTAAGTCTTATACTTCCATGTACATATTTTTTATATATATATATATATATATATCTCTCTCTCAACACTTGATTCAGCATTTTCCTCGCCGCGCCTGAACGCCAATGGTGCCAGGATTTGACGCGTGCCACCACGTCTAACATGAAAACGATAACTTAAGGATCATTAAGGCAACCAGCACTCCGCGAATGGAAAAACAAAGGTTTATTTAAACAAAACAGGAGCGCGTTTCGGCGTTACCGCCTTCATCAACCTGCGGGCCGCCATTTTGGCCCCCTTTATATACCATGTGTGTTTGGTTACAATCAGTTCACTTAAAGCAACACAGTAAATGTAAAATATAGTAGGTGAAAAAACGGCGAAAGAATACATTATAAAAAAACACTGCATGAATGCCAATTGATAAGTAAACAATGTCTAAGTAACATATTTGTCACCTAATTTGAACTCAGTAGAAAAAATAAATCTATTAAAGTTTAAAGAAACATATGTCTATTTATACTCAATGGTTCACACTGAGTCATATACTTGATCTATTTACCAACAATAAGAACTGATAACAAGACTATGATAAACAAAAGGTAATAAAATGTGTTGAATATCTGGTCTGTGGAGATATTAATCTGATGCAAGCTTTATGGAAGGAGAAACATATTACTAAGGTGTGCTAGATATTACTACAATGATTCAGTGCTATATTGTCACATTATAGCAGACATCTATTGAATCGTTTATGAAAAACACGTTAGCTCAAATGTATGTATAGTTCCTCACTAGAATTTAACCCAACTGGTTCTCTTGAATCTAATGCCAGTATATATCTGGACTCTAGTTTTCTCATATTTTTACTCCCTGTCACCTCCACGAATATCTTTTCTTATCCCATCAAGTACACTGTATTTTACATCTTCTACTCGTCCAACATGGAAGTCGTGCACATGTCGAGCAACCGGGTAGGACTCATCTTTGTTGACAATTGCCCTTAGATGTTGTAGTATCCTTTTATGTACTTGTAGTTTAGTACTTCCTACATATAACTTGGGACAACTGCATTTCAAAATGTAGATAACATTCACTCTTACGGAGTGCTGGTTGCCTTAATGATCCTTAAGGTATCATATATATATATATATATATTTAATTACTGCCCACAAAGCTTGTGTGTTGTGCCGCCCTAAGTTTTACAGCATTCTAGACTAAACATTTAGGGCTCTTCACTTATTCAAACATGTGCCAAGCTACTTCACCCCCACCAAGCAGCAGTTGAATCTAGAACACCAAGGCTGAGACGCCTGCACACTGCAAACCTTACGTAAAAGGTGGGAGTCCGTGTGCCTCACTCTGTGGCGGGTACACACTGCCAGCTCCCCACTCCTGACACAACAACTGCCTTTCCTTTCCATCTGCCTCGTGAAACTACAAGTGGGCTTTGTGCCGGCAGGCTCTGCATAGGCAGCCGGGATATTATGAGCACAAAGTCTCAAGTCCTCTCCCCAGCATGAACATGTTCGAGGGGGAATGAGCTTATATTACTCTTTCACGTGTTTTCAAAGCTCTTCCTCCCCCAAGGGCTAAGCTCACAACCTCTGTTCAGAGAGGCGAGTTACACAAAAAGCCGAGTTACTTTGCTCACCATCTACCACCAGGAGACAGGCATCTTAAAATCGTGCGTTTAAAGCCAGGTACCCAAGAGAAAACTGCTCCCAGCCCTGGGGTGTCAAATAATCCGCGTTATTAAAAGGGCAGCGCAGACGGAATTTACATTCCTTGAAACGAAGCACACTTCCGCCCCCGGCTTTTGTATTACAGCCAGGTTGGACCAGCAATGGAATGCAAGCAGGCTTTAGCAGGTTCACACTTGTTTCTTGACGTGCAGTAGGCAACACAAATCACAGAAGACAACGGTAGCAGAAAAGGAAAAAAAAAGAAGAAAAAAGTGAAACGAAAGACTCGAGCCACATTACAAGTACCTCATGTTAAACAAGCCCAAGCGGGCCATGTCTCAGTTTACCAGGCCGCCTCACACTCGGAAAGTTTTTTTTTCTTTTTTTCAAGATTCACTGAATTACAGGGCAGGGTGCAGCCAGCCCATCCTACCGTTAATCGGGGAGGGTGGGCAGAACCCTAGGTAAAAAACAATTTTCGGCCGCTATCTTGGATTACGGTGCTCAGATAAATCCGCCACCCTATATTTGCAAGTACCCACCACGACCCGCGTCCCAGAGGTGACAGTGCACGAAATTGTGCAAATCAAGCTTTCAAACTAACCAGAGACAGCAGAGCAGTGATTAGCATTAGGGTGGGCGTCACCTGCCGCTGGCCTGAGAGCGCCTTCACATCACACACAAGTGTCCATGTTAAAAGAGGCTTCCTAGATCTATGCTGAGGATCCCCGGGTAACGCTTTGACTCCAGCTGGTAGGTAAAATCGCTATTGTGTACAATACACAATTCTGTACAAAATTCCTGAACACAATTCAGACTAATAAATTCATTATTTATATTGTTGAAACTAACATCCTTAACAGTACAAACAAAATAGATGCTAGAAGAAAGAGTTACTATTCATAATGTAAGAAACTTGCTCCGGCTGCTAAAATACACAGTAGAGTGCATAAAATACATGTAAGCTTCCATTTTAAGACCATTCTACATTTTGTATTTTTAATGTGGAGCCTTCCAGTTATATAAAAAAATATATATAAGACTGTCTTTCATCAGCTCCTAAATAAAGTACATTAGTTAAAAAACGTTTTTTGGTGGTTGACTCGTGTTATGCACCGCATAGAAAACACCACCCTGGAGACCCTTACCAAGGCATGCACCCCAAAACCACAGTACATGGCTGCAATGGGAAGACCTGGCTCCCACAGAACCCTGCACCTGAAACCCGCGCAGCTGCCGATTACCGCTCTTGCGGTATAAAAGCTTCACATGAACAATACTGGTATGCCCTTCGTGGATATGACCCAACATATATGAACCTGACGGGGGGGCTCCTCATGCCAGAACAAATATTTCCATAGCTTGGGTTTCGACATGGTAGCACATGCTACACAGCATGCGACCTCAGAGACGACTGTATAAAAAGATATGAACTGTGCGCTGCATAATGTGTTCGTGGTTCCCGAGTTGCACTGTGTGGAGCATCAGCGTGTTTCCAGGAATATATGTTCTATGGGTGAAGCAGTATCTAATGCACTTGACAGAACAGGCCCCTTCGGAAACAAAGTGTTCAGTTATTCTGATTAACATTTCTACATTTATGTGTAGATCAATGATCAAAATAACTTTTTTTTTTTTTTACACTTCAGGGGTCAAAGT